>NC_083327.1:5649533-5976616 GCF_963455315.2 Globicephala melas | reverse complement strand
GAGAAAATGGGACCCTAGTACACTGTTGCTC
This sequence comes from Globicephala melas, assembly GCF_963455315.2. Taxonomy (NCBI): domain Eukaryota; kingdom Metazoa; phylum Chordata; class Mammalia; order Artiodactyla; family Delphinidae; genus Globicephala; species Globicephala melas. The sequence continues at coordinate 5,976,585 of NC_083327.1, read as the reverse complement.
AGAATGTAAGTTGGTGCAGACACTATGAAAAATAATATGGAAGTTCCTCCAAAATCTAAAAATAGAACTACCACATGATCCAACAATTCCACTCCTGGGTATATATCTGAAGAAAACCAAGAACACTAATTTGAAAAGATACATGCACTCCAATGTTCATAGCAGCCCTATTTATAATAGCCAAGATATGGAAGCAACCTAAGTGTCCATTAACAGATGAATGGATAAAGAAGAAGTGATATATATATATATATATATATATATATACTATTCAGTGATATATATATAATATATATACTACTCAGCCATAAAAAAGAATGAAATTCTGCCATTTGCAAAAATGTGGACGGACCCAGAAGATATTATGCTTAGTGAAATTAGAGAAAGACAAAATCTCTGTGTTTTCTTTTATATGTGGAATATAAAAAATAAATAAAATGAATGCATATAACAAAACAGAAACAGATTCACGGATATAGAGAACAAACTAGTGGTTACCAGTGAGGAGAGGGACGGGGATGGATCACAAGTTTGGGGTATGGGATTAAGAGATACAAACTATTGTGTATAAAATGAATAAGCAACAAGGATATATTGTACAGCACACAGGAATATAGCCATTATTTTGTAATAACTTTTAATGGAGCACAATCTATTAAAATGTTGAATCATTATGTTGTACTCCGGAAACTAATATAATATTGTAATCAACTATACTGCATTAAAAAAAGGAAAAAAAAAACCCTCCAAAACATTTTCTGAGAATAAACATGATATTTCACAGACCTGTTAGAATCAGATGGTGCTACTGAAACCCATGGAGAAACACTGCAGGTTCACATAAAGGAAGGATTATGGGTTTTCCAGTGAAAACCCATGTGTGTAGTCAACACACATGATCCAATAACCAAAATCCAAATTTGGAGTAGCCCAAAGAATGTGCAAATTATCAATCACACAAGTGTAATAAAAAAACAACGAAAAAACCCACTTTTTGTAACTAAAATAAGTCTTTTTCTGAAGTGAGGAAAGTACTTTCAGTTTACTTCATGGGTCACCCATGATGAAGCATTTTCTACATCCCGTTAATCAGTTACTCAAAGCAGAATAAAAATGTCTTTTATAATTGTCTAAAACTGTTGAGCCTAAGCAGAGTAAAATAAAAAGGCTTTGTTTGGGATTATCAAGGTAGTAGATTATCACTAGAGTTAAAGTTAATTGTTTATGATGGACCTTAGTACTGTAACACGCCAAAGCATTCTCCCTTCAATCTTCCAATCTAATGATTGCTAGAAGTATATGTCACTAATAAAATGAAACATAAATGAGAATAATTCTTAAGTAAAAAAGATACCTGAGAAATATTCAAACATTTATTCTTATACAAAACTAATCAATAAGTATTTGTTGAATTCATGCTATGTGCAGGTGTATCAGGCATTAGTGCAGTTAGTGAATAAGAAAGGTAAAGTCTCTCTCTTGTGGTATTTACTCTCTAGTGGGGATGACAGAGAGTAAGCAAGAAAAATAAATAAAAAGTAACAATGCATGCTGTGAAGAATGTAAAATAATGTTATATAAAGAGAACAACAGGGTAACAAGTTGGACTGTGAAAGACCACCTCAAGGAGGGATGTACAAGGAGGTACGCAGAAGAACAGTTTGTACAATAAAATAAATTGAAAACCACTTCAATGCCACCAATATTGGGAATACTAGATAAATTATGATATATCTATACAATGCAGCAGGTACAAGGGATAAAACATATGTAGTGAAATTTTAAAACTTCCACAATAATCGTTGAATTAAAAATTTAAGATGACAAATGTTATATACAGTATGACAATATTTATGTTAAAATAGTGTTAATTTCTATGGCTACACATGTGTGTCAATGCATAAGTAGATGCCTGAAATTATACATAAAAAAATATAAGTAGGAGTGACCTTGGAGAGGTGGTGGATGTGGAGACCCAAGTTATTAATGATTAATGGGGTCTTGTGCCTTAGCTGTTATGTTTTATAGTTTTACAAGTAAAAGATACTCATGCATTATTTTTGTAATTAAAATTTAACTTTAAATATTTAAAAGTAAGGCAACTTGATATTGCCAGAGGGGAGGGGAGATGGGTGTGGGTGAAATAGGTAAAGGGGGGAGGGCCAAACCCTCCAGTTACAAAATGAATCGAACCTGGTAATGTAATGTACAGTACACAGGGGATGACTATAGTTAATAATATCAGATTGCAAAGTTGAAAATTGCTGCGAGTAAATCTTAAAAGTTCTTAAAGAAAAAGAATTTGTAACTATGTATGGTGACAGATGGTAACTAGACTTACTGTGGTGATCATTTAGCAGTGTATACAAATAGTGAATCATATTTCACACCTCAAACTAATATAATATTATATGTCAAATATACCTCAATAAAAAATTAAGGCAATTTGATTATGTAAACCAAAATTAAAAGATAACTTCTAATTTCAATTTTGTTACTGCAATCTTGAAAACACCATTTAGATCAATGTTTTTCTGTGTAAAAAGGAATAGCCGTATCTCTTCATTAACTATTTTTAGAGGTCTTATACTCAAAGTTAACATCATTGCATCGATAAAACTATTGTGTATGTGAACATGAGAGAGTAGCATGGACATATATACACTACCAAATGTAAAATAGATAGCTAGTGGAAAGCAGCCGCATAGCACAAGGAGATCAGTTCGGTGCTTTGTGACCATCTAGAGGGGTGGGATAGGGAGGGTGGGAGGGAGGGAGACGCAAGAGGAAAGAGATATGGGAACATATGTATATGTATAACTGAATCACTTTGTTATAAAGCAGAAACTAACACACCATTGTAATGCAATTATACTCCAATAAAGATGTTAAAAAAAAAAACAAAAACAGAAGAACAGATGTGAAGAAAGAAAATAAAGTTGTCTTAAACTTCATTGTTTAAAACTCACCCAGAAAAGCAATTTAATGATGAAAGAGTCTGGTAAAACGTGTGATGGGATGGAAGTTCTGTCATAGTGGAAAGCTTTTTGATCACTTTTCAGATACATCAAGGAAACATGAACTGCACTGATCTCTGGAGATAATCTGATCTGAAAGGCAGCTAAGCACACCTCCTATCGCTGAATTGTTTTCTTCAAGGACAACTAAAAAGCTGAAGTTTGTAAAGCTAAGACACATTCTTTGTGATGGATAAGAGTCAGCAGATATTAGAGAAAACAGAGCATGATTGATTCCTAAACTTAACACTGACCTCAAGACCCAACAGTTTTATAAATTAAACTTAAAACCTTAGAAAAACTGTGAAAGCAAACCCAGAGAGGCACAGAATAAGGGAATATTGTTTCTTCTGTAATATCCCTGTAAGTCCCGAAGGTCTTTTGGAATAACCAGCACGTTCCCCTTTTTGGATCACATAGAAATACATTCTACCCACTAAAAAGGTAATAAAACTAAATAAAAGTTGGTTATTATTCATGGAGATATGCAAGTATCTGTAATCAGGTGCTTAAGATGGCATGATTTTCTTGAGTAGCAAACATTCAATTAGATTTTTGTAGCCTTTTATTTTTCCCTAAAAAAAAAAACTAAACAGTGCCTTAGAATATACTACCAGCATCTTCTCTGGCTATTGGTAAAGAGGAAATCTTACAAAAATTCTATGACCACGGATTTCTCTATATGGTTTTAAAAAGAAAAAAAAAATGACATCAGTGAGAAACATCCAGCTCATGTTATCACCAGGACAAGTTGGGATTCTCCATATGCACTACGGTTCCTAGGAGAAGAGGATCCCTAGAATATCAGAATCTATAGCAAAAAATCATGCTTAATATCATTGATTTTTCACCCACATAAATACTAGTTTAAATTACATCAGTATCCTAAGAATTAGCACATTTCCAGTAGGTTTGCTCTTTACCTAGAAAGTCTAAGAATGTCCCTCTTCTAGACTCTCCATAACTACTGATGAGAAACAAGTAACATCATAAAACCTTAGATGTAGATCCGATTTAGGGTGAAGAACATGAGGGGAAATCATAGAATACATAGAACCCAACAATGTGGTGTGTTAACTGACAGCATATACATGGTGGTATTAGCTTTTGAGATTGATTGACATTTATCCCCCCTCCATGCAAAACAAAACAAACCAAGATTGTATAACCTGGCTACTACACTGAAATAAACCCACAGAAGTACTTAAAGTATGGGAGTCTAATTAATCCTTAATCATGGATTTTTCTGCTCTTTGAGACCTTAGAATCTCATAGCATTACCAATGAGATTAAGATGATTTTGACCAGATATATTGCAATTACTTGTTACAAACAAAGTAATACATGGAAGAATTATTCATCCTTACTATATGAATAAGAAAATTAAATGTCACTCAATGTTTTTATAACAAAACAATTTGGAAGGACCATATAAATATCGCATTACTCTGATAATAGATTCAAGATCATACCTTGAATAGATTCAAGGTAATGTATTGGCTAAATGACCATATAGATTGCTATTTTATTCTGCGATTCTAAGCTGAATTACTAGGGCAAAATGTTGAAATAGCATCTGAGCTCCTATAATTTTAAAATATTAGAGCTTTTAAAAATCCTCATGGAATTCACATCGCAATGTGCCTTACACATCAGGTAATGCAATCCTACCTTGGGATGTAACCTGATGGCATCATCACACACAAACACATTCATCATGCTGTCCTACAGGTTCAAAAAGAAGACTGCTTTCTCTCCTAGTGTAACTCACATCCCACTAACTTATCATATTCCTGTTGACTAGAAAGCAGCTGAAATAACTTAATGTGCTTTGAATGTTTAGTCCAAAGTCATGTAAGAAAACATCTGTCACTTACGTTTTTGAGTCCCATAACACACAATAAGGATTCAAAGTACCCTAAAAATAAGCAGAGAAAGAATAAATGTATCTTGAGTACATACATAAAAAACTGAAGGATTATGTGAAATGCAAAAAGAATGGCACATTTCTTATCTTGCAGTAAGATTCTTTAAGGATTCCACCTCTATTTTTTTGCTTTAAAAATTTGCATGTCCTTTCTCATAGGTTTAATGGCCCATTTTATGAAATTTTATTCATGAAAACTTTACGTTTATGCCAAACATCATAACCCATAGTTGTTTTTTTTTAAATTATAAGTGAAGGCCTCATAAATGACAAGGTACATACTTTGATGATTTCTATTTCATTTTTTTCCCCTAAAATAGTAATTGCTGGATTATTTCTTTTAAGAAGCCAAAGTATTTTCAATATCTAATATTTACAATATTTATAATAATTCAATCACAGTGAAACTTTCTGCATTAGGCACACCTGCCACTTCCTCTTCAGCCTCCAGTGGTGCAGCTTCCAAAAGGCAAGACATGGCTGCATTAATTGTCCATTTCCAGGGAGTCTGTAGACTTGCAATATTTTCTTAATCAACAGATCATATTCCTATAAAATCACATCTAATAAAACTATGGGAAAAACACGCTAAATGTTTATTCAGTTTAATCATTATGTAATGAGTAGCCACAATGATCTTCAGCACGACACAATGAGTTTTCCACATTGGATTATCCACCAAGTACCTTCTGTTTTGAAGAGACTAATTGTTGGAATGTTTTTCTTTCTGTCTTTCTGTCACATTCATTGGGCCCTATTTTTCCCGTTGAAACTAACCTAGTAATTCTTCTTCTCTGATGTTGTGAGCTATCCACAGATCCTCTTCTCTTTTCTATTAAACCCACTCTGTAGCTTTCAAGTTCTCTCATCCTCCACGACATTCATCTCCTGGAGCACACACTTTAAAGTGTGTCTAGGGAACCCATCCACCTGTGTCCTACCTGCACAGGACAAAGCGGTACTCTTGCCTCTGCAATGTAGGTGCCATATGCCTAATAATGCATTCCAACGGTGTATGGGATATTTTGGTAATCTTCTCCTGAGCTTGACAGGTATTATTACCCACTGAAGTCTCTCAGGAGCTTTTTGAATTCTGATTTTGACATCACATATATTCACTCTTTAACTTTGTGTCACTGCATGATTAAGAAACAAACATGGTATCTATGGGCTCATCCAACAAGTCAGTGATAAAAGTGATGAATAGGCCAAGGCAGGTGAAATTTATAGTCCTGAAACAGCCTACTGGCTGCTTCCCGCAGCGGGTCATGCTCCCTCAGAGAACCTGCCCTCGGTCTTGTTTCCAAGTAGATAATCACTGGCGTGTATCTGGCAAAGCAACATCTTTAAAAGTCTAGGCAAGTTCTTTGTGAAACACTGCCTTTCTAAGTGCTGTTCACTGAGTCCATTCTAGAATTCCACTAGGAAAAAGAAACTTAGCTCATTATTCTAAAACTGGTGAAATTTACCCCAACTTTCATTATTCATTTTAATTGGGACATTGACTAACTCCCATATTTTAGCACCATTACCATTCTCCAAAATCCCTCAAAGACCACATCTCTAATGCATCCTTCTTATCAGATGCTCATACCTATAAACTATGCTCTTAGAACATAAAAAAATATTCCCTTCCCTGAAATGGGTTATAGCCTTACAGAGATTGAAGAGGAACACACATGGAATGTTCATGGAATAACAAAAAAAGAGACATGCTCATATAAATGTCACTAGTTGATAATTTACTTTTTAAAGGACAAATTATGGACAGAGCATCATGGCCTGTGTCAGAGAGAGTTCCATGGAATAAATGGGCCCTTTTCTAGTTCTCACAGGAGCCATAGATAAGGATGTTCAAGACATGGGGAGGGTGATAGTGTTTCAAATTGGTTTCTTTCTCTGTCCTATGAGACCCGGTCTGGTTTTACCTGAAATCCTCATACAGCTTGTGACTTTCTAAGAAATCCTCAGCAGAGCTACAATGTCGTATAATAAAGTTATGCTATATTTATCTAGGGTTCTGTTCAAAAGAGCTCAGAGCACTTTCTAGAAAGAAAATTAACCCTGGAGTATGACAATGAAGGTCATGGGAGTATACATGTCATGGATATAGACTGTATGCGTAGGTGAGGACCTTGAGATTACAGGTCCTCTACATCGAGTTCACTTCTTCAGCAATGTACGAGTGAGATTAAGTTCAATCTCTATATAAACCAAAGCAGGATACTGATTATAGGATTACTGTTTCATAATTAGAGCTCATAACAGGTTATGACAAAAGATAATAATATTAGAAAAGAAATAGAATATGAACTTAATTGTTTAGATATCACCTTCCATGTTACCCCTCGAAAGACACTAATTTCCACCTTAAAACGAAAGTATAAAGGTGAGAAATGCCTCTTCTACTCTTATCCATGCCTCTGTCAACCCTCAGTTTCACCCACTACCTTCCTCACCCCTCACCCCTTAGATCTCATGATTCTCTCTCTTTCTGTCCTTGTGAAAATTTAGAAACAATCCACATGAGAATTATAGGTTCCAAAACACACCACGCAATCTTGCATTTCACTGTATATTCCGGACCTACACAAAAGACAGGCACCCCTCTGTGAACATTCATTCCAGAACAGTCACCCATACGTGGGCCTATGAGCTGAGGTCAGTTATGGAAACATCTGAAGTTTACAAAAATAAGCAGAACAAACAAACTAGAGGAATCTTAGTACCTGGATAGACCAGTCACTTAGAGAATAAGAATGCGAGATGGTAAAGAAAGCAAAACCCAATGATGAATGAATTCTATACATGAAAAAAAACCCCCAGAAAACCTGGCTAAAGGAAACCACTTGTAAAATATTTGTTATAATTTTCAGATACTTTTCTCAAAGGTACTCTGCTGCAAGATCTGTTATGAGGAATTTACAGAAAATCAATAACAGGAAATGGCAAGTCTGACAGAGAGCAGGAACAAAACGTAATGACAGAAGCAAGAGGCAAATAGGTAGGCTGTAAACCAACTCACAAAAGTGGATTTAAGAAAAGCATGAAACTAAGAAAGCAAAAGCTGTCAGGTAAATGAGTCAAACTGGCTAGAGAAGATTAATTTATAGAGCTGTCAATATAATTGACACTTAAAATATTAAAACTGAATGTATTTGAAAACTTTTGGAAAGAATACGTTGTTCTTGAAAAACATATTTTTGGCCAAAGAACTGTCTCTTGACTCCACTGAAAACAGTATAGTTGAACTTGAGTTAAACATTTGTACTCACCCACTTTTAAGCGTTTAAAAATGTACCATGACCCAAGTTTTCTAATTACCATAGATGTTCTACACAGCACTTTTAGTGCTTTAACAGTCTTTGATATTTTCTTTTACTTCTCTTCTCTGTCTCATCAAGCAAACCATTACTGATCATCCTTGACTGGTGATGGGGTTACATTCTGATAAACCCATTGCAAGTTGAAAATATCATACGTTGACAACGCACTTCATACACCTAACCTACAGAACATAATCGCTTAGCCTAGCCTACCTTAAATGTGCTCGGAACACTTACATCGCCTACATCTGGGCAAAGTCATCTAACACAAGGTCTTTTTTAATAAAAAGCATTGAATATATCATGTAATGTATTGAATACTGTACTGGAAGTGAAAAGCAGAATGGTTGTATGGTTACAGAATGGTCATAAGTATATCAATTGTGCACCCTTGTGGTTGTGTGGCTGACTTGGAGCTGTGGACCACTGCCCAGCATCATATGAGAGTACCCTACTGCATATCTCTAGCCCAGAAAAAGATCAAAATTCAAAATTCTAAGTATGGTTTCCACTGAATACATATCACATTCCCGCCATCATAAAGTCAAAAAATCGTAAATTGGTGACTGTCTGTGTATCTATTTAACAATACAATACATCACTGGCTTTGTCCATGTATTTTTATAGGTGGTTCTCTCTTTTCCTCTGATCTTCATAACTTTTCTATTTTCTTGTTTGAAGAATAGGGAATTTAGACATCTTTTCTAGCCCTAGCCCTTAACGATTCTAGAATGACATTTATAAATGAATTCCTTTTCTTTTACAAAACTCTCTTCCAAGTCTTTTTTTTCCCCTATGGAATATTTTCAAAACATCTCACTATGGTATAGAGAGAAGAAGTCAGAAGAGTGAGCCAGGAAGATGATCAAAACAAGCTCATCCATTCATGCAAAAGTCACTTAGCAAACACCTGTAACATTCCAGACACCTTGGAGGCACTGGGGCTACAGCATTGAACAAAACAAAATCCTTGCCTCATACACTTAGCTATAGTGAAGGGGGCAGGGAGAGAGACAAAAAACATAAAGAAGTAAATATATAATATGCTAGGTGGTAATATGTGTTATGATGAAAAGTAAAATACATGAGTAGGAAAGACTGCGAAGTTGAATGGATTGCAATTTTGTATATTGAAAAGGCTTCACCAATAAGATGATACCTGAACAAATGCCTGAAGGAAGTCATTTACAGAAAAGATAAAAGTCACAATAAACATGAATGCTGAACCAAGTTACTTTAATTTTTCCTTGGTGCTTTTAAGTTCTGAATAAATTCAATTCACATGCTATCTTAATTACACTCTTGCTATCTTCATTATTTTCAAGGCGTTTTCTCTGGACCTACTCTTGTATCACCTGGGATGCTGATGAAAAATGTAGGTTCCTTGGCTCCAGGAATTTTGAGATTGGGGCTTAACTTAGGAACATACATTCTAACGACTCCCTCCACTCCTTATAATTTTTAATCTATATCACATTTGTAGAAGCATGGACACACAACAGAAATAACATGGTTACTTCACTCTGCTTTTCTTTACATTTTCGAATGCTTAGTCCTCATATGCCACAGTAAATTCCTAATCTGGAAACCTCTTAACTTTCTTGTACCTTTCATAGTCCTCTTGAAACAGAAAATATCCTCTTGTCTGTAGAGGTAAAGCAAGCTCATAGACAAAGCTTCTAAGGACTTGGAGAAGGCCAGTGACCTCCTTGTCACTCTTTCAACATTTCCAGTGCTCCGAGCAAGATGTTCCAGGGTGAGTCCTTGTGTCACATCTTCCAGTGAATTGCACATTGAGTTCTTGTACGTGGACAGGAGAAAGACTGTTCAACTGAGACTCCAAAGCCTCTCTTCATTTCCAAAACTTTAGATATAAAGGCATTACATTAATAATATCTGGATTTTGCTAAGCTTACCCTTTTTCTATCCCCACTGTTAATTGTATTTCTTATATAACTGCACAAACAGATTTTGGGAATTCCTAAGAACATTTCCAAAATACCTGACCTGACCCACAAAAGACTAATTTATATCCTGCCTATAATTCTACTACTTGAGAAAAGTCACGTTTTAAAATGTTCAGGAATGCATTCTAAGGGAAGTAAGATTCTCGTAGATGTAAATTTTTCCACAGTCAAATCTCTGACAGGTCACGAAAGCTGATCAGTGTGAAAGGGAGCCCTTTCTGGATTATGTCTTCTAACATATAAACATCTTCATAATCCCTGAAAACGTAATACACCATCCAAGGGGATGATGCAGTTGAAAAGGTATCATATCACATGCCACTCTACAACAGGAAGACAGTCTGTTGAATGTTCTCCATACCTCTTCTCAAGGTTTTGAGAGTATTTTACTATTTCTAAGTGATACTTAAAAAGAGTTAAATCTGGGTCTAACTCTCGTTTTTTGACGGGGTAGCTGACATATACCTGAAGTCCAAAGAGCCTCATTGAGAATGCAATACTTTTCTTACTTAAAAGGAAATGGAGATATGGAATTTTTCAATTTATTTGCATGAGTTCTACAGAAAGCACCTCATTGAGAACCAGTTAAATCAAGAAGATGGAAAAGGAATAGTTGTTTTTAGCTAAAGCAGAAGAGCATAGAGGCCACTGAAGTGAGGAAGGCAGAGTATGGTTCTATCAAGACAAGTCACGTCTTCCAGGACCTGGCAGCCATTCAGTTAGAACACAAGGGGAGGGCACGTGTGTAATCCAGCTTCTGCTATCTGGTTACTCAGGACCCCAACTTAACCAGATGACACTATTTTTGTGTCTCTAATATCTTAGATATATCACTAGTCACTGAATGTACATTATTTCCTGACAAATACTTTCTATTTGACATGTGGGAAGTAGTAAAAGTAGAACCACTATCAGAAATTATTTATATGTGCATCCTTCAAAGAAAATCATTGCCTCCACATATATGTCTTAGAGTGTCTTCCCCATATGTGACTGCATCATTTCCAACAATGGCTATACAAGTCTGGGTGCACCTCTCAAAAAACAAATGGTTTATCTGTGGGTAAAACTCTCCAAGGTTGAAGTGGCAAATAACTTTAATAAATAAACACTCAAATAACTAGATTCCATATAGATATAGCATACAGCTTGTCTTTTCCTTTTATATCCAAGAGGTTGTAACAATGTGCCCTAGTAGTGCTTTTATGGGGTTGTAGCAGAGACAAGGTCTGGCCAGGCTGTTTTGCACAGTTCCAATCTATCGGCTGCCAGCAGAGAAGTTTTGCTAAATTGCTTCAAGAGCACAACACATCTACAAATATCAGAGTTGCTCCTGGCATCCTCCAGTTTTCCCTAATATCCCACCACCACTTTACAATGGCCATTCTCATTGTCTGGTGATTCCTTTAATCAAATTCCTAAAATGTTAGCATGATAATCAGCATGGAAAAATGTAATCTCTAGTTGCTAACTGACTTTCATTGAGTAATATATTATCATTATTGTAGTTTATCTGATTCAAAATGTCACTGTTACTGTATGCATATATATTATTTTCATAATCAAAAAAATAATTTTGCAATGCTCCAATACAGGGTTATTAGTTTTCTATTGCTGCTGTAACAAATTACCACATACTTAGTAGCATAGAACAACACAGATTTATTATATCACGGTTTCTGTGTGTCATGAGTCTGGTGAGCTTAGCTGGGTTTCTGCTCAAGAAATTCACAAGGCTGGTATCAGAATGTTAGCAGGAATGCAGTCCTTTCTGGATATGGGGATGAATCCACATCTAGGCTCGTTCGGGTCTCAGGAGGATTCAGTTCCTTGTAGTTGTAGGACTGAGGTCCACATTTCCTTCCTGGTTGATAACCAGGGGTTATTTTCAGCTTTTAGAGGCTGCCCATATTCCTTGGCTTGTGGCCCTCATCCTTCATCCTCAAAGTCAGCAATGGCAGGGTGAGTCCTTCTTACCTTGCATCTCTCTGACCATAGCCGGGAAAGGCTTTCCAATTTTAATGGATCATGTGATTAAACTGGATCTACTCACATAATCCAGGATAAATGCCCCATCTCAAGGTTCTTACCCTTAATCCCATCTGCAAAGTCCCTTCTGACATGTAATATAATATATTCACAAGTTATGGGGGTTAGGACATGGGCATCTTTGGGGGGCCACATTCTCTTTACCATACAGGGGGTGACAACTCATGCAGTCCAGGGGCCAAATCTGGCTTGCTACCTACTTTGTAAATGATATTTTGTTGTAACAGAGCCACATCCATTTTCATACATTGTCTCTGGTTGCTGTCACACTACAATAGCATAGCTGAGTAGATGAGACAAAGACCATTATAGCTCATATGTCTAACCTGACTCAACTGAAAATGTTTGCTGACCCCTGCTCCAACAATAGCATAATTAGTCTAAAATATTTTTGAAGAATATCAATGTTGTATTATGAATAAGAATAAACTGAATGTGAAATGTAAGTGGGAAGAATGCTTACTCAAGTTTAGGAATTTAGGATAAAACCAAAAAAAAAAAAAAACTGTAGCTAGATAATTTCTATCTCAATTGAAGCCGTTGGCAGCACCATCAATCTACCTGTCTACTTAGCATTTCAAGACTCTCTCATAAAAACTACCAAGGGGGGTTTAAGCAGGCAAAACATCAGAAATCTTTTCCAAATGGACGCAAGCTAGGGTAGAAAAGTAAATTTAAAAGTAAAGGGATATGGGCTTCCCTGGTGGAGCAGTGGTTGAGAGTCTGCCTGTCGATGCAGGGACGCAGGTTCGTGCACCGGTCCGGGAGGGTCCCACATGCCACGGAGCAGCTGGACCTGTGAGCCATGGCCGCTGAGCCTGCGCGTCCGGAGCCTGTGCTCCGCAACGGGAGAGGCCACAATAATGAGAGGCCCGCGTACCGCAAAAAAAAAAAAAAAAAAAAAGTAAAGGGATAAAAACGCCCCTTTGTAGGAATCATAGATGTATAGAATGAACGAACTTCTTTAAGCTTTGCCAAGTGAGTTTTAATTTGCTGGGTTGTTATCAGCCTTTGCTATTCATGAAAATCACTGATGAATGTTGGAATTTCTTTTCATTGTTTTTCATGTTAATGGTAAAAAGCATATTCATCACAGTTTTCCATTGTGTTTTCTACTATGATTTACAAAGGCCATGGCTCATGATTAATTTTAGTTTATACACATAAAACAAACTCCTTAATTTGTTAGATAGATCCTGTTAGTATGCCAGCAAATACAGCAAATAAAACCGCAAGCCCCAATTCCCATGAGATCTTTTGTGAATATGACCAACTTGAGAACTACAAAAAAACCCAGTGGATTTTCCTCAATCCTGAAAGATAGCAGGTTGGTCCTACCTAGACTATGAGAGTTGTTGCTTAGAGGAAGAAATAAAAAGAAAGGCGAAAATAGACTGCAGAGGCTGCAGGCCAGGGTAGTCCAATGTGTCCTTCCACCAGAAATGGAACTACATTTAAGACTTTTTATTTGAAAAAAGTGAACTTTCAGGCTTGCAAAGTTGGTAGAGCACGACATAACTGAAATGCATTTATTTTCTTATTCTTCTAACTCATCTTTTAACGATAAGGATGTTATATATCTTGGAAGTTCACAGCAGGCTCAGATCTGTCAGGACCAAGGCATCCTAATGGTGGGTGTGAGCGTGTGTGCATGCATGTTTGCTTATGTGTGCACATATAGGTGCTTATGCTGCACTTATTTAGGTCCCAATAATGACTTTCAATAAATGTATTAACTTTCCTTGCACATTATGGAAACTAATATTGATAAGTATAAATGTCACACCGAAGAAACCTTAAGTAATATGAAAAACAAAATTCTTTTTCTCAGAAAAGCAAATTTGGGATTTCCTATAATCAAGCAATTGCTATGCCCAAGCACTAAGGACCACAAACTCAGACTCTACAGATTACAACAATAAAGCCATGAGCCTAGAAAACTGAACTAAGAATACTATCTTACTCTTTAATGACTTATGAACTGGTTAAAACTGCAAATGGCTTTGCTGAATACAATTTGAAATTTCAAGTTTTCATGTTCCATTACCTATTCCTACCAGTTCCCAAGGGCCTTATTACACTTAACATACTTTAAATGTTATTTATTTAAAAGCTTTTTTAAAAAGAACATGTTTTGTTTAAATAATGTTAACAGGCTTTTCCCTAGACTCATTATAACTATTAATTTCCTTTCTTCATTTTTTTTGCACATGGTGTATACAACAGATATAATTTGCAAGTCATTATTCTCTTCTGAGCTTAGAAAAGTGCAGCAGATACATTTGCTATAAGAAAATAGGTGAAAGTAGACAGTCTTGATATAAGCAAGATGTCATATCTAAAATAGCTCAACTTTGAAGGCAATACCAATGATAATACATCTGTATCTACATAGTTATAGTGACATTTCAGCTTGTTCTAATCAATTTTAATTTTCATGTTTAAGATACATCTTTTCTTCACATTTTAGTGAAGACTATTATATGTCAGCATAGGCTCTTTTGACTATCTCTTCAATGAAAATAAACTAAAATCAGAGCATACTTTACAAGACACTCAATAAACCAGTCATATATTCCTTCTCTCAGTGTACATTAAAGTCCTTAACAAAATCTAATCTGCATGGTAAGTATAAATATCAATACAACAAGCACTGGAAATTTTAAACAGTAGAACGTGAAGGACTGTAGGTGTGGTAAGACAATGGTGTAGGAGGTATCTATAAAGTGGAGGGAAGGGACTTCCCTGGCTGTCCAGTGGTTAAGACTCTGCCTTCCAATGCAGGGGCTGTGGGTTCTATCCCTAGTCGGGGAGCTAAGATTCTACATGCCTCGCAGCCAAAACACCAAAACATAAAACAGAAGCAATATTGTAACAAATCCAATAAAAACTTTAAAAAGCAAAGTGGAGGAAAGAAATGAGGGATGGAGGAGCCCAGAGAATCTCCACCATGTGCCTGGGAATCAGGGTGGCCTCTGAGGACAGGCACAGGTGGGCGCTGTTCCTGACACAGGACGGACCCGGGTGGGAGCACCTCGAGGCATTTTCTTCTCCAGACTAAACTTTTCTTCTTCTCCCTCAGACCCTTTGTGTAACGGATTTGTCTATATTCTCTTAAATCTAGGCCTTCCAGAGTAGAGTATTATTTTAGGAATCTGGTCAACACACTCACTCAAAGTACTGAAAGAATTAATTCTAAGTGACTTGCGATAATCATCTCACCATTCTTATATTCTGACTTTCATTGCCACTCCAGAGTGTAGCTGGTGCTTCATAAAATGTATTGACCATACACTCTGGTTTCCATATGTAGAAAATAAATTTTTTGTACATGATTTATCTCTTTTGAAATTGGGCTGACAACATATGCCCCCAGAAAAGTTTGACTCAAAGCTTAAATCTGTTCATTTCAAATAGTTCTCTTGAATTGAAATAATGAGATTGTTTTATCAACACTATTTTTAAGGTTACTCTTTCTTCAGCTTATGAAAAAAAATGCTATTTAATTAACATGTTCTTTAAATTCTCAATAGTGATTTTATCTTTATTTAGGAAAGTTTTGTGAATGTTCATTTACAGAATTGTGACATTCTGACATTGCATTGCTTTTCCAGTAAGCAATTCAGGGAATTATTATCTCTTACTGTGTTTCACCAATGCTTATAACTGGATAGACATTACCATGATAAACAATATATACAAACAAATATGTAAATAAATATTTTATAATACATGTTGAAGGTACACAGTTCCTTATTCAAAAATTATGTTAAAAGTATCTCCTAGCTTTCAGTGCAGTGATGAGATTAGGGTCATTAAAGGTATGAGGAGGTAGATATAACAGAAATAAAATACATTGTCAAAGTTAGACAGAACCCATATGGTCATATTTTGGCAAAACTGGGAAAAGGCCAAATAGTTTAAGTATCAATCATGATGTTTAAAAGTTACTGCTGAGAGATTTGAGATTTTCATTAAACAATCTGGGAAGCTGGAACACCTTTGTAAAAAGTGGTTTATATGGAAGATAATTGTCATTTTTTAATAAAATGAAGCGGAGTTTTTTAAAATCAGCGATTATAAAATACTGGAGATGTACAGGTTTTGTAAACTAAAGGATGTGAGAATCAATTTCATCATGTCATTCACTAACTATATGAACTTGGGAAAATCACAATCATTTTGTGCTTTCCATAATTGTATGCAAAGGTCAAGTTCATAGAAACTTTGCAAGGGATTAAAAAAAAAAGCTATGTATATGCAACATATGAGACAGTTTAACACAGGAATTGTAAAAGCATAATTAAGAAAGTCTTAATAGGAATCACTTTCCTTGTCCCTTAAATCAATGATTTAGGTATTTAAGGTGGATGCATAAAGGATAAGTAGATATTTTAAATTTCTACATAAGGCCTGAACAAGGTCTAAAGAATTTCAGTTGCAGGTGGATGGATTTAACAGAGGGTTCTTGTCATTCTGGATGGAAGAGCTGGATTTGAATCACTGGAGCACCCAAACAGTTACAAGGAGGCTCCTCTGATCCTGGGTGTAGCACCAGGGTGTAGCACTTTAAAAAGCTGCTTCACTGACTCTCCTACCCTGGGGTACCCTGAAGGACATCACTGCCCTTTGCTTTATGCCGGTAGCTTCTGTTGCTGCATGCATCTTAAATCTGTGTGTTTACATGGCAGTCTTCCTCACCATGTGGCAAGACTGGTTCTTTCATCTTGATCTCCCCCACTTCTTATCTTAGAGCCCAATAAAGATGTGGACACTGACAAACTATTAACTATTATCCTGGAGAAATTGAAGAGAGTTTTATCATGAACCAAAGCATAGGATAATGTGTCATTTTGTTTTTATATCATACATATCTTCATAACAAATTAATTCATTTGCAACTCTAAAGAGTTTAGAAAATGTGTTCTGGTCTTAGAAGTCAAAAGAAGGACTGTTAACCTTCTTTAAAAGGTAAATTCTACAAGCAACTCAATGCCAAGTGGATGATACTTACATTAGCCAAATGAGCTAGTTCTATCTCCAGGAATGAATCAGTTGTCTTGGGTTCAGGCCTTATGGTGACCACGATGATTTTGGAATTAACGACAGTATAATTTCTGAAACAGAATAATTATGATTAAAATGAGACAGGATTGATGATGAATATTAATTCCCACTGTTCAATACATGTTGTGATGATATTTTTAATAAATGTATCCTAAGCAAAGACATAGAAACATCGCTCAAATAGATTTAAAACATGATACTGAACTACTATTCATGGAAAGATACAGTTGATTTTTTGTTATAAATATACCCGATCTGGAACTAGAAAACTTTAGGGGGAGAAAGCTATTGCTGACTGTTACCATTTTAAAGGCAGGAAAGATGGAAAAGCAATAGCGCTAACAATTACTTAAATCTGATTCACCTGCGAGACAGGTGGATCATGAATTCAAACCTTCAGGCAATCTTTAAATGAATATAATCCATTCATCTCAAGGTGGACCTAACAGTTTGGTTTTCCAAGAGACCAAATATTCTTCTTGCAAAGTGCTGTCTTGGTGTTTGTTTTTAGACTATCTCAAAATTCGTTAAGATGAATGATTAGAAAGTGGTGTAGAATGAAAACAAGTAGAATTTAAATATCAATAAACTTTGTTGCTAATTACTGACCATCATTCATTTCAACAATAGAGATATACAGGCCACTTCTTTATCTCAACATGCTAGATGTAAAGAACACATTTGCATTTGGAAATATCTCACCAGTACAGTTCATTCACAAAGAAGTTTTAAATATAATCATATTTACAAGCTCCAAAAAAAATTATCCCTAAATATAAACATGTAAAGTGGAATCAGCTCTTTCTTGCATATACAGGTTTTCATCCAACATATATAAAATGCTATACACCTCCTGTAATATAGAGATTTAAAGATCTTATTGTATTTTAGTTATTTGAAGAAATATATATACATATATATGTATATATATATGTATATATATATATTCATCCTTCCTTTTTACTATTCTGAGGAATTTATAACAGGTAACAAGACAAAGTAACTTAACTTTTTTCCTCTTTTTTGTTGTTTAAGGTATTATTTATAGGTAATAAAATTCATCAACTTTAAGTGGACAGTTTAAAGCTTTTGATAACTGTATGCTACAATGCAAGCACTACCAAATCCAGACAGACAACCCTCCACAGTTTCCTTGAGCCCCTTTGCACTTGATCCCCACATCCCTCCCCATGATTCCAGGAAACCATGGGCATGTTGTCACTATAATTATGTCACTATAATTATATGATTAATTATATAGAATCATACACTACATAGACTTTTGTGTTTGACTTAATCACTCAGCATAATGTTTTTGAGATTTATCAGTCCTGTTTCTCTTTATAGCTGAGTAGTATTTCATGACATTGAATTTGTGATCTATTCATCAGTTAAGTAAGCAACGTTTAGGTTGCTTCTGAGTTCTAGCTTTTATGATTTTTAGCAGCTATTCATATTTGCCTATCATGAATAATTGGTATACATACATTCTGGATGGACATATATTTTCATGTCTTGAGTAAATAACTATGAGTGGAATTGCTTGCTCATGTGGTAAAAGCATGTTTAATTTTATGTTACTGCCATACAGTTTTCTAAAATGGCTGTGTCATCAAAGTCATATAATTCTAATATCATAGAACCTCACATTCTTTGTGAAAATGTTTTCTCTAATGGGCTGATCTTTGCCACAAAATTTCACCAGAAAAAAATGCCAACTATGCCACACTTGGAGAATATATAGTAGCGGAGGAACTATAAACATATTCTGAGTGGGATAATATTTTTTAACCATATATTTAGTAATGTCAAATAACAAATTCTAGAACACTCAGGAAGTTTCATGGTACCCAGCCTAACAGAAAGATAGTAAAAAACAACAAAGTATAAATTTGTTTTCAGTATTCTTTAGGAGGAAGGTGGTTGTAAACAGGGAAAGTTGGTTGACTGTTATTTATTTCATTTAATACTAAATGAGTTGGGCTTCCCTGGTGGCGCAGTGGTTAAGAATCTCCCTGCCAGTGCAAGGGAAACAGGTTTGAGCCCTGGTCAGGGAAGATCCCACATTGCTGCAGAGCAACAAACCCATGTGCCACAACTAATGAGCCTGCTCTCTAGATCCCGCAAGCCACAACTACCAGATCCCATGCGCCTAGAGCCCATGCTCCGCAACAAGAGAAGACACCACAGTGAGAAGCATGTGCACCATAACAAAGAGTAGCCCCTGCTCATTGCAACTAGAGAAAGCTCGCACCCAACAATGAAGACCCAATGCAGCCAAAATAAATAAATAAAATAAATAAATTTATTAAAGAAAAATACTAAATGAGTCAACTGAAGGTAAGGGGCATTGAGAAGGATATGGAAGTAAGCTCTAAATGCCAAGCTTCCTCTGCAAACTCACTCTTCCCTGTTTCTCTGTGAGCAAAAGTAATCAGGATCATGTGAGAATAGATGGGATTAACTGTGAGGTGATACCAGTTGATTAATTATGTTAACAGATCTGACAGGATTCCCAGAAAATGACAAGATATATATATATATATATATATATATCTTGCCATATATATATATATATATAAAACTTGGAGTTGGGGACAAAATTAATCTGTCACCACCAAAAAAATTTATGGCTATTTCTCCCAAAGAAGAGTCCTAGGGGGCTTCCCTGGTGGCGCAGTGGTTGAGAGTCCGCCTGCCGATGCAGGGGACACGGGTTTGTGCCCCGGTCCGGCAAGATCCCACATGCCGTGAAGCGGCTGGGCCCGTGAGCCATGGCCACTGAGCCTGTGCCTCAGGAGCCTGTGCTCCATAACGGGAGAGGCCACAACAGTGAGAGGCCCGCATACCGCAAAAAAAAAAAAAAAAAAAAAAAAAAAAAGAAGAGTCCTAAGACACAGATGTAAGTTCCTTTTTCAAAAATGAATACATTTGAGTTCAAGTTTGGTTATCTGAAACAAAAATATTTCCACATCACACAAACCCAATCTTCCCCCTTATTCTGGTCCTGTTTATAATCCCATTTCCCTGCAATAAATAAAACCAAATGCTAATTTATAAACTGCTAATTTTAACAAATTTTAGTTAAATTTGATCGTATACAGGTATTTTATATTATTTTAGAAGTTGTATACTGATTTACTGGAAAATACAGATGTGGGTATTCCAAACAGGAGTTTATAACGTGTCAAGATATTTATGAAGTTCTTCTTGTGTGTTTGGGCTTGTGGGTATTTTAGCCCTAGGAAACTGGATGGTGGAGATCCAAGCGGCTTAGATAAGCAGGCTTCTGTATAGTATTTACTCTGTGGCAGGTTCACCAGCTACCTAATCAGCCTGGTGGAGAAGGTTCCTAGAAGATGAAATCTGCCTTATGGCTTTTGCTAAATATGCGTGTGGGGAGTGGAGGGAGAGGGCATGTGTGTATACATATGTTAACTCATTTAGACTACATCTGAGAAGGGATGTGTGTCAATATATTTATGCATATGGATGTGCTTATAACATTATGTGAGTCCCCTCCCACCTTGAGTTACTACCATGTACTAGATCTACCCCACACCCATTAATGCTATATATGTCTCCTTCCACAAGATTATAGTTCAAGGAGGGCAAGATTTTTATCTAGCATTTATGTATCCTTATTTACATTATGCATGGCACATTTTAGGGCTAACACATATTTGAATGACTTATTAAATACCACATAATAAACAAAAATATTAAGCTTTTGGCCAATGTGATTTAAAATATGTCAATATCACAGTATCCAAATATTTAATGAAGGAAAAATAAGCAAATTTACATTATGCAGTGGCTCCCTTTTAAAAAAGTGTACAGTGTACAAAATTTCCTTAATTTATTCCATCAATTTATTCTAATTTGCATAAGTGAATACCTGGCTCCTCATGTGCCATGTCAGGCTTTGTGATCTACTAATGCTTCCTGGCTGGGTTCACATTTGTATTCACTGCTAGAAAAGCAGATCTTACAGCCAAATGGATTTCATGACTAAAGTAATAAAGATCTTTCTTGTCCTTGAGATTAGCAGTAGTCAGTATCTAAAACATTTTAAAATGTGTAGAGTTCTTTATTCAAAGAAGGCTCAAGTTATTCTTCACAATTTATACAAAGGCTTAAGGTGTTTAAGGTACATGAATCATATCTTAAAGAGAGTAAAAAAGTGACTATAAAATGCAATGCAACTGTTTGAAGAGACTCACTTTAGGTACAGGCCATACATAGGCTGAAAGTGAAAGATCTAAAATGATACTCCATACAAATAGTAACCAAAAGAGAGCAGGGATGGACATATTTGTATCAGACAGAATAGACTTTAAGCAAAAACTGTAATAAAAGACAAAGAAGAACATTATATAATGATAAAAGGATCAATTCACCAGGAAGATATAACAATTATAAATATATGTAGCTAACAGCAGAGCACCCAAAAATATGAAGCAAACATTGGCAGAACTGAAGGGAGAAATAGACAGTAACACAATAATATTAAACTATTTCAATACAATACCCTGCTTTAATAATGGATAGATCTATCAGATAGTAGATCCATACGGAAACAGAGGACTTGAACAACACTATAGATCAATTGTACGTAACAGATATATACAGAACACTCCATCCAACAGTAGCTGAATATACATTCTTCTCAAGTGGATACAGAGAATTTTCCAGAATAGATCACAGGTGAGGCACAAAAAAAAGTCTTAACAAATTTAAGACAACTGGAATCATACCAAGTAACTTTTCTGAACACAGTGGAATAAAACTAGAAATCAAAGGCAAAAGGAAAACTGGAAAACTCACAAATATGTGAAAATTAAACAACACACTCTTGAACAACTAGTGGGTTAAAAAATAGATCACAAGGGAAATTAGAAAATATCTTGAGACAAATGAAAACACAACATGCCAAAACTTATGGGATGCAGCAAAAGCAGTACTGAAACAAAAATATATAGGGGTAAATGCCTCCTTTTAAAGAGAAGAAAGATCTCAAATCAATGACTTAACTTTACACCTCACAGAACTAGAATAAAAACAAACTGAACCCAAAGTTAGCTGAAGGAAGAAAATAATAAAGATTAGAGCAGAGATAAATGACATAGAGAACAGGAAAACATAGAAAACATCACCCAACTAAGAGTTGTTTGAGAAAAAAAAAAAAAGATGACAAACTCTTAGCTAGAGTAACTACTAAAATAAGCAGGAAAACTCAACAAAAATCAGAATTCAAGGTGGGACATTGCAACTGATGCCACAGAAATAAAAGGATCATTAGAGACTACTATGAACAATTATATGACAACAAACTGAATAACTTAGAAGAAGCAGATAAATTCCTATAAACATACAACCTACTAAGATGGATTCATGAAGAAGTTTAAAAATCTAAGCAGACCTATAACTAGGAAGGACATTAAATCAGGAATCAAAAGCCTCTTGACAAAGAAAAAAAAAAAAAGCCCAGGACCAGATGGCTTCACTGAATAATTCCACTGAACATTTAAAGAAGAATTAAAACCAATTCTTCTCAAACTCTTCCAAAACATTAAAGAGGAGAGTGTATTTTCAAACGTATTTTATAAGGCCAGCTTTACCCTGATACCAAGATCAGACAAAGATGCCTCAAGAAATGAAAACACAGGGTAATATTGATATTGAATATTGATGCAAAAATTCTAAACAAAATACAAAACCAAATTCAACAACACATTAAAAAGATCAAATACATGATCAAGAAGAATTTATCACTGGGATGCATGGTTGGTGCAACATAAGAAAATCAGTCAGTGTAAAACACCATTATTAACAGAATGAAGAACAAAAACCACATGATCACCTCAATTGATGCAGAAAAAGCATCTGAAAATTTTCAACATTCTCTCATAATAAAAATTTTCAACCAGTTAGGTATAGAAGGAATGTACCTCAATGTAATAAAGCCTATGAAAAACCCACAGCTAACATCATACTCAATGGTGAAAAACTGAAAATGTTTACTGTAAGATGAGGAACAAAGCAAGGATGTCATCTATTTCCACTTCTATTCAACATAAACCTGGAATTCTTAACAATTAGGGGATGCCTAGTAGCCTAACAATCAGGCAAGAAAGAGAAATAAAAGGCAACCAAATTGGAAAGCAAAAACCAAAATCATCTCTTTTAGTAGATGGAATGATCTTACATGTAGAAAACCCTAAAGATTCCACAAAAACCCTTTTAGAACTAATAAACAATGTGGAAGAGTTACAAGATATAACATTGACACACAAAAATCAGTTGCATTTCTATATACTAACAATGAATAATCCAAAAAGGAAATTAAGAAAACAATCCTATTTACAACAGCATTAAAGAGAATAAAATACTTAGGAATAAACTTAACTAAGAAAGTGAAGAACTTCACACTGAAAACCTGAAAATATTGTTGAAATAAATAAAAGAAGACACAAACAAATGGAAAGACATCCTATCTTCACGAACTGGAAGACTTAATATTGTTCAAATTTCCATAATACCCAAAGCAATCTACAGATCAATGCAATCCATATCAAAATACTAATGACTTTTTTGCAGGAATAGACAAAAAAAATCCTAAAATTCATACGGAATCTGAAAGGACCCTGAAGAGTCAAAATGATCTCTAAAAAGAATACGAAAGCTGGAGGTCTCATACTTCCTGATTTCAAAACATGTTACAAAACTACAGTAGGTCAAAACCATATGGTACTGGCATAAAGACAGAGACTGACTGAATAGAATAGAGAGCCCAGAAATAAACCCTCACATATATGGTCAAATTATCTTTAACAGGGTTGCCAAGGTTACCCAGTGAGGAAAGGATAATCTCTTGAAAAAATGCTGCTGGTAAAACATCCCATGTTTTCAGTATCCACATGCAAAAGAATGGAGTTGGACATTTACATTGCACCATATACCAAAATTAACTTAACATGGGTTAAAGATCTAAACATAAGATTTGAAACAATAAAACTCTTAGAATCAAACATAAGAGAAGAGCTTCATGACATTGAATTTAGCAATGATTTCTTTGATATGACACCAAAAGTACAGGCAACAAAAGGTAAAATAGACATATGGTACAACATCAAACTTAAAAACAGTAAAGAAAACAACTGACAGAGTGAAGAGGCAATCTATGTAATAAGACAGAATATTTATAAGCCATATATAGAATAAAGAGTTAATATTGGGAATATATAAAGAAATACTAAAATTCCACAATAAAACCAAACAAATTAAAAAGATTAAAGATAAATTTTTAAAAGGTTAAAAAAGAGACAAGAGACTTAGATATCTCTCTGAAGATTATATACAAAAGGCCAATAATATATAAGAAAACACCCGACATCACTAATCATCATGGAAATGCAGGTGAAAATCACAAGGAAATATTCCTTTACATCCCTTAGGATGGCCAGGATCAAAAAAAACGGAAAATAACATGTTGACAAGGTTGTGGAGAAACCAGAACGCTTCTGCACTGTGGTGGGAATATAAAATGGTGAAGCTGCTATGGAAAGCAGTAGGCAGAGTCTTCAAAAAATCAAAAATATAGTTACCATATGATCTAGAAATCCCACTCCTAGGTATATATGCTAAAAAAATGAACTCAGGGGACTTCCCTGGTGGCACAGTGGTTAAGAATCTGCCTGCCTAATCCAGGGGACCCGGGTTCGGCCCTGGTCCAGGAAGATGCCACATGCCGCGGAACAACTAAACCCGAGCTCCACAACTACTGAGCCTGCGCTCTGGAGCCCATGTGCCACAACTACTGAGCCCATGTGCCCAAACTACTGAAGCCTACGTGCCTAGAACCCATGATTCACAACAAAGAGAAGCCACTGAAATGAGAAGCCTGCACACCGCAACTAAGAGCAGCCCCTGCTCACTACAACTAGAGAAAGCCCACACACAGCAACGAAGACCCAATGCAGCCAATAAATAATTAAATAAATAAATTTATTTATTTATTTAAAAAAAATGAACTGAGTACTTCATCAATTTCACTGAGCTAAATACATTTACTTTTAAAACTAAAATTACCCTATGGCTGCTACAACTAATGTTGGGCTAACTTAGAACTTTGAAAACTAACAAGAATTTCAACTACTGCAGCCCAGAGTGCTGTAGTCCCCCCTGCATGGACAGGACAAGTGCAGAGAGCTTGGAGGAGGGGGCCTTGAGCACCTGTGTGAGAGTGGCCTGGCGGCAGATGGCGAGGAAGATTTGACTGCAGAACAACTCAGTGACAGCAGCACAGCCGAAAACACAGACCTTCAGTGACAAAGACACAGAGCAGAGGTGCTCCCCAGATACGGCCCCAAATCATCAAAGTCCTTGCCCTCTTTTTTCCAATGGCCAGCAAAATGGAATTACCTATAAGAAAGCTTATGCCTGGGCTAATACAGCTGTGTGGCTGACAGGGACTTGGTGCTCTGGCTGGGTGTCAGGTCTGAGTCTCTGAGGTGGGAGAGCTGAGTTCAGGACACTGAACAACCAGAGACCTCCCGACCCCACATAATATCATTCAGAGAGAGTTCTCCCAGAGAACTCCCAAAAGGGAGTGGCAGGACATATTTAAAGTGATGAAAAGGAAAAACCTACAACCAAGAATACTCTACCCAGCAAGGATCTCAATCAGATTCAATGGAGAAGTTTAAACCTTTACAGAAAAGAAAAGCTTAAGAGAATTCAGCCCCACCAAACCAGTTTTACAACAAATGCTCAAGGAACTTCTGTAGGCAGGAAAGACAAGAGAAGGAAAAGATCTACAATAAAAAAACCCCAACAATTAAGAAAATGGTAATAGGAACATACATATTGATAACTACCTTAAATGTAAATGGATTAAATGCTCCAACCAAAAGACATAGACTGGTTGAATGGATACAAAAATAAGACCCATATATACGCTGTCTACAAGAGACCCACTTCAGACCTAGGGACACATACAGACGGAAAGAAAGGGGATGGAAAAAAATATTCCATGCAAACGGAAATCAAAAGAGAGCTGTTGTAGCAATTCTCATATCAGACAAAATAGGTTTAAAATAAAGACTACTAAAGAGACAAAGAAGAACACTACATAAGGCTGAAGGGATCAAATCAAGAAGATCTAACAATTGTAAATATTTATGCACAAAACATAGGAGCACTTCAATATATAAGGCAAATGCTAATAGCCATAAAATGGGAAATTGACAGGAACACAATCATAGTAGGGGACTTTAACACCCCACTTTCATCAATGGACAGAACATCCAAAATGAAAATAAAGAAGGAAACACAAGCTTTAAATTAAACAGATGGACTTAATTGATATTTATAGGACATTCCATCAAAAAACAACAGAATACACTTTCTTCACAAGTGATCATGAAATATTCTCCAGGACAGATCATATCTTGGGTCATAAATCAAGCCTTGGTAAATTTAAGAAAATTGAGATCATATCAAGTGTCTTTTCTGACCACAATGCTAAGAGACTAGATATTGATTACAGGAAAAAATCTGTAAAAAATAAAAACACATGGAGGCTAAACAATACACTACTAAATCACCAAGAGATCACAGAAGAAATCAAAGAGGAAATCAAAAAATACCTACAAACAAATGACAATGAAAAAACAACAACCCAAAACCTATGGGATGCAGCAAAAGCAGTTCTAAGAGGAAAGTTTATAACAATACAATCCTACCTCAAGAAACAAGAAACATCTCAAATAAACAACCTAACCTTACACCTAAAGCAATTAGAGAAAGAAGAACCAAAAAAAACCCAAAGTTAGCAGAAGGATAGAAAGTATAAAGATCAGGTCAGAAATAAATGAAAAAGAAATGAAGGAAACAATAGTAATGGTCAGTAAAACTAAACCCTGGTTCTTTGAGAAGATACACAAAATTTAAACCATTAGCCAGACTCATCAAGAAAAAAAGGGAAAAAACTCAAATCAACAGAATTAGAAATGAAAAAGGAGAAGTAACAACTGACACTGCCAATATACAAAGGATCATGAAAGATTACTACAGATAACTATATGCCAAAAAAATTGACAACCTGGAAGAAATGGACAAATTGTTAGAAAAGCACAACCTTCCGATACCGCACCAGGAAGAAATAGAAATATAAACAGATCAATCACAAACACTGAAATTGAAACTGTGATTAAAAATCTTCCAACAAACAAAAGCCCAAGACCAGATGGTTTCACAGGTGAATTCTATCAAACATTTAGAGAAGAGCTAACACCTACCCTTCTCAAACTCTTCCAAAATATAGCAGAGGGAGGAACACTCCCAAACTCATTCTACGAGGCCCCTATCACCCTGATACCAAAACCAGACAAAGATGTCACAAAAAAAGAAAACTACGGTCCAATATCACTGATGAACATAGATGCAAAAATCCTCAACAAAATACTAGCAAAGAGAATTCAACAGCACATTAAAAGGATCATACACTATGATCAACTGGGGTTTATCCCAGGAATGAAAGGATTCTCCAATATACTCAAATCAATCAATGTGATACCCCATAATAACAAACTGAAGGATAAAAACCATATGATAATCTCAACAGATGCAGGAAAATCTTTCAACAAAATTCAACACCGATTTATGATAAAAAAAAAAAAAAACCCTCCAGAAAGTAGGCATAGAGGGAACTTACCTCAACATAACAAAGGCCATACATGACAAATCCACAGCCACATCATTCTCAGTGGTGAAAAACTGAAACCATTTCCACTGAGATCAGGAAGAAGACAAGGTTGCCCACTCTCACCACTAGTATTCAACATAGTTTTGAAAGTTTTAGCCACAGCAATCAGAGAAGAAAAAAGAAAGAAAAGGAATCCAAATTGGAAAAGAAGAAGTAAAACTGTCACTGTTTGCAGATGACATGATACTATACATAGAGAATCCTAAAGATGCTGCCAGAAAACTGCTAGAGCTAATCAATGAATTTGGTAAAGTAGCAGGATACAAAATTAATACACAGAAATCTCTTGCACTCCTATACATTAATGATGAAAAATCTGTAAAAGAAATTAAGGAAACACTCCTATTTACCATTGCAACAAAAAGAATACAATACCTAGGAATAAACCTACCTAAGGAGAAAAAAGACCTGTATGCAGAAAACTATAAGACACTGATGAAAGAAATTAAAAACGATACAAACAGATGGAGAGATATACCATGTTCTTGAATTGGAAAATTCAACATTGTGAAAATGACTATACTACCCAAAGCAATCTACAGTTTCAGTGCAATCCCTAACAAACTACCAATGGCATTTTTCACAGAACTAGAACAAAATGTTTCACAATTTGTATGGAAACAGAAAAGCTCTTGAATAGCCAAAGTAATCTAGAGAAAGAAAGACTGAGCTGGAGGAATCAGGTTCCCAGACTTCAGACTATATTACAAAGCTACAGTAATCAAGACAGTATGTTACTGGCATAAAAACAGAAATATAGATCAATGGAACAGGATAGAAAGCCCACAGATAAACCCATGCATATATGGTCACCTCATCTTTGACAAAGGAGGCAAGAATATACAATGGAGAAAAGACAGCCTCTTCAATTATTTGTGCTGGGATAACTGGACAGCTCTGTGTAAAAGAATGAAATTAGAAAACTTCCTAACACCATACATAAAAATAAACTCAAAATGGATTAAAGACTTAAATATAAGGTCAGACACTATAAAACTCTTAGAGGAAAACAAAGGCAGAACACTCTATGACATAAATCACTGCAAGATCGTTTTTGACCCACCTCCTAGAATAATGGAAAAAGAAGCAAAAATAAACAAATGGGACCTAATGAAACTTAAAAGCTTTTGCACAGTAAAGGAAACCATTAACAAGATGAAAAGACAACCCTCAGAATGGGAGAAAACATTTTCAAATGAAGCAACTGACAAAGGATTAATCTCCAAAATATACAAGCAGCCCATGCAGCTCAATATCAAAAAAACAAACAACCGAATCCAAAAATGGGCAAAAGACCTAAACAGACATTTCCCCAAAGAAGATATACACATGAAAGGATGCTCAACATCACTAATCATTAGAGAAATACAAATCAAAACTATGATGAGGTATCACCTCACACAGGTCAGAATGGTCATCATAAAAAAATCTACAAACAAGAAATGCCGGAGTGGGTGGGAAGAAGAGGGAACCCTCTTGCACTGCTGGTGGGAATGTAAATTGATAGAGCCACTACAGATAACAGTATGGAGGTTCCTTAAAAAACTAAAGATAGAACTATCACATGACCCAGCAATCCCACTACTGGGCGTATACGCAGAGAAAACCATAATTCAAAAAAAAGAGTCATGTACCACAATGTTCATTGCAGCACTATTTACAGTAGCCAGGACATGGAAACAACCTAAGTGTCCATCAACAGAAGAATGGATAAAGAAGATGTGGCACAATGAAATATTACTTGGCCATAAAAAAGAAACAAAATTGAGTTATTTGTAGTGAGGTGGATGGACCTAGAATCTGTCATACAGAGTGAAATAAGTCAGAAAGAGAAAACAAAATACAGTATGCTGACACATATATATGGAATCTAAAAAAAAAAAAGTTTCTGAAGAACCTAGGGGCAGGACAGGAATAAAGACACAGATGTAGAGAATGCACTTGAGGACATGGGGAGGGGGAAGGGTAAGCTGTGACAGTGAGAGAGTGGCATGGACATGTATATACTACCAAATGTAAAATAGATACCTAGTGGGATGCAGCCTCATAGCACAGGGAGATCAGCTCAGGGCTTTCTCTCTACCTAGAGGGGTGGGATGGGAGGGTGAGAGGGAGACGCAAGAGGGAGGGGATATGGGGATATATGTATACGTATAGCTGATTCACTTTGTTATACATCAGAAACTAACACACCATTGTAAAGCAATTATACTCCAATAAAGATGTTGAAAAAAAAGATAAAAAGAAACTAACAAGAATTTCAAGTTAAGTTTGCTGAGGGAGGCAACACCTAGACCCACAATGAAGCCAAGTGATCAGGGATTTAAATTCACTTTCAAACAGTATGGCCCAATTAAACTCGGATTTTTGTAAAGAATGTACTGACTAGGCAATATTACAATATTTTATAGTATTAGTCATGCCAATTTGTCATCCCAATGGATAATTTTAATTTCTAATGTTCTCAATGTAGGGCATTATAAAAAGATACAGAGTATCACAAAACTACAGTATTTCATTGTAAATTCAGAATGAAGTGGGAAGGTTTAGCGTCTGGTCCTCAAACTGAAGAAAAGGTGCCCTTGAGGGAAATCAGTACTTCAGGTCCAGTGCCTTCAGGATGTATTGGTATAAAAATGATTGAACTAGAGACTGTCATACAGAGGGAAGTAAGTCAGAAAGAGAAAAACAAATATCGTATATTAATAATTTTATTACTTAATCACATTAATTAATCATATCAGTTAATTAATCTTATATTAATTATATCACATATATGTAGACTGTAGAAAAATGATACAGATTAACCTATGTGCAAAGAAGAACTAGAAACATAGACTTAGAGAACAAACGTATGGACACCAAGCCGGGAAAGGGTGGGGTGGGATCAATTGGGAGATTGGGATTGACATATATACACTACTGTGTATAAAATACATAACTACTGAGAACCTACTGTACAGCACAGGGAACTCTACTCAATGCACTGTGGTAACCTAAACAGGAAGGAAATCCAAAAAAGAGGGGATATGTGTATACATATAGCTGATTCACTTTGCCATACAGCAGAAACTTAACACAACATTGTACAGCAACTATACTCCAGTAAAAATTTCTTTAAAAAGTGATTATGTTTTTGTTTTTGTATTATTTCCAATATTTTCTAGTTCAACTGTTTTTCCTGTTTGCCTTTAATTCCTATAATATTAGGAACTCAAATGAGTTCCATTTCCTAAATGTGAAAAAAATTAGCACCATTTATCTTTTATTAGGTTGGTGCACTTGACAGCAAATTTATGTGATTTTGCATTATTGACATTTCCTTTTTAAAAGATAGTTTTCATGTTAGTGGCTTATGAGAACGTTGGGGTTTTTTTTGTTGTTTATTTCTTGGTTTCTTTTTTTGGAGGGTTCATCTGTATTTTTCCTGGCACTATAATACTATACTGTCATTTGCATATAATTTTAATTAGATCCTTTACAATATCTCGAGTGTTAATAGCTACATTAATGTGCCTTTTTTACGTTTCTTTTTCTTTATTTCTATTTTTTTTTCTTAAACAGGACTATATTTTCCATACGTCCTACCAGGAAAACTACACATCGATCCCATACTCAAAAGTATTGTGATCTTCCTATAGAACTGGAACTTGGCTTTATTAAATGAATCAGAAAATGGGTTGATTACAACTGCTTCTTGAAGTCCTTGGCTTGAATATACTTTTTGTCCTTAGAGTTAATTTCTGTCAGATACATTCTTACAAGTGGCATTGCTGGATCAATGAAAATGTATTTTTAAAGCCTCCTGAAGTTACCAAATTGTCCTACTAAAAGGTACTACAGTTAAAATCCTCACCAGCAGTGTGAGAACTCACCATGCTGTGGGTAGCCATTAGTTCCCTAATGTGAATGGGGTCTGTGTGGGTGGTCTCAGCTCCCCTCAAAGGACCCCTTGCCCTTGGCTGGCCAGCTTTCAGCTATCAACCTCAAAAGTGATCATGAAGGGTGGGAAGAGTCCAGGCCTTGTTGCCCATAGCCTGTGTTGGGGCCACCAAGTTGACGCCAAGCACCTTTAGCTGCCCATGCACAGCTACCTCCTCCTGGGTCTTTCAAGATTTTCTGTGGAGGGTATATGTGTATTCAAAGGAATGTAGAAATTTGTACTGCTTAAAGGAGTAGATATGAGTATCACAGAGGAAGCAGGACAGTGGAAGTGTCCTGGTTTTGGAGGACCAACGGCTTGAGATGGACTAGAACCCACCCACCTACTGGACATATCAGCTTTGGCCAGTAAGTGAGGCAATAAGGTTCTCTTGTCTGTAGAATGAGAGTTCTGGATGGCATAACCTTTAAAGGGCTTGCAGCACTAATGTCCACGGGCTCTATGCTTTTTACTGTAAGACATTATTCCAAAGAATACAGTTGGGAGGCTGAGAATAGCCCTTATTTAGTTTGGACTTGAGTAGAGCACATTTCCTTCAGACGAAGGCATAAATTGAATCTACTTAATTGTAAAAGGAAAGACAATCCAGCAGTAAAATAGAAATTGCAGCTTGAAGAATAGTTGAATGCATATTAGGGCAAGAGAAGAAAAGGAAATATCAAAAGGAAAGAGTCAACATGAAAAGTTACTTCTGTCTTTGTAGGAAGGAACATTTCTAAATTATATCTATTCAAAACATTATGTCAAGTTCTCCTTCTGGGTCCCCACGAGGGGAATTATGCAAAGTATTGTTTTAAAATATTGTATCAAAATAAAAAATTTCTGGAGACTTAACAGCAAGCCTAACATTATTCTGTGTCTGGGAAACTTGGCTCCAAAATATTCAACAGATAATTATTAGTAAAATGATCACAGAAGAAAATGTGTCACGAAAATTTAGTAGATAATAAGTAAACATATAGAGCAAATTTGTGTATTTTTTCATGTTGAATAAGAAGATATTTCCTTTTCTGTTGGGTTCAATTCACAGAGTCAAATTTTACAGTAAAACAACAGAATATATGTATTTTATTCCTTTGTTCCTAAAATATTTGAATAGTGTAAACACTAAACTTCTATGTACCTCATTTTTTAAAAATGGCTTATATAGAATATTTTATCAGATAAGACAGTTATTCCAGTAAACATTTCTTGGACCTGTATTATTTATTAAGCACTGTTCTGGGAGTTTTGACAGTAGAGGAGATTTAAAATCATTAAGACAGTTTGGTGAAGAGGGTTGTTCCTTAGTAAATGTTTGTTAAGTGACTATAAAACAAAGACATCACCCTTGTCCTTTGAAAGGCTTATTCTACTCACTAAACCTTCTGGAACAACGTTTTGAAAAGGAAAAAAAAAAACAAGCCGAGATTGCTTAGTGGTTACCTTATTTTACAGTATGAAGTAAAAGAAAATGAGAAGTAAATGCTAATATTTCACTTTTCAAATAGTGCTTAAACAAACTTTTCATCCTGAGCATTCTATTGTCATTATTTCTAATGAATCCAAAGGTGAATATTGTTTTTCTATATTCATTTACCTAATTATACTTAGAAAGTGTGAGTGGGTATACATATTCATAATTCTTATAAAAGGTTATTAAGAACTTCAAGCTAAAAAATATGTCAGAACGCCACAACCCTACAATTTTACTGAAATAAAGACAGGGAGTTTTTGAAGTTAAAAAGAACCTTTGAGTCCAACCCCATGATTTATAAAGTCAGTGACTTGTCCAAAGGCTAATCTGCATCTGTTTGTGTCCCAGGTAGTACTAGGGGGTGCAGTTCTGGACTTTTCCCAGTTTTACCCACTCAACCGACCACAATGTCGTCATTAGTCCACCCACAAGTGACCACTACCTCTGCAATAATTTCAAAAATGTTGAAACACGTTTTTTTACAAAAAGGCTGATATCCCTAGATACACTTCCAATTCCCTTGACTGTATAGCTTTATGAAACTTGGAGTAATCTGACTTTGTGTAGGTGAGCGAGTTCTACGGTGTTATTCAAAATAAGATTAGTCATAATGAAACTCTGTTAAACATGTAGCAGGGAAACTAATTCACAATCTACAACATTTCATGTTGAATATTTTATTTGCATTCACTATGTCCCTCTGCAGCGAACAGAATGAATGTTGCATATAAAGGTGCTTCTATTTTGAAGCTGAACTGAAGGCAGATGATGACTGAGTGACTGAACAAGTTTATAAATTTCTTGTTATGATAAATTGAAATTAAAACCCAAGTCATCTGATTGTGAGTTAGTGCCTAGTCTAGAATTCCTGCAAGATTAGCTTTACGCAAACGAACTCCCAGTGGAAATAAGGGCCTGACTCTGAGTATCTGGGTACTTATTTTCTTTTTTTAATACTTTATTTATTTATTTATTTATTTATTGTCGGCTGCATTGGGTCTTTGTTGCTGCGTGCAGGCTTTCTCTAGTTGTGGCGAGCGGGGGCTACTCTTCATTGCGGTGCGGGGGCTTCTCATCGCGGTGGCTTCTCTTGTTGCGGAGCATGGGCTCTAGGCACGCCGGCTTCAGTAGCTGTGGCTCACGGGCTCAGTAGTTGTGGTTCACGGGCTGTAGAGCGCAGGCTCAGTAGTTGTGGCACACAGGCTTAGTTGCCCTGTGGCATGTGGGATCTTCCCGGACCAGGGATGGAAGAACCCGTGTCCCCTGCATTGGTAGGCGGATTCTTAACCACTGCACCACCAGGGAAGTCCCTATCTGGGTACTTTTAACTTTACCACATTTCTCCTCAAATAAACATCATACACAGCAATAGAGGTGGTGTAACTATAAATTAATTTTAGCTGTGAGTAATCGTACAGACCAATGTGTTTTAATAAAACCCATGGCAAAGTTGAGAGTAAATATATTAGCTTTGAAAATCTGTTAGTAGAACAAAACCAAACACAAACCTATTCAAATTCAGGAAACCCAAATTCCATCCAGAGAGGAAGGGCGTTAAAGAAAGCTAGATTTCCCAGAGTTGTTTCTGTGGTCAAAACATCCCACTGGATGATCCACAGACTATAATAATAATTCACTGCACATAGATTTTCTCCAAATAATCGTGACTAACTGCAGCTGTTATTGCTTCCTTGGGAGACCTTTTCCTGATGGACTGAACTCTAATTGTTTTTATTTATTAGACCATTTGTTAGGCCCTTGGTATAACTGTATACATCATTCGCAGTCTCTCCTCTTGAAAAACTTAAAGCTTTATTCACGAGGCTGTGGGTACGTGCTCAGGGCCGTGTGGCTGTATTTAACTAAAATACAACTTTGTCTCAGTTCTCCACCGTGAGGTGGGGTGGAGGAAACAGGTCACCAAGAGTGAGAACAGCACCATGCAGAGAGATGCGTATCATGTTTTCTGTACAATCTGGTAAAATAGTTAAGACGGCAGAGGAAATAAATTAATGTTGGTAGAATTACTATCTGTAATTGTTTCTTTTTAATGTCTGGGAGGAAAGAAATCAATGGATTTCTTCCAAAATTAGTCCTCTAATTGAACATTTTTCTTAATGTAACTGTAATTGAATATTTATCTAGAGGCAAATTGAGATCTTGCGCAGATGAACAAAACCAAGTATTCCCAGCCATCATGACACTCCTTTAATTTCATGTAATGCTGATGAACAGTACAAGTAAGTACAAATAAAGGGAGAAGACAGATTCATTTTAAAATGATCCGTTCTATTATAGAGCCTTGAGGTTTTCTTTCTCTTACTTTTTTTTTCCCTTGGTCTTAAAGCAAGTCATGATTAGTTACAAAAGAATTACACGGCTATAATCAGGAACCAAAATTGTCTTTCCTAGTTGTTTTTCAATGCACAATATGCTAATAAGCTGCTCATTAAATTGGTATTTTCTATTTCATTTAAGAAAAAAGCCCTTTGTATTACCAAACTTTGTTTGACTATTTTCATAGAATGAGCTATAATCACATATTTGGAATAATTTACAGAGATTACAACAGCTTATTAATTTGTAGCTTACCTCAGAGTGGGCAAAATTAGATCTAAGTTTTTGTACAGGACTGCTCCAAGAACAAAGACCGATGACTCATCTAATTCTAGAAAGAATAAAATTTTAAAATATTAGCAAAACAGCAAGAAAAATATTGTGTCTTATAAAACTTTAATCTCCTAATTACAAGGGGATTCCAGTATCTGCCAATGCAAAGCCAGGTATAAGTAACGCCTTCTTAACTGTACCGGGCAAGTGAGCCCACACACTGCATGCATTAATTGTAGCTCCAGAAGATGTATTTTCAGTGGTTTTGTGTCATGAAGTAACTTTCCTGCAGGCTGAGACAAGAAGCGGCTGTAGTTACAGCTAAGGAGTTAAAATTCCCCGTGATATGGGGGAGAGCCAATTCTCTTTTGGAGCTCTCAGTTAAAATGTCAAAATTTCCAACGTAAGAATTAAGACCACAATGTCACTCTTGAAAAGGGCCATTAAATTTTAGAGGCTACTGAAGATGTTCTTAAAACTTAATTTTTTGTTAGATTTGTTTTTAGATACCAACTCTTTTTTTTCAGAAGTGAGGCAGAAACAATTATTTTGCATGGAATGGAAAATACAACACATTTCAATACCTAAACTTAAAATCTTAGGCCAAGTGCTTTACACTGGGATGAGATTGTCAACACTGAAATTTGACCCTGACAAGCTCAGGTCTATAATTTGCACTTGTATTATTTTTTTTCATTTTAATAGAGCCTTTCCTCAAGTAAATTCAGATTTAAAGCCCAAATTAGGTTTTCTATAGTTACAAAATAAGTTTAGAGTCGTGATTGCAGACTGTTTCCTAAATTGCTTAATACATGGGAATTTATGCCAAGTGTATTATTAAATTGAACTTATAAATTTTTTGTTCGAGGCTTAAACTATTTCACATATTTACCTTTTGATGATACGGGGGTAAAGATGCTCTTTGGAATGACCACCCTGTCTTCTGAGTTTCTTGCCCAGTCAACCATGCCCTTCCGTCCTTTCATTGGGAAGTTGATGTCTGTTAGAACAGAGGCCGCAGGAAGCTTCTGAATGCTAGCCACTGTGAAAAAAGAAGTAATGATGTCAACTAAAATCTTTCAGCGTTATCAAAATTGATCAAATTAAACCTTGCAGTATATTAAAAATAAAATTTCTAGTCCTAATTATATTTATCAGAGCTATAAAACGTGCTGATTCCTTAAAATTAGAGGATATTCATTAGGGCTGCTGACTTTTCCTTATTAATTTGGTTTCTGTCGCTTTCAGCAGGGATCATACAGTGACGGTCAGTGGCTGGGTGGACAATCTCATGAGCACTGACAGCTGCGGCCAACCTGGTTGTTCATGGTTGGCCTCCATTCCCATTGTTAGAATCCCCTACTGTATTTTTGTTAAATATTTTGATTAACACACCTGATTCACAGACTGACATTTTCATTTAAATCTGAACTTTGTCCTCAGAGCAAGTTTTCTGCACCTACCTCTGAACACTGTCTTTGGAACAAATATTTCCTGGATGAGATGGGGTACCGTGAAGACATGAAAAACAAACACATTGCTCTGGGAGACAGAACTGTCAGGATTCAAATAATGAAGCACTAAAAACACCATAACCACAGAGCCAATATAATATGCAGGAGCGTTTAACGAATAGGACAGTAATAACAAACGATTCTTAAAATGCACACCCACAATTGAAAATAATAAATGTATATATGTGAATGGAGAATTCTGTCTTTACTCACAGTAAGTATTTTAACATATATTGAGAAAATTAATGAATAATATGTTTGGTAATGCCTGAATATATTTTTATTATATATATTATATATATACACACACATATACATCTATATATAACTACATATAACAAAACTATGATAGTAAACACTCAAGCACTTATTGAGTGCACACAGTTTCAATTAAGGAATGTAATCTGTTGAGTTTTTACATAGGTCCATACTTGTTCCACATTAAAGTTTCAGGTGTTCCCTGGAAGATTTAAATGGAAATATGATGAGGAAACTCTAAAAGCTATCTCAATAAGAGAGGTGAAGTAAGAAACCATTAGACTCCTCATAAGTGGATTTCATTCAAAAGAAACTTGTAATTAAAACAAGAGAGAATGAAAATTAAGAATTTAATAATATTAGTTGTATAAATCTATTACTGTACCACTGGCTCAGTTGCAAATTAAACTGGTTATGTATTACTATACTTTATTAAAGCTCTTTCAGGCAATTATACACATCCATTTTCAGCATAGGATAGAATTTCATTTGGCCTGTAATTTGACATAATAAGCTTAAAAAAGGATTTTGTAATTAAATGTTGAAGGAAAGAGGGTGCTGGGTAACTCATAAATTATTATGGATGTGAAAGGCTGTTTTTGGACAACATCTCTAATTATTTTAGTTTCTTTAATAATTCGAACAATGTAGTCTTTGTTGTCCAGAAATAACCCAGTTCATGTGTCCTAAAGGGTCCAAAGCCTTCAGTGTGTACAGATGGACAGATCAGCACATTAGTAGCATGCTTTTTCTTAAGGGCCCTACAAGCTTTATCCAATATGCAAAACTAAGTTCATCTACTTCCAAATTCCTTGACTCTAACTTTGGTTGTCTTGGTGTTTAGAGGAAATTTATTTCACCTCTCTGCTCTAAAAACTGATGAAAAGAAATGAAGGTTTTTCTGATTTCTGGTTTCTACTATAAAGGAAAACAAACAAGAGATAAACTGTTGGATCTTGAGGTCTAATAATTCCGCTGTTTCCGTATACATTGGATAGAAAACAAAAATAAATAAACAAACAAAAGAAATAAATAACATACGGAGGAAGCTTATTCTGTACCAATTATATATCACTTTATCCTGAATAAATGCTGGTCTAATACCTTATTCTTAAACATATAAAAATGAGATAATTATACATGCATGTATCTCACATTATGAAATGCATTCATTCTTCAGTTGGAGGTACATTGGGTATTAAATGATGACTATATAGATTAGATCGACTTTTGAGTCTAGACTAAAAGAATATAAAAATCAATTAGGATCACTAACTTCTGCAAGAAGTCCTTTAAGTTGCATAGTATTGAGCATCAGAAGGATATAAAAACAAACATGTATTCATTAATTTTAGTAGATATGTAGTCCATAAAGTAAGATGGTATTTTCAATAAATACATTATGAAAAGGGATATGACTTCACAGACTGATAAGCTTCAAATCTAGCCTTCAAATTATCAGTATACACGCTCTTTAAAATATTTAGTGTTTAAAATTGTACATCTTTACCTTAAACCTACTTAGGAAGATGCCTAAGGTGACACTGTGGTGCTTCATGACCCTGCAGTGATTAATTAACATGAAAAACTATTTCTACACAGCAAAAATGATTTAAAGATGACTTTCATTTTCTCCTTCTTTCAGTCCCTGTACCAAACACTTGGACCAATCCAATCCTCAATTCCTTCCCTTCTTCACTGAAGTTCTCCAAAACCCTCAGGTAAAAATTTAGTTGCAGTTAGTCTTTAGGGAACTAGGGAGCTCAAAAGAGGTAAGATTAAAAATGAATACCTTACATATATCCAGAGAAAACCATAATTCAAAAAGATATACATGCACCCCAATGCTCATAGCAGCACTATTCACAATAGCCAAGACATGGAAGCAACCTAAATGTCCATCAACATATGAATGGATAAAGAAGATGTGGTACATATATACAATGGAATATTACTCAGCCATAAAAAGGAATGAAATAATGTCATTTGAAGCAACATGGATGGATCTAGAGATTATCATACTAAGTGAAGTAAGTCAGACAGAGAAAGAAAAATAGCTTATGATATCATTTTATATGCAGAATCTAAAAAGTGATACAAATGAACTTATTTACAAGACAGAAATAGATTCACAGACATAGAAAACAAACTGATGGTTACCATAGAGGAAGGGGTGGGGGAGGGATAAACTAGGAAGTTGGGATTAACATATACACAATACTACATATAAAATAGTAACTAACAAGGACCTACTATATAGCACAGGGAACTAAACTCAATATATTGTAATAACCTATAAGGAAAAGAATCTGAAAAAGATACAACATTATAAATCAACTATACTTCAATAAAAAAAAAGAATGCCTTAAAGTATGTCTAGAGTACATATGTGTCTAGTGCTGCAAAAGGACATCAATGCAAAGCATGAGGGCACAATGTACATACTTTGCTTCTGTAACAATTGCTGCATTAAAACCAATCGTGGGTATTTAGATGATAGAGCGTCTTTCCTCAAAAATTGAGAAAATGTCTTTCTTACAGAAGATTAAAGTAGTTAAAAAAAAATCTCAAAGGACACAATGTCCCTGAACAAATAGGCACATCTTGAATACTTCAAGAACTACCCGAAATTCACTGCATCATGTTTTAATTACAACTCTAGATTTGATTTCTTATGCAATAAAATAGGTGACTCATCATGGATAAACCTTGGAACAAACCCAGCTGACTTTCAGTTTGCATTTTTAAAGGCTGTCATTTTGCATTTGGATATGCAGCATAAAATCCTCTGACAGCATCATATTTGTTATTGGCCAAGCTCTCAAAGGATTGAGGTTCGGTATAGATTTTTGCTCATCAGAAAGCATAAGCAAATTTTTGCAAATGGGTCTAAAAGCACATGAGCTGTTCTTTTGTTTTTGTTTTTGGTAACCACTGAGCTCTCCTTTGGTTCATCAAAGCAGGTGGTGCTTCTAACCTGTTCCTGAGGAAAATCATGAGGTTTTAGCCCTTTGTCCCTATTAATTGAGGTCCTGGACGATGGGGACTCTTGTCCTTTTCATCCTTGTAATATGAATGGCCCACTACAGTTGAATCAGTTGCATCATGAACAAGAAAATAAGGGATAAATTAAGACTTTGGGATTAACATATACACACTGCTATATATAAAAAAAATAGATAATCAACAAGGACCACAGGGAACTCTACTCAATATTGTGTCATAACCCATAAGGGAAAAGAATCTGAAAAAGAATATATAAGTATATATATCACTGAATCACTTTGCTGTACACCTGAAACTAACACAACATTGAAATGAACAATACTTCAATTAAAAAAGGACATAATGATGGGCTTCCCTGGTGGTGCAGTGGTTGGGAGTCTGCCTGCTAATGCAGGGGACACGGGTTCGTGCCCCGGTCCGGGAAGATCCCACATGCCGTGGAGTGGCTGGGCCCGTGGGCCATGGCCGCTGAGCCTGTGCGTCCGGAGCCTGTGCTCCACAGCGGGAGAGGCCACAGCAGTGAGAGGCCCGTATACCGCAAAAAAAAAAGAAAAAAAAGACATAATGAGAAAAAATAAGGCATCTGGAAGGAAAATGCTAGAGAGTGAAAGTGTATGGTAAAATGGTGTAGGAAACAGCAGAATGGGCAAATGAGTGCCAGCAGAGGTAGGTGGCAGTTTACAAGAGTGGGGTAAGTGTGGACTCTGGATCTGGGCCCTGGATTCAAATCCTTGGTAGTTTAGGCTAACTATGATGTCCTAGTTTTTTAGGGCCGGTGCCAGTTCACCTCTGATATTTTGTACAATTATGATTAACATCCCCTATCACTCTCAAAAGTCTCATTTTAGAAGATAAATTCCAAGTTCATTTTATACGTTGTGTGACACTGGGCAAATTGCCTAACCTCTCTGTGCCTCAATTTCCTCTTCTGTACCATGGGAATAATAATATTATCTACCTCACTAGGATGCTGGAGGATGAAATAAGTAACTATATGCCAAGATGTGGGAGTTGGGTGCCTAACTAGGACCTGGAGCGTGGGTGGTCCTATGGAAGTGTTGGCTATTCCAGTAGATTTTCTCATAATCACTTCCAAGGGAACTTGGGAACTACCTCATTGTATGTCCATAGTATGATAAAGTATTTGACTTTTACAACAAACATTCTGTTTTGTTTGTCCTTCAGTGACCTTAGGCATGGGATTACATAGTCAAAACTTAATGTTGACTATATTCAGATGATCAAAGGCAGGAATTGCACTTAAAAATAAATAGAGATCATCCTTTAGTACTTTAATGCACCACTAGGGAGTGAATAAGCCTTCCTTTTTACTTATCCCTTCCCTCCCTCTCTCCCCCCTCCCTCCCTTCCTTTTTTTCTGATAGCTTCTGCCAGAGGTAAGAGGGGCCTTCTCTGGTTATTTGGCTACACAAGGTCAGTCAGGTTAAAAATCTATTGGCTGCATCGTGAATGACAAATTCCATACTTCCGTTGCAGCCATGGCCACAGACTGCACAGTGAACTTCAAAAGCACTACTTTTAAGCACTGACCTAAGTGCTTAATGCAGTGACTCACATTCTATAATGAGTGGAGGGAACTCCCAAGGGAGGACACCTAATACTCATAGACCCTTCATTGTCGGGGGCGGATAAAGAAGAAGCTGTTTACGGGATGCTCTAAAAGCAGTCCTTCTCATTGCTCCCTTCTATTGATGTTTCCCATATATTTAAAGTTTGCATCATTTTTCACGTCGATTCAGAGGGCACAACGTACAAACGGGGTCCTGACTCACCAATATTAGAAAACTGGCCAGTTATCAACATGGAATTGCTTATGGAAAACATCACTCGATATTACTAGATGGTCACCTGCACAGTTTCAAAATCCTGTAAGTAAAACTTGGGAGGGAGGAAATGATGCATTGCATCAGTGTGTTAGAAAGCGACTCAACCATACTAGAAAAGAATATGAAAAAGAATGTATGTCTGTGTATAACGGAAACACCTTGCTGTACAGCAGAAATTAACACAACATTGTAAATCAACTCTACCTCAATAAAATAATTAAGAAAAAAAAATAAGGAACTCAGTCCTGCTCTTGAACCCCTATCAAGCACATGGGGGCTGAGCAGAGCCTCTATGTAGTGTGACCCCCCTGGCACTTAGCAGCTTAAGAAGCCATTATTTTCCTATGGCAATGCTGAGTGGCTTGTAAACTACTGAGGGCGTTTGGGAGGGAAGGGAAGCACCGCTGATTTTATTGCACACTTGCCATGGCCTTGGCACTGTCATTACCGGATTCCTTAACTGATTCAGCACGTATTTATCATGTGGTTCCTCTGCGCCAGGTCCTGTTTCTAGCACAGCACTTGGCCAGATGCCTTAAACATGATACCTTATTTAATATTTAAAACAAGCCCAGGGGGTATTGGTGTTGTCAGTATCCTTCCTTTCTTAAATGAGGAAGAGGACACTTAAGTGGTGGCATTGTGATTCAAATCTCAGTTGCCTACTCAGAAGTATAGGATTTTGTACTGTGTGATGCAGTTTGATTAGACCTAACACATAAACAGCAAATTTACTTTGCCTTACTGTAATATTTTTGCACTAAATATAAAAGACCGACATAGTGACTCAGTTAGAGGAAATAAAACTATCTTACTTGCCCAACAGAAAATCAAAACTAGGCACCCCTGAAGAGCAATGGTTATCAAAAGGGAATGCAGATATTATATATACACACACGTTAATTGGTCCATCATGATCTCCAACATCGTTTCCAGGAAACACTCAGACATTCAGAGAGATTTTTAGTTTCTCTCCTCCCCGCTCTATTTCCCCCATTTACTCTGTCTCCTTCCCAAAGGCTGGGATTGGAGTGTTAAGGGTTGTGGGGAAAGAACAGGCTCCCTGAGAGCAGCCTGTAGCCACCACTTCCCAGGAAACAGAGGAGGTGGGAAGTGCATCTGCCAAGGACCAGGGTGCTGAGAGCTGAGAGCATCCATCAGTTCAGCCGCCACCATCCCACCTACAGGGTGTAGCATCCCCACAACCCAGAGCAGCACACAGAGATTTAGTTGAGAAACGTTCTTCCCATTAGGAGTTCACAGATTTGTTTTAAGAGAAAAAGCAGGCTCCCCTGATATTTAAAAGTAGACAAACTTGATGGACAGTCAAGAAAGTAACTATGTGGCAAGTCAAAGATTTTTTTCAACTTGCTAGTTTCCAATGACATATTATACATAGTGAAACTTTAAATATTTCATCATTTTGTGTGTTCCTTTCTGGCATCAAAATAGAAAAACCTGTGAATTATCAGCTTCAGATTCTGTTTATTATCCATTAGCCGGTTTCGAAGCCTGGGAGCCTCTGTAGCACAAGGCCTGTTTCTTATTTCTGCTCCTGGCCTTTTTGCCAGACTTCAGTGCTCTCTATGGAGGATTTCCTCAGCTTCTTCTCAGGTCACTCCTATTCTCCAACATGTAATCCTGCTGACACACATGTTTACATGATTACATGGTACATCCCCAGGCAGACACACCACCCTTGTTCAAGCTGAACTCTCTCAACCAGGGACTGGCAAGCTACAACCTACGGTCCAGATCTGTCCTACCAGCTGTTTGTGGATGGTCT
Organism: Globicephala melas; assembly: GCF_963455315.2. Taxonomy (NCBI): domain Eukaryota; kingdom Metazoa; phylum Chordata; class Mammalia; order Artiodactyla; family Delphinidae; genus Globicephala; species Globicephala melas. The sequence continues at coordinate 5,932,044 of NC_083327.1, read as the reverse complement.
GCAAGCTAAAAGTGGTTTTCACATTTTTAAGTGGTTGAAAAACATCAAAAGAAGAATTGTATTTCTTGGCATGTGAAAATTAAATAAAATTCAAATCTCAGTGTCTACAAATAAAGCTTTATTGGAACACAGACACACAATTCATTCACATGAAGCCTAGGGCTGCTTTTAGGCAACAAGAGCAGAGTTTAACAGTTACAGCAGAGACTGTACGGTCCACAAAGCCTGAAATGTTTACTATCTGGCCCTTTACAGAAAAGGTTTGCCTACCCCTGTTGCAGACATATATCGGAGAATCTATTTTTAAATATTACAATCTTTCTTTAAAGAGAAATATTTTCTAAAATATCTTATTTTCTGCACTTTTTCTGTTAACTATTGCATGTTCTTTCTGAAAGCCTTTTTCTTTCTACGCTATGTAAAATTTAATGCGGGAAATTTAACCTGATTATACCAATTTTCTTTCAGGTTTTAAAAAGGGTATGTCACTTATAAATTTTCATCTTCTCTACACAAGTAGTTCATGATTTCATTCCTCACATAAATACAAAACAAAATGTGATATGCAAATCAATTTTGCATGTATACCTGAATGGTAAAACCAAATCAATAAAGAAAATGCTTTAGGAAGTAAATTCTCCCTCTTCTCCCAACCAGTGAAATGAAGAACAGTATTCCTGTCCTTCCTTCCTAGAGGAAGGACCTTTAGATGATAATAAACCAAGTAAAAACAAATGAGAGAGTTTGTGTATGCAGCATTGTGTGTGTGTGTGTGATGTATTGTTTTGATATCTATGGGTATTCAAATCTTACCAGGGGAGTGAGGCAGGAACCTGCAAGAAGACAAGCACCCATACAGTCAGGAAACGACAACCAAGGTCAACAATCCCAGGGCTTCCCGAGACAGTAATCATCCATCCCCAGAAGAGTACTAGCAATGCCAAGTGCTACGACTTGACAGGAGAACGATCATTGTAGACTCAAGAGTTCTGTCTAGAAATTCATTCATCCAGCAAACTTCTACTGAGCGAGCCCTGAGAGTGTTGCAAGCAGGGTCTTACCACTGAGGACCTAGCAAGTGAGCAAGAGACACAAAGTCTTTGCCCTTAACAAGCTCGCAGTCTAGTGGGGGAATGCACACAGTACGTTAGTGAAGAAAAAATTCAGATGATTCAAGGTTGTGACAGGTGGCATGAAAGAAATAACTGATGAGATGGCGCGTGGTCAGTCGGCCAAGAAAGGCCTCTCTGAAGAGGGAGAATGTGGGCTGTGGTTTGACAGCTGAGTATAAGTTAGGGGAAGAAGAAAGAGCCTGTGCAGACCCAGAGCCTGGAAAAGGGCTGTGATGTTCCAGAAGTATCAGAATAGCAGTTTCTGGGGTATGAGGTGAGGGAACTTACTGTGCCTTAGAAAAAGAGTAACGTTTTTAATAGAGCATGAAGGTTTAGGTAGAGAAGCAGTCAAACAAAGGGCTGGAGGTGACACTTTAGGCTAAGTGATCTGAGATCTGGAGCATGATCAAATTTAGAACTTAGAGATGTAAACTGGTTGTCTTCTAATTAGAAGTAATGTAAACAACGAGGTCCTACTGTAGAGCACAGAGAACTATATTCAGTATCCTGGGATAAACCACAATGGAAAAGAATATGGAAAAAGTTGTATACATATACTGAGTCACGTGTTGGTACAGCAGAAATTAACACAACATTGTAAATCAATTATACGTGAATAAAATAAATTTTTAAAAAAAGAAGTAATAGTTGAAAATGTGGACATGATAAGTTCCCCCCGCAAAGAGAGAATACAATGGACAGATTCATTCATTCAACAAATATCAACTGAGTACCTATAACATGCCAAGTGCAGTTCTGGGCACTGGAAATACACCAGTGAACAAAACAGTTAAAGTCCCTGCCCTCGTGGGACCAGCATGATACCTGGGGAGAGACAGGGGACGAACAAACAGAACTAGATCTAATGTCAGTAACAGTAAATGATCTGCTAGAGAATGATGAGTTGGGTCGGGGACCTTTACTAAATAGTGGAAGCTTCTTTGGTCGGCTGGCCTCCGTGCAAACACCTGCAGAAGAGACATGGTGAGCTGTGCCGACATCAAGAAGATGAAAGAAAAGAGGCTGAGAAGTGTAGTTTAGGAGAGATTCACTTTTAGAGGGTAAAGAGAAATAATCAAGGAAAGACACCAAAAATAAATGGAGAGAGAAAAAGATAAACCACAATAGTAAACTAACTGTGAAACAGAAAGATGTATCTTAATAATGCCAACGTGGCTTTACAAGAAGTCAAAGGCTTTATAAAGATTATGGAAAAGGGCCACTGGTTTAGAAAAAGGAAAACCATACTCTAAACTTAGGGTCTGGCCATGCTCTACGGCAGAGTTGGTAAACTTCCTATAAAGGGCCAAAAAATAAATATTTTCAGCTTCAAGGGCCACCGAGTCTGCTAGGAGGACCTGGAAGCCGCCCCAGACAATTCATAACTGAATGGTCGTGCAAGAACACGTGTATTTAATCATAGAAGAATAATTATCTGATGTGATCAGTATTGTGGTTCTCTAGTTCAACAAACGTTTTTGGGGGCAAAACTCTTGATTTCCCGCCACCAAAGCACTTCTCCTCCATCTTCCTAGAAGGTACCACCAGGTACTCAAGATGTTTGAACCAAAAACGCAAGGGTTGTCCTGGTTTTCCTGCATCTCCTACAACCATCTATCAACACCATGTTTCTTCCCTGTCTCCTTTCCAGATCCCTCTGGAAGCCTCCAGTATCTCTCACCTGAGCTAATTCAAGGGCCGCCTGACTGGCTTCCTTGAGTCTACCCTTGTTCCTTCAAGTTCTCCTCTCAGAAACCAGAGTTAACTTTTAAAAATGTAAATCACACCATGTTGTTCTCTCACTTGAAAGAATTCAGTGGCCCATCAGTGCTTTTAGAGTAAAATCCAGATCCACACGAGGGCCTCCCAGGCTCCGCATGGCTGGCACCTGCCTGTCTGTGGATCACGGCCAAACCGCTGTCCTGCTCGCTGCCCCTGGTCTTTCCTCTCCACCACAAGGCTCTTCCTCTCCAACTAGAATATTCTTTTCTACTCTTATCCTCAAGTGTCTGCTAAACTGTGTTTTCCTTAGCTTGGTCTCTCTGAACCACCCAATCTAAAGAAGTTCAGCTCCCTCATTCCTCTCTATTATATCACCTGTTTGTTTTCTTTATGGCTCTATATTCATAGGTAAATATTATCCAGCTTTATGTTGAGTTATTATCAGCCTCACACACTGGACTACAAGCTCCGAAAGGAAAGGAATTTTACCTATTTACTGATATGTACTAGGGTCCTAACATCTAGTAGGTTTGACACAGCTCCTTGTAACTTTTTGTAATGAATGAGGTTTTCTAAAGGCTCACTAGCAAGCATTGGGGTTTAATGTGATATCTTTGGGCCCTGAAGACAAAGACACTTGGTTTTCCAATTACTTTGTGATCTTTGGCAAGTCATTTATTTGTGTTTTACTTTGACCATCTGTAAAAAGTCAATAGCCTTTCATGAGGATTAAGCCAAAGACAGCTCATTTCTTATACACAGTAGGACATGATATATGCCAATTTCCTTGTATCCTTCCCCCCAACCATTCTCCGCCTTGTATAAAACACTGTTGAAGATCCAAAATTTAAAAAGAAAAAAGTCCTTACATAGAAAGAAATTACAACCTGGTGAGACACCTGTTTCACACAAATATCTTCAGTATGGGCTGAATGAGTATAAGAACTCTTCTGAACTCCAAACCTGCCTACTTCAACTCTTCAATGGTATGTCTCCAGGCATCTCCAGTGTAGCATCTCTGGAGCTTAACTCTTGATTTCCACCCACTCTTTATCAAAATATTCTTTCCCTTAGCAGCCTTTTCCATCTCTAACAGGGTACCTCCACCTACCCTTTTCTCAGGACACTAAACAGTAAGTTATCCTCCACATTCACCTTCCAGAAGCTCATTCATCACTGTGGTCACTGTTTCTCTTCCAAAACATAACTCAAACTTGGCTCCTTATCTCCTCCTTGATGGCCCCCCAAGAGTCCACCAAGACATGGAAGCAATCTAAATATCCATCGACAGAGGAATGGATAAAGAAGATGTGGTACATATATACAATGGAATACTACTCAGCCATAAAAAAGAATGAAACAGTGCCATTTGCAGCAATATGGATTGACCTAGAGATGCTCATATTAGGTGAAGTAAGTCGGACAGACAAATATCATAGGATGTCACTCATACATGGAACCTAAACAACGATACAAATGAACTTATTAACAAAACAGAAACTTATGGTTACCAAAGTGGAAACATGGAGGGGGGGAGGGATAAATCATGAGCTTGGGATGAACACACACACACTACTCTATATAAGATAGCTAACCAACAACAACAAAAAGAATGAATGTTGGGAGGAAAATGAATACAGGAGCTCTATATTTGTGAACATCGTTTCTTTCCCCTCAAGCTCAGAAAACAGTTTTGGTCTTTGGATCATAAAACCAAACAACCCAAAATAATCCCCAAATAACAATTACTCTTCCTCACTACACACATGCATGCACAAACACATAAAAGCACACACTCTAAGACTGAGTGCTCTATTTCACTACAATAAGTTATATGTCATTAAAAAGGGCACACAAACCAACTACAATTTTGCTTTGCCTATGTAGTCTAAATTATACTGCTCAATAATATACTTACTTTGCTGTTAAGAAATTGATATTTTAGAAGTAAACATTACATATTTCTAATCTACTAGGATACTTTTTGAAATATTATGGATTCTTGGAATACATTTTAAAGATGATAGAGGTTATCCTCTTTAGTAAAAACATTATTACATTTTAGAGAAGGCAAAGAAAAAATTGAAGGAGTTAGGGAAAGTTAAAAGAGAATTAATCAGGCAGTGAGTTTGGGGAAAGCAAAAGGAGACTGCCTAGAAAAAAGAAGAGGGCAATCAAGGCTCTCAAATAATGAAGACAAGATTCTTTAAAAGGAGGAAGGTTCATACTTCAAAAAGTAATAAAGTAGCCCAAATGGATATGGAAGTTGACCATTAAAACGTTCTGTAGTGGCAAAGGAAACGTTTCAGTATCTTCGTCCCAACTATATCCCCCTGTATTCCTATTGCACTTTAGACCCTTTTAATAATTTCAGCGTATCAAGCTTTATTTGATATCAGAATATATATTTGGATATATGAACTTTTATCCAATGTAAATCATTCCTGTATGAATCGTTCATTCCCTATGACTATAACATCTTATTTTGTAGTTATCAGCTGCAACTTGAATAAAATTACTGTCCAGTATATAAGGTTATGTGACCTTTACAGCCTGTTATTATTGGGGTTTCAATTCAGTTTAACTTTTATGAAAAAGTATCTTCATTCTTTGATGAAACTTTAAAGGAAAAAACACAACTTGTCTCCTAAGCCCATAGTATGAATTTTAATGGTATCTGAAAGAACTGCATTTCGGTTGATAAATATTTTAGGACATATACACAAGGGCACACTCATTCACACCTGCTTTCTCGTATTCATATGCCACCAACCAAAACAGAAGATAAAATTAAAGAAAACACATTAAACTAACCACATAAGTCATTAGTTACATTTCTAAAGTTAAAGTTCTTCACATGAAAAATTTATGTGGGCAACAAACAGACCTCATTACGTTTCTTCAGACCATGAGCAATAGAAAAATATTCTGGACTGTGCAAAAGACATTATTTAAGGACAAAAGAGAACTAATTCATTTATGAATTCAGGAAGATTTAGCACTAGAGAATTATTTAATGCACCTATAGAGACAGTTGATAAAATTTTGCAGGTGATGGATTACGTGTTAAGGGGCAGAAATTATAAAATTAAAGCTGAAAAAATTCTTCTGTATAAATCATTCAGGAGAGCTAGGATTTGACTAATGACAAATAAATACATGGAAGAGAGGAGCTTCTTTTTTTTTTTTTTTGCGGTACTCGGGCCTCTCACTGTGTGGCCTCTCCCGTTGCGGAGCACATTCTCCGGACGCGCAGGCTCAGCGGCCATGGCTCACGGGCCCAGTCGCTCCACGGCATGTGGGATCTTCCCGGACCAGGGCACGAACCCGTGTCCCCTTCATCGGCAGGTGGACTGTCAACCACTGCGCCACCAGGGAAGCCCGAGAGGAGCTTCTTAAGATAGCAAAGTGCAAGTACCAATGAAATGTTTTTGGGCCATTTGTGTCATTACACTACAGAAGACAACTGCATAACAAACTATTTCCAAACAGACAGGCATGGCACCAGTGGTTTCCCATTTAGTTACAGTAACTACCTAGAAGTCTGGGATCCTGGCTGCTTTGTTAAATAAACAATAAGTGTACTATTGAGATTAAAAATAACAACAACAACCAAACGCTTAGGGTCTTAAGTTTAGGTAGCAACTTTGCAAGCTCTCTGGAGGAGCAGACTGTACATATGGGGATGGAGTGACCTGACCAAAGTCACATACCCTATCAGTAGCAGAGCCCATATCTGGCCCTACATTTGTCCACTACCAATTACTGAGGGCCTATTACATGCCAGATGATGTGTATATCTTTAATCTTTATAATAATTCTTCAGGAAAGATATCACTACCTCTACTTTAGAAAGGAGCACACTGAGGGATTTAGAGACGAAATAACCTGCAGAAGGCCAGTTAGTTGTGATATAGCCAAGGCTTGCAGCCAGTCGGGCTCGAAAGCCAGTGTGCTTTCTTGGATACAGAACAGCATCCCTGCTACCACTGTGTTAAAAAGCATCAGTCTTTAACTTTAATCTGGGGGTCAGAGTTTTCTGTCCAATTCAGATGAGAACCTCTTTTTTTTTTTTTTTTTGGAATTCAGTGAAGGAAGCAATGGAGAAGAAGAACAATTTAGCACAGAATTCTTGATCTAACTAAATAAAATAAGACATTTGAAAAGGTGAAACCATAAAAAGAAAAAAATGAAAAAATGTTAAAAGGGAATTAGTACTTCTTTTCTTTTCACTGGTTATTGTTGTAGAAGCAAACTGCTATTGCCATAGAGATAAACAATCATTGTCATAGAGACAGTTAAAATGGGACCGTATTTCATATTCACACAAACTTATGGCAACATCCTTCTAATACAGTCGAACAGCAAAATCAGAAAGATGGCCTCCTGTGTGACAATTTTAGTGATTCCAAATCCTTATGACATAAACCAATAGAGACCAGACATGTTATTTTATAACATTCAAATGTTGTGTTTAGTTGGCTTTAGGTTTTATGTTTCTATTCTAGCCTATAAGTGTGAGTCTATTAGATTCCGAAGGAACTGATTCAAAGAGAAGAATGAAGTCAGACTGGGAAGACCTATCCTTCCAGCATCTTTTAGAGGCAGCATCTGCAGCGAACTAGGAAGCCATCCACTTTCCAACATGGCCCTGTGCTAATCCCACCCCTGAAAGCCTTTCCCTGATTGGAACCCTCCTCCTGATACCCAGCTGATGGACGGAGGCAAAGCATGGATTCCTTTAGGCAAAGCTCTTCACAGCTTCCTGAGGGCACAAGTCACAGTAACTTCTCTGCAGAAACTCATGTTCTCTACAGAGAATAGTTAAAACTCAAATCCAAAACCTTTGTGGTTAGGTCTAGGTGTCAACGCATGTGAAACCCAGGAATTCTGTCTGCATTCTCACCAGAAATCCTAATTTTTGAAATCGTGGTTTTCTATCTCAGGACAGCTTCCACAATTCTTGTCCCATACACCAAGATGTAGCCCTAAGACATACCTCTTCACCGTCTCTGTAACACACATTTCATCCTTTTGGCTTTAAACTCTTCTTCCTTAGATACGCACAGCTGTGCTAGAAGCCAGCTTGTCCTCTGCTTTTCCTGTTCCTGCTTCTACACTGCTGAGCACCACTGTGACAGTGTATGTTGTACATTTCCTACTGAGGTTTGTGTGACCTCATTAGGTTTCTTCAGACCATGAGCATTTTCCCTGTAAATATAAAATCCAACAGAAATGATGGGCCTAGGCCAAAGATTTGGTCTTTACCTAGGCATTCTCCCCCAGATAGTTACTGAAGGGATGGAGAACGAATGAATGACAAATATGTTCACAAAATTTTCACTGGTCAAGATATGTTATAAAAGATTCAGAAAAAAGCATCATTCAGGCATCGAAAGGTTAAGCCTCATTTTACTTTGATGTAGAAATACAGAATACATGAGTAAGATTTCCCTAGAGTCATATCAAAAGCTACAGTGAAGTTCTTTATGTGACAGAAGTAGGTTAGCGTGTGGTTGGCTGAGCAAGATAATGAAACAAATCTTTAACTTTCAATTACTAAGATGCAAAAGGATAAAAATGCATCCACTCTGGGGCTTCCCTGGTGGCGCAGTGGTTGAGAGTCCGCCTGCGGATGCAGGGGACACGGGTTCGTGCCCCGGTCCGGGAAGATCCCACATGCCGCAGAGTGGCTGGGCCCATGAGCCATGGCCACTGAGCCTGCGCGTCCAGAGCCCATGCTCTGCAACGGGAGAGGCCACAACAGTGAGAGGCCCGCGTACCACAAAAAAAAAAAAAAAAAAAATTCATCCATTCTGAATGGAAAGCACTGATGAGAACACATTGCGTGGGTGCCCTTAACGCTCTGGCAGCAAGGTTGTATCATGAGTATTTGTGAAAGCATTAATTTGGGAAACACTGCATAATACAAAGGATGCTTTACCAAAGCTTTTCTTGGAAAGCCTGAGGAATAAAAGTAGAAACAAACAAATAAAAACATTTTCCTATGCCTTGTACTCAAATGGCACTTCTGAAAAGGGTTTCTTAGAATAACAGTCACTGTCTGATACTAAGTAATTTTCATTAAATGGATACTCAGATGATGCACACATAAGGTACTATAAGAAAGGAGGCATGCCAAAGTAGCAACATGTAGGCTCTCTATTCTTTCTTTTTTAATATATATTCCTTTTCATATTCTTTTTGGGCAGGGGAGGGATGGATTGGGAGTTTGGGATTAGCAGATGTAAACTAGAATATAGAGAATGGATAAATAACAAGGTCCTACTGTAGAGCACAGGGAACTATATTCAACATCCTGTAATAACCCATAATGGAAAAGACTCTATTCTTTCTTAACAGTAAATTAAACCAGGGTAAAGAAGTAAAAACTATTCAAGATCCAGAGACCATGTGAGAGATTCACAGCAGAGCAGTAGTTAGGATTAGAGCTAGCAGAGTACAGGGACACTAGAGGGAAAGTTTAGGGCATCTAAGTTACTCAAATGAGAATGAACAGCTATTAACAATGTTTTCTAGTTCAATTTTTTTCAGGGACAAGAAGTACTATTTAATAATGACTCCATGAATAATTGTGTCCTTGAGCATGGCTGTATAAAGCAGATTAGATAGATAAACCTGGAACTATGTAACTATGTAACAATTATGTAACTATGTAACCATTATTATATGTAACTATTATGTAACTATTTTCACCCCAGTTACCTTCTAAAAGAACACAGACCTACTGTTAATTTGAAGCGCTATCCCATGATGAGAGTTTTCTATGTTGAGGTCCAGGGTTGTAATTACGTAAGTATTACTAGTAGAAATAACATTTTTTAAATTGGAGAGATAAAGGTTTGCAAAGACCTTTGCAAAGATCTTTGCAACTCGGATAATAAACTTTTATTTGTTATTTATTTTCCAAAAAAACTTAAAAAAAATACAATATAGTTTAAGTAAGATGAAACTGACAAGTTTATGGCTGGACTTAGTTGATCCATAAGTGTTCTTCTATTCTTGAGGTCCCAGGACTTTATAAATAGAAGAAAAAATACAAAAATGGTAGGAAAGGTAGAATTTATTTCATGTGTTAACTGGCAGCTCAATCTGTCAGCTTTAAAAAAGTCATTTGTTTTTTGTTTTTTTGTGTGTGTTTTTGTTTTTGTTTTTTTAAAGAAGATGTTGGGGGTAGGAGTTTATTAATTAATTTATTTATTTTTGCTGTGTTGGGTTTTTTTTCGTTTCTGTGCAAGGGCTTTCTCTCTAGGTGTGACAAGCTGGGGCCACTCTTCATTGTGATGCGTGGGCCTCTCACTATTGCGGCCTCTCTTGTTGCAGAGCACAGGCTCCAGACGCGCAGGCTCAGTGGCCATGGCTCACGGGCCTAGTTGCTCCATGGCATGTGGGATCCTCACAGACCAGGGCTCGAACCCATGTCCCCTGCATTAGCAGGCAGATTCTCAACCACTGCACCACCAAGGAAGCCCTAAAAAAGTCATTTTAATGAACAATTTCATTCTAGCTTTTGAGCAAGGATTCAGAGAGTGTAATGATGACAGAATGCGCATGGCTCCAGAGGATAGAATTGCTTAAACTGCAAGAGCAAGTATTTGTGTTGGACTCAGGAACAAGACTATATAAAAAAGAAACAGCATGGTGACTATAATCAACAATCGTCTATTATATATTTGAAAGTTGCTAAGAGAGAAGATCTTAAAAATTCTCTCCCAAGAAAAAAATTGTACCTATGTGTGCTGATGAATGTTAACTAAAGTGATTATGTTAGTCACTTCACAATATATACATATATCGAATCAGTATGTTGATTACCTAAAACGGATACAATGTTATATGTCAATTATATCTCGATGAAAATACTTTAAGGAAAAAATAAACCAAAGAGATTGCTTAGGATCCTAAATTTTAGACATTTAAATGGCCACCAAAGGAGGTTTATGACATTTGCTTATAGTATAGAGGTTTGGAAATTAACCTGTCTTGTTGTTGTAGTTGGGTTCTTGGAGATGTAGTGGAAACATTTCCTTGTCAATCTTTTTCTTGCACACCCTATTTCTAGCCATCAGTAAACTCGGTCAGACATACCATTAAAATACCTCCAGCATCTGGCCTCTTCCCACTATTTCCCCTGGCATCTGGTCCAAACCACAGAGCTCTCTCTCCTGGCCTATTGCCATAATTTCCCTCCGGTCACCCTGTATGCACTCATACCCCCGACAGTCCGTAGTCAGAATGGTCCTTTCAGGACATATACCAGATCCGGTTGCTTTTCTGCTCAAATCCTTGAGTGGTTTTGCATCTCGTTCAGAGACCTACAGTCAAACGCCCTCCAAAGTCTGGTCCTCACTCCCCTTCCACCTCTCACAGCCCCTCTGTCAGCCACTCCACCATCAGCGGCCTCCTCCAGGCCTCTACAATGCCAAGCACGTGGACACATCCTGGACTTTGTGCTGGTTCCTTCTGCTGGAGATGGTCTGTCCCCACATGTCACTGTGCCCCATGCTCTCAAGGCACCCAGGTATATACTCAACTAGCACTTATTCCCGACCATCCCCCCCCTCCTCTGTCCCCTCTGCGTCACCCTTCTTGATGACTTGTCTTCGCATCACTTAGAACCATTGGGCATATCAGAGGGTGCTTGACTGACCTCTGTCCCTGCCGCAAAGCACAAGTTCCATGAGAGCAAGAGCTTCATTCGATTTGTTCACTGAGAAATGCCCAGAACCTAAAACAGAACCTGGCACCCTCTTAAAGCCAGTTAAATCCATGCATTATTCCCAAACTGTTACGCCGGCATTAGGGAGCATCTAAATGGGGTTCTCATCATATCCCCGTAAGGAGTATGTCTTTCCTACCACTAAAGGAGTCTGGTATGGCCCTTTCTCAACAGCCTCCTCAGAGCACTTCACCCCAACCATTTGGAATAACTGTATCATAGGAAATGCAATGAGATAATTCCTATTAAATGAGAAATCATCAAAGAACTCAATGTTGCATATTATTCCAAGCCATAGTTTTAAAATGCTGCTTGAACTATTTATTTTCTCAATGGAACCAGTATGTTAGTATCATTTAAAAAAAAAAACAAAAACAGGTATTTTTAGTTTGTTCTTTCTGACCTACAGAAATACCATTTGCTTCACAAGTCTAGCAAGAAAAAGTGTAGTAAGCCAGGCAGAGGATGTAGAATCTGACACTTCCAGACTCAAGTCTAGCTGACTGAACCAACATCAGGTGCTACAGATAAACAACAACAGCAAAAAGATGTTAAATTGTGTATTTTTCAGGCTCGGTGTCAACTCACTACAGGCATCTTTTTTCCAAAGCAAGGAAGTTAAACAAGTGATGGAGGTGTATGACCCACAAAATGAAGCAGTGATGGAAAGGAAAATAGACCTAGAAAGAGAAGCCACTTTATTTTTGTAATTACATCATCAGATTGAAGACGGGTTTCTCAATTGAAGAACAAGATATTCTCTAAAGGAATGATTAAATTTACCAGTGAGTGTAAGAAATAACACAGGTTTGATGTTGATGAGCCAGCATTGTGGAGAGAAAGATGTCAAAATTGCATCATGTCATTCTTAAGATTGAATTTGGACTCGATTTCAGAAAACACCAAGTATGAATGTTCATTCTGAAAAGCCCAGCATTTCATATTTCTAAACCAAGAAGAGACAGTGATATTTAGCTTGGAAGAGAAAAATGTCTTAACATTAATGTTTTCAAGGCACTGGCCTTATTGGATTACTAGAGAAAAACTGGAACTATACTTTCCAGAATATTCTATCTCTAAGGGTGTACATAGGGGTGACTTCTGAAATTCCTTACAGCCAGTAACTTTAATATTCTGTATCTTGAGACTTTCTTAGCCTAACAATATTCCTTTTTTATCTGATACTGTCAACTTTGAAGAGTTCCTAAGGAACTGTTGTGAGATAGTGTTAAGTGGATGCAGCAACATTGATCTGTGCAAACTAAATCCTTAGAGATAATTGTGTTAAAATGTTACAGGTAAATCCATTGAAACCACCTAAAGAGCTTGGAAATTTAGATCTTGTTCATTGTGTCTGTGCTTTTCCTGGAGAACTCTTATGTTTTACCACCAGCAATCACATAAGATTTTTCTTAACTCCACTACTCTGAACTTTATTAGCAATTGATATTAACTACAGTATTGTTCTGATATGTTCTCTCTCTCCTATTAATTACATGCCACTGATTTCCTACTGCCCTGTTCCGGAACCCCTTATACCTACTACCTCTGACTATTCTTATTCTGATATCTGTAACAATTCTTTGTTGTTGTTGTCTTCTTTCCCCTCAACATTGATTTCTATTCTATAACTTACATGACCTCTTCTTAGTATAATGTGTAAATTTTATCTGCAAACAAAATATATTTCTTAACTTGGTTTATGACTATACGTACTTTTTCAGGTAATAATATATCCTAGAGATCTCTCCATAGTCATATACAGAGATATTTTTATTGAGATATAATTGACATATAACATTAGTTTCAGATGCACAACATAATGATTCAATATTTTTATATATAGTGAAACGATGACTACAAGAAGTCTAGTTAACATCCATCACCACACATAGTCAGGATTTTTTTCTTTTTAAATATAGGCATCATCTTCCATCTTACCCCTCTTATTACTGTCCTGATCATTGAAAATGCTTTTCTGGCTTCAACCATCACTTTTATGCAGTTGACTACCAAGGGTATATCATAAATTTGACTTCTCTACCAAAACCCAAGACCACATTTTATTTTTCCAGTTGAGGGGTACATTTGCATTTAAACATTAATATGTGAAAGACACTCTCAAATGTTCGTTGAATCAATATAATACCAATTCCTCCCTTCTCTCTGACACCGCATTCAGTTACGGAATGCCATCATTTCGACCCTCAGAGTCTCAAACTGATATAACTACATTTTGGTTTCTATTCTTACTACTGCTAACTCAAGTCTTCATTATCTCCTGCAAGGATTATTATAAAAAGCCTTCTGGTCTCTGTGTTTAAAATATGTTTCAATCTCAACAAATTTTATTTCTGCTGTGACCTGTGTCTTTCCAAGGCACAGATCTCACCCATTGATGAAGCCTCAGGAGTTCCCTACTGTCTTCGGAATCGGGAAGCATGTGACACCATGTCTCAGCATGCCTCTCCAAGTTTATTTCATTTCCTTTACCTCCATACATAGGTGTCTTTATCAAAATAGACCACGTATCCCCTAAGCACTATCTCAGCTTGGACAACTCTATACTGTTTTTGCTAAAAGAATGTTCTGGAATGTCACCATCTCCTTGTCACTCACTGTGCCTCAGGTTGGACTGTCAACAATCCAGCCATCCTTCAACATCTACACTAAATGATTCCTTCTTGAAGAACATTTTCTAGTTCCTTACATGGAACAACATCTCTCGGAATGAATCTCTGTGACATTTGGTTTCCATGACACACACCAGAGTGCACTTGGTATGTTATTCATCTATGTAATTCTTTTATGCCCACAACTGGACTGCAAACTCTTTGTAGACGAGAAGCTTATTCATTTAATGACCTGAATCACTAAGGAAAGCCTTTTCTTATAGTAAGAGACAAATTCTTTTTGTTTTTAATTGAACACAGTCAGTGGGCTGCAACATACATCACATGACAGATCCTCCTTGAATTCAGTTTGGTGAACACAATTCAGGTTTTAAGTCCAAAACTAAAACACTTAATTTCTAAAGAATAGGCTATTCTTACCAACAAATAAGGCAAACACAATACGCTACTTGAAGTGATTATGGAAAATAGACGACTAAAATCATAATAAAAAACTATAAAACACGCTGCCACAACTTTAGACAAACGCTCTAGAGCAGCTGTCATCCATGCACTTGTCCTATAACTCTGATTAGGTGAGGTCACATACATCCTGTTCTGTCTTGGGAACTGCAAACAGCTGGGCCTCAAACAATGTGCTTGTCTCCCCTTCAGTGCATACTCTGCCTTGTTTTACGTTACTGCCTCCAAAAATTCTAAATATCTCTGAGTCATGAGTAATTTCTATCCCTTAATTCTATTTTATAATATAATACATACACAAATGTTAAGAGAATGGACAGTTTCAAGAGACAGTGGGGGTTTAATTTGGCAATTGGGAGTTTCCAGAAGGCTTTTCTGAGGGGAATTTCAGGAAAGTGATGGGAGAAGAATGGGGCTGAAAAGAACCGAAGAGGAAATGTTTGGAGAGAAAGCGTAGAAAGTCAGTTTAAACACTCTTCAAGAAATATTCTTGTTGAAGAAAAATAACTTGAACGCACACTAAATAATATTAAGATATAGTCCCCCGACCTAATCGATAATAAATATTTTTAAAATATATTGAAAAATTCACATTTTTCACTGAAGAAGATCACTTGCCTGTACAGCATATTTAGAACATGTAGAATACAACTCTAGGATAAACTGAGGCATATTGAAAATTTAAATCTCTCTGTAGCACATCAGTTTTTCATATTCATTCATTTACTGAGTAATTATATAAGCTATTTAGTAGTGTTTACTAAGTGCTCACTAAATTTTATTCATTATAATTTATCATGTGTCTATTTTGAATGTCATATTCATATGTGATATGAAAAATATTCAATTACTTTATAAATGCATTGGCTTGTTTAACATCTTTGTTCATAGAATACTTTTTTCCAAGGCTTGTGTTGATAAATTTTTGAGGTCATAAGTCGTTTGAGAAATTGATCAAAGCTATGGACCTGTTCCCTCCCACAATGAACATGCTCACCTTTATACCAACATGCTCATAGTTAGCATATAAGAGCATTTCAGTTATCAAAAGCTGATACAGGTAGGGACACTTTTCAGATAAAAGAAGCTTCAAAACTTTTCATTTGAATTATTTTGGAAGAAAATCTTTCCAAGACATGTCACTCATTTTCCATCTTAATCAGATTATAGAAACTTTTATCTTGATGAAGAGTGCTGTTCCCACCATATGGGCTCCACTCTGCCAGATTATTTCAGAACTTCTTTTTCTTTATTGTTTCAGATATTCTATCTGCTATGTATGTGATTGTAACAGCACCATCTCTGCTCCCAACCCTTTCCGTCAAAACCAGGAACCAGAAAACAGAAAACCCAAAACTATTTAAAGTTGAAATAAAATAAGCTATCTGCAAGGTTCTGAGACTCTCTTATTAAATTGTATGGTCTTTCTTTTATTTGTGGTTATTCAACTCTGTCTCTTTCTTCAAGAGCTTATCTATATTCCAGAAAAGTGAGGTGCTGTGCATACAGGCTTTATAAAAAAAAAATTTGTAGTCTCTATAAGACATGATGATCTTTTGAAGTTCTATAAGGAGTCTTTTTAAATTTAATTTTATTTATTTTTTTATACAGCAGGTTCTTATTAGTTATCTATTTTATACATATTAGTGTATACATGTCAATCCCAATCTCCCAATTCATCACATCACCACCCACCCCCTTCGTTAAGGAGTCTTATTCCAACCCACTGAAAAAAAAAATGGGCATAAGCAATAAACAAACTTTCTTAGTTACCTAGTCTCTATTTATCACTAACATGCTGTGTGTATGTGTGTCTGCGAGCCTGCAAGCATGTGTGTGTGTGTGTGTGTGTGTGTGTAAGTTTGATGTTGGATAATTAATATTTGGACTTAGGACATAAAACAAATGCCAACTCACACAGTTTACAAGTTGTCACCGCAAATTATTCTCTCTGTGTGTCCTTGTCCAAAAACATTGGACATATCTGACACAACACTATAGTCATGCTTTACATATACTAGTATCAAATTGGATACCATGAAGAATGTGAATAATAAGTGATTATTATTTATATTACCCAATTTGATATGAGTGGATTGTGATGGTTAATTTTATGCGTCAACTTGACTGGGAGGGGAATGCCCAGATGGCTGGTTAAACCACATTTCTGGGTGTGTCTGTGGAGGTATTTCTGGAAGAGACTAGCATTTGAATCAGTAGATTGAGTAAAGCTCTCCCTCACCAATGCAGGTGGGCATTGTCCCATCCATTGAGGGCCTGAATAGAACAAGACGTCAGAGGAAGGGTGAATATGCCCTCAGCTTATCCTGGACATCCATCTTCTCCTGCCCTTGGACATCAGCGCTCCTGATTCTTAGGTCTTTGAATTCAAAGTGGGGCTTAACACCATTGGCTTTCCTGGCTCTCAAGCCTTCGGGTTTGGACTAGAATGACACCATCAGCTTTCTGGGCCTCCAGCTTGCACAGAACGGATCTTGGAACTTCTCAGCTGCTGAAATTGCATGAACCAAACTCCCAAAATAAACCTATTTCTATGTACCTACAGATATCCTATTGGTTCTGCTTCTCTGGAGAACTCTGACTAATATATGAATATACTTTGGAAAATTCTTAAATATTATTGAGAATAACCTTCTTCTGGTCATCAAACAACAGTAAGTCAGTCCCTGGACCAGTATTTGGAAAAACCAAAATAAATAAAATCTCTTTTGGGTAGTGTAATAATGCTTGGGATACTTATTCACAGAATATAACCTTTTCTTATGTGGATAATCAGTGAAGCAATCAGCGGGCCAAACAATCACACTGTCCTTACACAAGACTGAAGACAATATAGAACAATATTGGTTTTATTTGCAGCATTAAATTGCTTTGTCACTATGCTTAATATACTTCTTAAAGTTTAGTGATGATAAAGGAAGTAGGCAAACCTAGGCGAAGCATAATTTTAACACAAATTTTTCAAAAATACAAGTTTGGTAAGTCAAAAGAAAGGTAAAGAGGAATAAAGATTTGCAATTTATTGATATTTATGGAATTTTTGTCGTAAGTAATACTAGTAATATAGGGCATTTGGTATGCTGTTATTCAAACAGCCTACTTTAAGTTCACATTTAAGTTACTAGACTCTAAGATTGTTTTTGGTTTTTAAAGTTTTTTCCAAACACATTCTGAAGACGTGCCATGTTTCGATCTGATAATACTTTTAATTAGCCATGCGTTTTAGAATTAGGTGCTAAGGTTAACAAAAATCAAGAAAACAATAGCTCTTTGCTTTTTCCCCCTCTGTTTTTCTTGTAAATTACTATTGTCCAAACTGGCATAGCAGCCTTCCTGGTTCCTTCCTCCCCCCAAAAAATCATAGGCCTTTAGAAGAGTGGTTCCATCTTGAATGACCAGCGTCCCCAGAATCTCTCTAGGGTTTTCCTTCCACGTTCCCCAAACTCATAACCCAACATGTTACCCCCTTTTTCCACAGATTTTACCTTTCCTCTCTTTGCCCAGACACTTTTGGAATGGACATTTAATTTGGATTTTCTCTGATTTCTGAATTCATCCTTCAATAAATATACTATTTTCAGTCACTTTTTCTTCTCCTTGCCCATAGCAAGGACAGCTCCCTTCATTCGTGAACCAGCACAAGCTGCTGGACATCTACTCTCGGCAAAAGTCTGGGCCCTCCACCACCTCTGGAAAGTGGATTAAGGCATAACTCTAACTCGTAAGGCCTCAAGCTGCATGAAGATGGCATGTGGGCATGGAACCGTCTGCAGACCTTTGAGGTCTCCATTACACAGGTTCTCTTCAACTGAAGAATATTACCAGTAGTTAGCTATTACCAGTTACAAGTTGAGGTCACCCTGGCAGAATATATCTCAGAGTCAAATGAGTCACTATAGGAGTAAAGGACCTTCCGAAGAAATCAAATATAAGATGAACCACCAAAGCTGTAATCATAAAAATGTTATGTTCTATACCGTGTGAACTCCCCTAGTTAATCCCTCCTCAAAGTTAGGTCTCTTCCTGATCTAGAAACTAAAACTTAAACATCCTTTGAATAAGAATGTGAGGTAAGATATTGATTTAAACACATCTTTATCTCCAGTTAGTAGTCTTTATGTGAAGATTGCTAAAACATGACAATGAAAGAAAATCTGAGTCATAGTAACATCACAAGAGGAAGCTGTAAAGAAATAAAACTATAAACATGTATCAACTCAATGCATATACTATTTAGGAAGAATAGTTCTTTGTTCTTGCAGTATTTTTAACTACAGAAAGAAATGTGCCGTTTGGTTAACATAATTGCTGTTGGCTGAATGCACAATAATTGTAGCACTGTAAGAGGCCGTGTGTAATTCCTCCCTATAAGAGACAATGTTATAGACAGCTAAAGGAAGAAAGATGTTTTCACTTTACGTGTGCTACCATTACAGAATCCACTACAGAGACCCGAGAGACGCACTGTGTCCTGGAAGTTACTCATGAAAACTTCGGCAGCAACAGCATTGTGGCAATGACCCCTAAAGGTCTCTGAAGTGTCCCACCCTTATGGAGATTCAGCACTTCTTTGGGACCCCTAACAAGAAAGTGACTCGGCATCTTCATGAACAGTGTTTGCGAGACCACGAAGGCTTATTTTTTATATAATCACATAGTATATACTATATATTTTCAACATGAGATTGGATAGCAATAAACATTTGCTATATACGTGTACAGATAAATACAAGTAGGCTTAAATGAATGTATACAAATACACTCAGATGCATGCGAATGTGTGTGTGTAGGTGTGTGTCTATAGTGCATATGTGGTTGGCCCATTGAAAAATCAGACACCAAATACCCACAATACATTACTCATGTAGACTCAAAGATATGAACAATGGGTACCACACTTAGAAACGTATGACTCAGATACTTGCAAAGTTTTTTAAAAATTCAGTCAGATTTTGGGAAAACATCCTATTTCTTACCTACATTTCCAGTCATTAAGTATGAATTCTGAAAGTCCATCATCCCCATTCCAACAATGTGTATAAAATCTTCAATCACCTGCATTAACTCTATTGAGCCCGGATAAATCTACAAAAATAAGCAAAGGTTAGATGGAATTTAAAAAATCTATATAATAGAATATATAACTGGAATTTTAAAAAGACACAATGAGATCATAAATGAGCTCTGATTTATTTGAAGACATTTCTCCAACTAACAGCAGCTGTATTTTTTTTTTTACTTTTTAAAATTATTTTTAATCATTTTATTTTATTTTTAAATTTTTATTTATTAATTTATTTTTTAACCCATCTAACAGTTGTATATTTTTTGAACTAACAGTTGAGAATGACATCAAATGTCAGCCAGCAAGAACTCTGGAGGTGATATGATGCCGTGATTAATCCTTCATAAATCCAAGAAAACTCAAAATATCTAACAGATTGTACACTTAGAAGTAGCATGTCTTTACTTTTGATGGGTTCCTTTCCTCACTTAAATATAACATAGAACAAACACTGAAATTTGGGGGCTTTTTACATTTTTTTTTACTTAGCATCTGTACAATGAACACTGGGGAAAAATAATTATTATTGCCATCATGAATATTTACAGACTATTAAGTTCACTGTAAAATAACTATCTTGGGAGAGACATTTATTTCTAATCATTGTAATAGCTGCTGTATGAATAATAGTGTTGGCAATACTTGCAGGATCATAAAACAGCTCTAGTATAGGTGTTTCACATGTACGTATGTAAGACACACCCAACATCATCCGCCTCATACACTGCAAACAGATGAGTGTTTGCTTAAAGATGACCTGATTCTGGCAATAGCTCACAGTGAGTGGAATGTGAGGTCCATTTGAAAAGACAAATGAATTTTAGCATGTGTAACCCATCATGCTGACAAAGTCAGCCTGCATTATATAACCAGATTAAAGCAGAAAGTCTTTTGAAGTTACGTTCATTGCTTTTAGCCATTCAGCATCACTGCAGCTTCAAGCCATGAAAAATTTAAGTGCATTAGAGAATTTTAAATGGCTTTGTATTTGCAAAGGCTTGTGCAGAAGGGGGAGAGAGACTCTGATTAGCAGAAAGACATGTCGGGCAGGGTGGCCAGCAGGCACAGTGCGTATATTTTACAGGAGCTTGCGGCCGCACCCACCCAAAAATCAGACACCTCGAATGCATTGTATACTTACTCACATATGGTTGAAGACATGAACAATGGTTATTACAGTTAGAAACGTATGGCATAGATAGTTGTAATTTATTTTTTAATTTCAGGAAGATTTGGGGACAAATGCTATTGCTTACCTATTCCATTCCCGAAATGTGTGTGAAATTTCCTCCCCATTCCAAAAATGTGTGTGAAATTTCCATCAGCTCCAAACTTCCTGCTGCTACTGTATTTTTTCTTCTATTTTTGTGTAGGTGTGTGTGTCTATGAGTATGTGTAGTGTGTGGGTAAATACAAATTAAAAAGAAGAGGCTTAATCCTCCCAGTTGAAAATAGAGAAGAGACTCCCTCCCTAACCCCTTGCCCCCCTCCCTTAAGAGCATTTACTTTAGAAAACTTGTAATGGTTAAATTCTTTCTCTGTCTCTTTGAAATGCGTGTATACCTTTTTGAAAGTTAAAAAGCCTCTTCCCAGCTTAAAGACCCAGGGATGTCTCTCAGTGGAAAGTCATCATCTAGATTGTTGTGCGGTGGGAGGGGCGGTGGGAGGGTTAGACCCTGACTTAAGCAGGTGCCTCACTCTGAGTTGCAAAACTGCCCACAGTCATTAAGATATCAGAGCTCATTTTTCCTTTGGATAAAGCCAATTCACTAACAAGATGGTCATCCCAATTACCCAGTGCATTTAGGATGAACTACCTAAAGTCCTCTTACTTGAGAACTAGCTACTGTTTACCTCGAGAACACGTGTGTAATGAGTTGAACATCCGCTCGTCTGTATTAAAGGATGAAGTTTCTCTGTCTTTGCAACTCTTAGTGAACTGCCTGTGATGCACATCACATTCTGGCTTAATGCCTATTCAATAATAAAACTGTTTTCTTTCCTGTCTACTTTGGGGAGAGGTTTTCTAGGGTGGCAGCAGATTTTGTTTGTAGTTATATGTTCCCAACAGTTTTCAAATGTCATAGAGCCGGGGCTGATTTTTTTTTTTTTTTTTTTTTCTGTAAAGGGTCAGAGAGTGGCTTTGTGGATCACGGGGTCTCTGTTGGAACAACTCAGCTCTGTCCTTGCTGCACCATAGCAGCCATAGGTACTGTGGCTATGATGCCAAACTTTATTTACAAAACAGGTGCCAGCCTGGATCTGGCTCAGCGGCCACAATTTACGCACTCCTGGAGAGACACAGGAGCGTTCAGTATAAAAAGGAAATACTGATCATCACAATTATCATGAATGAAATGGACCGTCCATTCCAACTACAATGATGGTGTATAAAACAGTGCTATAGAGAATGCAGACTTTATTTTTTTTCACTTTAGTATACTGTATTTTTAGTAGGATTCTTTAGCTAAACATAGTTTCATCCTTCATAACTGGGGTTTATGTGTAGTGAACAAACTATGAAATGACAGTTTATTGTCCAAAAGTGTGAGTTCTAATGGCAAAATTCTTCTGACTTCAGTATTCACCATTTTACTCAGCTAGTCTTCCAAATGCACACAGAGCTATGCTTTATGTTATATTTTGTTGAGACTATTCCTCTAAAATAGACAAAGGATTCTCTCTGGTAGATTTTAAACAGCTCTTATTTCTGAAGAGTTCACTCTTTGTGCCAAAAACTTGGAGACTCATTTACCACTTGGCTGCATTTATGAAAACACCGCTACAGAATAGTTGCTTTTATTTCAAATAGTTACTTCAAAGAAGCATTAAGGATCATCACTACTGAAAAAAATATTTAAAAGATAAGAATATACTTAACTCAAAATCACAAGTAAATAGGTGGATTATGGATTCAGGATTTTCCATTGACAAAAAGTTCTGCCACTCTTCATTATTTGCTCAAGTTGGGACCTTGCAGTAAATAACACCATCTGATGGATTGCAGTCTTGTTTTAAATAGGGTATTATACATTTGTCCTAAATATATCCATAATTAATAGTCTCCAGCACTCTACAAAGATGTGCTTAGCCACTTTAGAATACACTTAGCAGTGTATTCTAAGGAAAGACACCATTTTCTCACAGCGAGTGAAGGAGGTTCTCCTCTAGAATGAAGCCAAGGACAAATACATAACTCAAACTAGTAGGAAAAGATAGATTCCGTGTCTTAAACTAAGGAGTGATTTTTTTTTTCTTGCTATGGCCAGAAGCACAGCACTTGTACCTGATAATGAGGTGGACCCACACTGGACTATTTTTAGAGTCTATCCATAGAGTTCCTATGATAATAGAAATAAAGGGCATGCTTTACTCCTGAAGGCCCAGAATATGATTATAAAGGGAAAGGGAGAGAGAAGGTCCAGTTGAAACTCAGGAAATATTCATTTTCAATATTGCATTGTTCTCACGGAATTTTTAACAAGGGTCAAGTAGAAAACGTTTACATTAAATTTCTATAGGATTTTTAAAAACATGCTTATTCTCCCTTTCTTCTAACTCACTTTTTCTGTGATTTAGAAAAAATAGTATTAACCATGTGTCAGTGAGTATAGCACAAATTGCAGGGCGAGGCATTTTTAAAACAATAACTAAACCAACAAGGCTCCTTGCTACAGTTGCCATGCTTAGCAGAAAGAGAAAAAAAGCAGAATACATTTCTTGTAATGAGAACTCATTTTTACAATTCTTGGCTTTGAGTCAAAATGCACATCTGTATACATAATTCAGATAACACATAACAGTAAATACAAATGATTTTACTAGTTAGTACTCCCACAGTTTAGTTTGCAATGTGTCCTTTTATTTTTTTTTATGTTTTAAGCAATATTAAAGTGCTAGTTTATTATTTTGTTGTTTATCCCATCCATAAGTTATCTTTGTATTATAACTGAACATTTTTACATTTCTGTTTTCACAAATATGCAATCAGGTTTACATGCTGCTTGGTAATTCTTTTTCATTTAACATTCCATTATAAGCATCTTACCATATCAATATTGATATGGCAATGTGTCCTGTCTAGTCTGTAGACAGGAAAGAAAATGATGGGTAAGGCATAGAGTCATTACGTATTAATACCTTAAAGTTAAACATTACTTAAACCTGCTCTGTTTTTTCACATTTTAAATATCATTGATTCCATAGATTGTTATGATAAAGGAGGTCACTTGTTTTCTCTAAGATTAGAATGACTTTAAAATTTTTCCTATTATGTTCTTGGAATAGCGAGCCATTACTTTTTTCACATATTATGAAGCTTTATTTAACTAACTTCATTTTAAGTTCTGAAATAACTTCAGCTTTACCTGTTGTGCATCTTCCCATTTTTCCTTGTTGTCTTCATCTAGAAGGTTGCTAACTATTTGAAAGAAGTTCTGTAAATTAAATTAGATAAAAGGTTTAATGTTACACAAGGGAATATCTTTTCCAGCAACATCTGTTTGAACGCTGAGGGTATAAACACTTTGCAATACTGCTTGATGACCCTAACATGCTATTCTAGAAGATCTCTGAGGACCCTCTCTCAGCAACATGATTCTGGGATTTCTAGAGAACGTCACATATTCAGAAGACATCACAATAGGCACAACACTTACTTTCTATCAC
This sequence comes from Globicephala melas, assembly GCF_963455315.2. Taxonomy (NCBI): domain Eukaryota; kingdom Metazoa; phylum Chordata; class Mammalia; order Artiodactyla; family Delphinidae; genus Globicephala; species Globicephala melas. Next base: position 5,907,621 of record NC_083327.1, on the reverse strand, counting down.
AGTTATATGCTCTGCATTCTACTCTGTCAGGCCACCGTATAATTATTCCTTACAAAGAAGCTCTCTTTGTAAGCTCCTGTAAGAAAGTCCCCTATGTTTGTCTTATTAAAGTCATCCAGTTCCCTGTGAGGAATGATTGCTACTCACACTGCTGGGTCGAAGGGCATCACAGTGAAGCCACAGGCCACGGGCAAAGCTGAGGCCAGTGAAGACTTCCTCCTATTGGATCCTGGCTCGGCCCTTCCTGGCTATTTTACTTTAACGTTTACAACTACTTATTGCAACGACGACATGAAATTTTTCAAGTTCCTGCATGGTAAGTGCTCAAGAAGTCTTGGCTGTTTTCAAATTCCCATTCTTAAACCCCCTGCCTTTTGCAGCAAGCCAAAATGGAGGGATGTCCAAACCCTTGTCATCCCCCTGGTCCCTAACTAACTGTTGGAAACACATTGGCTTTAACGTGTTCCAGCAGTGCCTGCGATGAGTTTCGGTTTTCCCTTTCCAGGCAGACAGGCACCTCTCAGTGTTCGGTTTTTGTTTCCCACACATCGCATCGTCTGTGTTAGTACTCACTTCACACACGAGGGATCTGTACTAAAGAGAGATCTTCCTATCCTCTCACACTCGCTGTGAGCCAGGAGAGGAAAACCAGGGTGCCAGGGACATGGGGTCACAGGAGACCTAAGCAGTGTAAAGTGAAGACTTGGCATCTGTCTGAAGCTACACGGACAGTGGTCCCTTGCTTTTATCCTCAGACCCCATCTCTTCTGGCTGCTCCGTATGTTATGAACAGGAGCACGGCCTTACGTTGATACCTTCACTTAGGACAGGTCTCCCTTCAGGACTTGGGGGCCAGGTAGTCACAATTTTTTAGTCTCTTCAGCCTTCTTCCCTATCCAGCCAGCTTTTCAAGATAGGCCTTTACTCTAATTCCAAAGAAATTCACCTGCATGTTTTTAGAAGAAAAACCAAGCAGCTTCATTTCCTCTTGGGGTTTGAATCTGTTAGCATCTATATTTAATTGCCCTATTTGTGCTATTCATTTTAATAGTTCCCGGCAATCATATGGCTGAAACATGTTTCCAGTCACAACCTCTATAAAACTTACAGAATATTTTAGGCAGCTCTTGGAAAAAAAACCCGGCAAGTCTGTTTGAGACCCGTTTTCTAATTCGTTTAACCTTTTTGTACTACCAGCCGTGTCTTCCACTGAAAATGTCCTGGCTGGGGTGATAACATTTCAAGGGCTTTGTCCACTGAGCTGTAATTCTACGTATGGGCAGAAAGAATTAACCTTCAGAGTTCTCCGATCGCCTGTGGCTAGTGAACTCAGTAGGGGATGTGGTGCTAGCGAGACGAAAGTTGCAGATTTCATCCCCTTTCACGCCGTCAGCCTTGCTGAGGTCCATGACCGCGCCTTCGTCCTAGCCCCTGCCTGCTCTCATACAAAATGCATGCTGCTCCTAACAAGGGTACCGCAAGAATGGGAAGCAATTTGTGCCAACGCATCTCCGTTTCTGGGAAAACATTGCACAAAGCGTGTTTTAGTGACAGGGAGTCAGCAGCTCTGCGCTGTACGTCAAGGCCAGTGAGCACACGCGATTCCTCGATCAAAACGATAAATTCAGAGTTCGGTGTTTCAAAATCACCAGAGGGCATACATAAAAAACCACAGATTATTAAAATATACATTCTAGCAAGCAGAGAGCCTAAGAAAGGCGGTTGTACTATCTTCCAAGGCCAATAAATCATACTTGACTAAATGAACATGGGAATGCCGCACAGAGTAAAGCTCTCCTTCTATCTCCCAGTGGATTGAATCTGAAAATGGTCAGTTGTGGGTTCGTGTAGGGGGACAGGGGCTAAGCCTCAATATCCCAGATGGGGGAGGGGGAGGGGCATTTCCAGGGATACTGAGCTTTGCTTGTTCCTCAGTGTATCCTCGTCGCATGCAATGCCTTGCCCACAGCAGGTGGTTAATAAAGTCCTAACTTAAAGGAAACAATGAAATCACAAAGTCAGTACACCTCGGTTTCTCCAACAAGACTCAAGCATCATTCCTCTGAGTTGACCCTGCTCTAATCTGTCTCACACACGTTGAAAAAAATGTACTTCGATATATCAATTCACTTCTACATTTGCTCAAATATCATACTGACAGATGGAACAAAGCAGAACCAAACAGAACAGCATTTTGAAGAGGGGACTCATAACCTTTCAGGCCACTTGACTGAATTTTTGAGAAAAGTATAAAGCAACTTCCATGGCAGCAGATGCACAACTTCTAGAGTTTTTCAAGAGCTCTGCTACCTATGGTCAGACCTCTCCTTTGATGATATGTGGATCAAGTCCCTTAGCCCCTGAATTGCATCTGACAGGTTTCTGTTTTGTTTTGACCACATCCCGATCTCTACGACCTAGACTGATTTGAAAAATTCAGCGTCCTTAGCAGAGTCTGAGTTTGGAGCTTGAACTAGGCAGACCTGCTTTAAAAATTCTCCCAACATTTATTACCTGTGTGGTACTGGGGTAACGTTGCCCACCTCCGACTACGTTCTCTAGCCTGTAAGGCAGAGATGCTAACACCTGCAGGGCAGAGCAGCTGTGAAGCTCAGAGCTAATTCTTAGCACAGTATCCGACACACGCTAAGTGCTCAATATATGGCAGCTTTATGATTTTATTCCCTTTGTGTTATCTTTTTACGACTGGCTGCATGATTTGTATTTATAGCCACATTATGGCCCATGATTTGTTCAGCAGAAAGCTCTCCTTCCTAAGAATGTCCTCTGCTGGGAGGGGTTTCAGTGTTGTGATGATGAGACACTCAGCACGTGGGAGACCCTGAGCAAACGGCTGTGGGACACCATGGGCAGGAAGTAGGACTCTGGTTTTCCTCGGCAGGAAGTATTATTAAAATCAGCACAGCGAACGCATGTCGTAAAGAGAAGCATTGATGTCTCTGCCCCATTCAAAGTGCAAGTCCTAGATTTGGCCATGTGAGACTAAAAGGACACTCGATTTTCTTTGTTATTGGAGTATAATTGCTTTACGATGTTGTGTTAGTTTCTGCTGTACAATGAAGTGAATCAGCTATGTGTATACATATATCCTCTTCCTCTTGGACCCCCGTCCCACCCTCCCACCCCTCTAGGTCATCACAGAGCACCGAGATGAGCTCCCTGTGCTATACAGCAAGTTCCCACTAGCTAGCTATTTTACACCTGGTAGTGTATATATGTCTATACAAGTCCGTTCTCTATGCCTGCGTCTCTATTCCTGCCCTGGAAATAGGTTCATCTGTATCATTTTTCTAGATTCCACATACATGTGTTAACATACGATATTTGTTTTTCTCTTTCTGACTTACTTCACTCTGTATGACAGATCTTCTAGAGTAATGAAAATAAAAACAAAAATAAACAAATGGGACCTAATTAAACTTAAAAGTTTTTGCACAGCAAAGGAAACCATAAACGATAAAAGACAACATTCAGAATGGGAGAAAATATTTGCAAATGAAGCAATGGACAAAATATTAATCTCCAAAATATACAAACAGCTCATGGAGCTCAATATCAAAAAACAAAACAAAACAAACAAACAACCCAACCAAAAAATGGGCAGAAGATCGAAATAGACATTTCTCCGAAGAAGACATACAGATTGCCAAGAGGCATATGAAAAAATGCTCAACATCACTAATTATTAGAGAAATGCAAATCAAAACTACAATGAGGTATCACCTCACACTGGTCAGGACACTCAATTTTATGCAAAGCAGTAAGTACGTAATTCTTTGTTCTATATCTGGTTGGCTTCCACTTGACAAATTTCTCAAGGACTCTATACAATTTTCTATAAGTATATTGAAGCACATCTTAGCATGCACTTTTGCTGAATTCCTTATTGAAAGAGAGCTGTAGATTAGGCTCATGATCGGAGATATCTAAGCCACAAGAAATGTGTTCTCCTCCTCCTAACCCAGCAGCAAATGCCTGGGCACCGAGAGGCAGAGACAGGCCCCAAGGAACAGAGTTAAGAAGGAGAAATGAAAGCTTTCAGGAATGGTGGTGGTCTCGACATGAACTATAGAGGGATCATAAGAGAGGCTTAAAGGCTAAGCAAGGAAGCAGGGACACACCATTAGGATTAAAATGGCACAGCCCAGGACAGTCATGCATCCCCAATCCAGAGAGCAGTCGACAGCTGCAGGTCAAGCGTGATCCGGCCCCTTCCTGTCTCTCCACTCTGTCTTGAGCGATCCTGTCCCCCACTCTCTCTACTCCAGGCTCAGCAGACTTCTCCATGCATCCCAAACCTGTTTCTGCCCAGTCTCCAGACCTATATAATGCTGCTCCCTTTCTTCAACCACTTTACTTCCTGTTCTTTACTTGAATAACACTTTTTTTGTCCTCCACGTCTAGATTTACATGCCATTTCCCCAGAAAGGCTTTCTCCCATCACCACACTGTAAGTATACAAAGTCTGCACAGTCTCTTTATGTTTCTGATTTTGAGTAGTGAAAATTTTTATTTTTCATTTACCAGTACTGTCATCATTCATGCTTTGCCAAAAATCCATGGAAAAAAGAAACAGCCCATTCCTGGAAGTAATCACCTAAAAGAATAAGACGTGAAGGAAGAGGTTCTATTGACCAGAAGAGACCCTTGTTCTCTGTTCTGAGAGTCAGCTTTCCCCAGTACCTGGGGAATTACTAGTACGATGGTCTCTGACTCTCCCGGCCTCTACGTCCATGCATGACCAACCCAGCAAAACTACTGTGCACTCACCCAAAAGGATGAATAAGTGCACCTTCACCCTAATGTAATGCAGGCAGCAGCCAGCTGTAAGGGAGCCACTCACAGGGCAGCAAACATGCGGAGTTGCAGTTGCACTGTGTAGATTTCTTTTGAAGTGTATCACACTTCGTAATTACAATGTATTTGTATGATGATCAGTTTAGGGCTTCTTCTCTACCAGCTTATAATTTAGTTGGGACTGTTTCCATTTTGTTCACTCCCATGCCCCCAGGGTACAGCACGAGGCATAGGAAAATGTAAATACTCAAATATTTCCTGTTGGCTGACTGCATGCCTACTGTGTGGAAGACCATGGGATAAACACTGGGGGAATTAAAAATCACGGATACACGGTCCCCACCTAACGTGTGGCCTCCTTTCAACACCCTCCTCTGCTCTATACCCAGGGTTCTTGTAGGTCCAGGGCAGGAGATGGGGTGCTTAGTTTTACAGATCAGAAAGCTGGTTCTCCTGATTAAATACGGGATCGAACTCTTCCTATCTGAGTGGCATTTTGAAGTCTCAAGGCCGTCCTGGTCACAGACACGCACTCTTGAGAAACTGCAGGGCCTCACAAGTAGAGGACACAGTGGAGGATGTTCGGCCCTGGTCCCCTCCCAAGGAAGGGGTCTCCTCTTCCACACACAGCTGGTTCTTTGCCAAACACAGTGGAGCCCCCTGTGCACCACCACTGCTGCCCCATCCCTGATGGAGCGAGGGCTACCTTGTTCAGCAGCAGAGGGCATCGGGAGAGAGAGAAAATTACACTCCAGGCAGCAAAGCTGGGGGCTTGGGGAGGAAGAAGCCTGGGGAAGGGAACATCACGGGGAGACTTTACCAAGAGCCCGAGTGAGACACAGCGAGGACAGAAGTGGGCGTGAGGGTGGAGGTGAGGAAAGACCCAGGGGATGCTTGAGAGGCAGAAAGGCACTCACTCCTTCAGGAACATTGCCTGAACACCTACTGTGTACTTGGCCCTTTTCTGAGTTCAGTGAACGCAACAGTGAGCGAGACACACGAGAGTTCCTGCCCTCACGGAGCTTGCACTGCGCTGTGTAAAGAAAGGACATTTAGTAATAAGTAATCATTTAAAACAGGACTTAAGGTGATGAATCAAAAATAAAATAGTGTACGGGGCCAGGAGGGACTGGGCAGGGGAGGGCTGTGTGTGCGTGTGTGCCTGTGTGGACATGTGTATGTGGGTGTGTGTATGCGTGTATGTGCGTGGGTATGTGGGTATCTGTGTGTTTGCATGTCTATGTGCTTATGTGTATGTGTGTTTGTATGTGTAATTGTGCACGTGTGTATATGTATATGTGTATATGTGTGTGTGTGTAACTGTGTGGATGTGTGCATGTGGGTGTGTGTATGTGTATATCTGGGTATCTGTGTGGACATGTGGATGTGTTTGTGTGTATGAGTTTATGTGTATATATGTGTATGTGTGTTTGTATGTGTGCACACGTGTGTGTGTGTGTGTGTGTGTGCACACAAGTCTGCTTCAGGTGGAAGAGTCCGCAGGAAAGACTTTTCTGAGGAGGTGACATCTAAGCTGAGGACAGAGTGATGAAGGTGGCAGTCATGGGCAGGCCCGAGGAAGAGAGCCCCAGAACAACAGTGGGACGAAGGAACACAAACAGAGAGGAAGCAACGTAGCTGGCATGGCCTTGAGCAGGGAGCTAGAGGAGGGGAAGGGGAGAATATTAATACAGGATGAAAAAGAGAGTCAGGGGCTCAGACAGAGAGGTGCCTGGATCCCACCATAGTTATGTGACACGAGTTTCAGGAAAAATAAAAATCTAACGTTGGCTGCTGAGTGGAAAACAGAGTACAGGAGAGTGAGAGTGGAAATGGGGAGGTCAGAAAGGAGGCGGTGTTGTCTGCTGGCTTGATTAGGGAACAAAGTGTCGTGGTGACGGAGGGAGAGGGCAGAACCGGGACCAGGCCCTGGTTCCTAGAGGACACACAGCTCTGCTGAACACGCAGAAGACACAGCAGAGCTGCGTGTGCCCGGGGACTGTGGGCTCAGCTCTGTTCTGGCCGAGCGTGAGGCGCCTGGGATAGAGCTGAGAGCAGACGCCCAGCTGCCGCTGTCCCTACAAGCTTGAAGCTCAAAAGGTCAAAACCTGTGAATCCTTAATCCTAGTTGAAACCTGGAGCTTTTGGGGGAAAAACTAAAATGACCAGGAATAGAGCTGAATGGGATAAACTCGAAGTTAAAACACTGGTGATAAAATAGACAGGAAGAGGACCACGTGAGGTTAGATGAGGGCTTAGGGATAAGGAAGCAGGAAGTGGGGCAGAAGGACTCTGTAGTGGGGAGGTTAAGTCAGATGAGATGGACCAAGTCTGCAGCAAGGTAAAAACCCAAAGAGTTCAAGATACAATGCCTTGGTCTCCTGTATTTTTTTAGCCTCCATGCACTTGGATGATGACACTTGCATGTGAGATGTGCAAAACCAGGAACACACCCAGGTTACAGTTTAGGGCCTGGATAACTGACGTCCAATCCCTGTGATTGGGCTATGACTCTACTTCTTAGCCTCCCAGTCAAGAAAGTGTAGAGAAATAAAATTGAGTAAGAGGAATATTATTACACAAATAATCTTAAGCTTGTTCTACTGTATTTTTTAAAGCTAACTAATCCCTAAAGAGTGCTTTGCCTATTTTTTTTAATAGGTGATCTCTCAACGGATCAGGACAAAAAGTTACATCACTCTGGTTTAATCTTTTATCTAGAATACCTATCCTAGAAGCACATCAACTGGCCGTTGGCAATGAGAAACCCTCAAGGATTCAGGAAGCAGCAGATGATAATTAAGGATGCCCCCTGGAAGGCATCAGGGACCAAGATATACGGAGAATATGATTCAGAGACAAGAAACTGAAGCACTGGAAAACCAGAGGATCAATGGGGGGGACAAAGGGATTGGGGTATCAAGGTCAGAAGGTCAGCCGTGGGGTCACCAGCCTGGAAGGCTGTGGTCAGAGGACTCCTACCAACAGGGCCGGGCTGTCCCAGACAGCCCAGTGTCATATGCCAGATCCAGAGGGTATGAGAGCCGATTATTGAAGCAAATATTCCCTAACGTGCACTAGTTTAGGAGAAAAAAATCCAGAGCCCTTAAGGACACCTTTGTTTTTTCTTCTCATTTTAGTCACAGATATCACCGAAGCTCTGACTCATTTTGGAAACAACATGGAACAGGGGTCCAGGAATCTCAGGCTGCCTTTCCCACTAATCTCACTGCTCTGCTGAGATGGAAGACGGTACCACCTGTGGAGTTTTGGAGCTGCTTGGATGGGCAACTTCCTACACGATGCTACGAGTCTTTCCAGGGCAAGTGTAGGATGGAGGGCTCCAGAGAAAGAGCAGAGAGTGGGTCTGCTTTGAGGTGCAAGTGACAACCAGAATGGGGGAGTGGAGAGAAGCAGCGTCTATTGTCAGCGCTTAGGGGGGCCAAGCGTGGTGCTGCTTTACAAATGAAGGGTTAAAAACGTTAGTGATGTTAATATGATTAGGTATGTTCATCAATTATTCCCAAGAGGGAGCCCTGCCGAGCAGTCAGTCACAAAAAACATCATAACAAGTGGGGCAAAATCTTCCTCAAATCCAGACAAGGCACAAGGTGAGAAGTGATCACCGCATTTGGGCAGGCCTGGCGGATATACCAAAGGGCCACCTGGGCAGGAAACACACACACATCACAGGTTCACCCCTGGGATGCTGCGAGCAGAGCCATAGAGGTCCTGTCCCTGGGAAGATGCCTGGCACATACTTTTCTTGGCTAAAGGGAAATTCTCACAGTTCCTTCAAGATCCCCTGTTGTGCACTGAATTGTGTCTGGCCCTGATCCATATGTTGAAGCCCTTAGCCCTCAGTACCTCAGAATGTGATTGTATTTGAAGACAGGGCCTTTGAAGAGGTAATTAACTTAAAATGAGGCTGGGTCCTAATCCAATTTGACAGGTGTTCCTGTAAGAAGAGGCATTTAGGACACACAAAATCATCAGGGGTGACACACACAGAGAAAAGGGCCATGTGAGGCCACAGGGAGAAGGCGGCTGCCTGCAAACCTGCCCACGCCTTGATCTTGGACCTCCAGCCTCCAGAACTGGGAGACAATACACTTCTGTTGTTTAAACCACCCAGTCTGTGGTATTTATTATGGCAGCCCTGCAAACTGATACATTCCCCCATAATTTTTTAAAAGAAAAATTTAATAATAAATGGAATCACAATAGAAGACTACCTGTACACCGTGCACATGCAAATCTCAACATTTTCTTGACTCTGATGGAAATAATGAGGGATTCTGAAACGACAAAACTACCTATCAGATGCTTTATCATATTTTTCTTAAGTTCCACCAAAGTCATTCATGTACATCACATGGCATGTACCAGGTGATAGGCTCCATTCCACAAATACCTAACCTTCTTAGTCGCCCTTCTTTTTTCCCCCATCTTTGTGAATACTCTATTCACCTATGGAGGTCCTCAGTCCCTCTCAGCCTGCAGCCATCTTCCAAATTTTGTTCATGGTAGGATTTATTCACATTGGTGGGTGAAGCAAGATGTGTTTATTAATATCTCACCCATTTAAGTCAGGTATTTGGCATTGAATTTCTTCTTTCCATCTTATATAACAAGGGCACATTCTCCACACTATCTAGAAAGAGCTTTTAGCTGTACACATTCTCTCTACCACAGAGAAAGAATAGGGAACCGTATCAGGCTGGAAGCATTGAAATGGCTGCATTTGTGACTTGGAGTGATTATCAGCTGGGAGTTGCCATCCTGGGCTCCTCTTGGTTCCCACAGATCCAGGCATCCTGGCTATTGATTCAAGCCATCCTCTCATCCACTTGCCAGCTAACATTGAAATGGCTTTGTGATAAAGGCCTTAAGGACTAACACTTCTTTTCTGACTTCCCTTCTCCTTGATACATTCCCTGCCCTTCTCCTCTACTAAGAGTGGGGGGAAAAAAAGAGTGGGAAAAAAGCAGTGGCCCATTCTTGCATAGGTAATGCCATGGAGAATATTTGACCTTCCTTTGTTCCCAGGAGTGATAGCAAAATACACATCTGCACTGGCAGCAGACGCCTGTGGTCCAGAGATGCTTCAGGTGTTTGCTCCATCAGAATCTCACCTTCCCGGATCATAAGGTTCGTCGCCATGTTCCTTGAGCTTTTACTGTGTGCCACATGCTGTGTAAGTTTTACACAGTAACTCAACCCTCACATCAGCACTGTGCATGGGTACCATCATCCAATACAGTGGAAGAGAAATGACAGCTCAGGGAGGTCCAGTCACCTGCCCAGCATCAGATAGTTAACAAGTAGCAGAGCCCTGACCAGAAGCTCGGGATTCTGACCACGAACAGGCACTCTGAGTCATCACGCTCTATTGCCTTCCTTACCTCTCCGACTTACGTTCCAGGAAATTATTAATCTTCTGCTGCACAATGTTCTTTAAGCAGAGGATCACAAGTCGTAAGGTACTGTCTTGTAGGCTAGAGTTATACTACAATTCCAAACCTAAAGGGCCCGTACTAGATCTTATCTAGTCAAGAGAATTCGTTTCAGCATTACATAATGGCTTTGGATTGTTAGCCATAATTGCTTCCCCATTTATCAGACCACTCTTTTGTACACAAAAAGTAAAAGCATTTCTCACTGAAAGCATCAGAGAAATAATACTCAAGAATCCTCACCTAGTGCTGGATGGGTAGCATGAGAAAGATCCAACATACGTGCTTGCCTGTCAAGTGTTTTAGGAAAGAAGATGCTTGGCTTATCCGAAATCACTAACTCTGCTTTCAGTATAATTTCTTGATCACCTAACTCTGAGAATTTTATTTAGAATGTAGTTTGCCTTTAAGAAAGAAATTGGAAGCTGAGTTTTGAGCTTCCTATTTAATCCTAATCATTGGGAAATGAATTTTCAAGCCTAGAGAACACGTTAGACAAACAAGTGATTTTCAAACATTGGTGACCTGTTTGAGGGTCATGATTGACTTTTTATAACCAAATAGGAATGCATAGAAAATACAAGAGTGCATTACCCACAGGAAAAGGGAAATATTATTTTGAAAAAGTCTTCAATTATATATTGTTTTCAAGTTTTCAATTATATATTGAGGTAAACTGTGTGCCTTACTGTGGGTCATAGTCAAAAACATTAGGAAAACGCTGAGTTAGACCAACAAAAGTTTTGTCAGGGAACAAAAGCATGCCTGAGAAGAGACAAATCCTTGCATCCAGGAAGTTTGAGGGCAACTTTAAACAAGGCGTCTCTGTGGATACTCCATGTATGTATTCTTTCCAATTCTTCTTTCTTTACCCCCAAATATAAGCTGTCTCAGGGGCCTGCCTTTCCTTCCATTAAGTGGATCATGCCTGCTTTTCTGATCCACTGTCACTGAAACATGCTTTCTTTTTGCCAACCTCTAGGTCATTGCTGTAGCCTTTTCACGGGTTTCTTTCCCCCAGTCTTCCTTTACTCACTAATCGCCCTTATCCACCTTGGCCAGACCATCTTTCCAAAAACAGCACTCACATTTAGTAACCTTGCTCATAGAGAATAACATTCAAACTCTCCTCTAGCCTTGATTCCCGTGCCTTCACGATCGACATTTTCCAATGTGAATCCCATTTTTTTTTACCAACCTTGGTCTTTTGAATGTGCCACACTCATACCATTTCTGTGGCTTTGACTGGAGTTTGATTATTGTTTCCGCACCCAGCTTGTTTCTCCAAATTCTATCTCAAGGCCTAAGGCTCCCATGAATTATTTTCTTGTTGCTGCAGTTCAGATTCTATGTCTTGAGAGCTCCTGGAAGTGAGACACTGTACTCATATCTCTCTTCCTCATTACCGGTCTAGCCTCATTCATGAGTTAACTTTTCCTTCAATGATGTTGTAAGCAGCTTGAGAGCAAGGCCCATCTTTTCCTTTTATGTTAAGAGTTACAACGCCAGAGCTAAGGGCATTACAGAGCACCTACTCTCTGCTGGACGACTCACAAATACCATCATGTATGGGTTGTTACGTATTTAACCTGAATTACTTCTAAGCCTCGCAACAAGACTGGAAAATAGTTACCATCGAACTTCATTACTCATGAATTCCGTATCTGCAAATTCAACTCTTCGCTAAAATTTATTTGTAACCCCCAAATCAAAGCTCATAGCTTCAAGGGCATGCACGGTGGTGAATTTGAGTCACCCATGCACAAGTGCCCAGCTCATGTCACATGGCTATGCTCTGAGATTTGGTTTCAGCTCATATCCTGTAAATATGCCCTTTTCATGGCCTATTTAATGCCCAGGTTTCTTTCCATATTTTTTATTGGTAATTTCACTGTTGAGAATGGCCATCAGCATAGTGTGGAGGTCCATCTAGTATTCCTAAACCCAAGAAGGCTGTGTTATGCCTTATAGAGAAAATATGTGTGTTAGATAAGGTTTGTTCAGGCATGAGTTTTATATATATATATATATATATATATATATATACACACACACAATGTATATATAATAATAACATATATATTGTTATATGTACAACAATAACAGAAACACACATAAAACAGGTCATGTATTAATTGGTAGATGAAAATTATATGACAGATTCTTGAAGGAACCCATCCTGTAGTTTCCCTATTAGTAAATGATCAGTATTCTTTCATTTTATAAAATATAACTACCATGACTAAAGAGAATAGACTGTACTACTATTTCTTCTTTAGATATGAAGAAATAAGGTAGAGAAAGATTAAGTAATGTGTCTGAAGACATCAAGATATTTATTGGACAAACTGGAATTTCAATTTGTATGTCTGATTCAACTTTGTCAAGTTCCTGGTGTGGGTGTTGTGAGTTCATCCTCCACTGATAGAATGAGACTCAGTATGAATTTTCCCAGGGGTGGAAAAAAAGACAAGCTTTCCTCTCCTTTTCTTCCTTTCTCTTAATTGGATGTTCAGAGTACTTTTCTTAGTTTTTTGTGAAGTAAATTCCTCAAATATTACTACATTACTCATAGTCACTAATTACTTGAACAAATATTTGCATGTCTACTATGCTCCAAGTGCCAAGCTAAGCCCCAGGGACCTAATTGTCTCTCCACAAGCTTAACATTTGCTGCTGAAGGGAGGTCTGAAAACAAATAACTACAATGTCATGTGAGAGACCTGCTCTAGTAGGGATATTTACAAGGTTTCAAAAAGACCAGACAATTAGGAAAACACTGAATTCTGCCTGAGATATGAAGAGAAGACTTTGGAGTAGGAATGATTTTTGAGCTGGATTCTGAAGGACTTTGGCATCAGATTGGAAATGGGAAGAATAAATTACATAGAGGACCAATATGGACAGAGGTTTGGACATATGACCAAGCCCCAAGGTTTGGAAAGAATATGCCTGAAGGGAAGGGACTTTTGGAGTAATTTTCTACCAGTTTCCCAAAATAAAACTATTACTATGTTTTATCCTTCCAAGACATAAAAGTACACTTTATTTTTTCCCCAAATTTTAACAGGTTGTAGCTATACTATCTCACTTTCATCAATGTATCAAGTCAATTGTTTACTGAATCCAGCATCACCAGGCATTTTACATAAAATGTCTTGCACATAACTACATTTAAAAGAATGTATTCTCTTTAAATAGTTTTCCTTAATCTCTCTTTGGTCTTTGCTCTTTTCCCAGTTTAAAAAAAAAAGGTCAGTGGTATCTATGTAGTTATTAATTTTGTTGTTAATTAACTCAACAAACATTTGTTGAGCAGCTTCTATAGTCAAGACTCCTCTTTGGGGAGAGGATGACTTGGAGCTCGGCTAGTATCCAAAGATGGATCAGGGATATTTCTTCTTTTTCAAAGATTTGCAGATGAGTACTAATAACTCAAGACATAAAGAGATGCAGGAGAAGTGCTGCTGGAACTCAGAGTCCCAGAGTCTGTACCAAGAGACTGATTTAGGAGACGGAGACAGACAAGCCAGTCTGAAGGCATAGAGGAAGCGAAGGCCCAGAGCCAAGAACGCACAGTGCATCCAGGAAGCAGGAAGTAGTTCACTTGGCTCCAAGTCTGTGAAGGGAAAGAGGAGTCCATGTGCACGGCCGGAAAGGCAGGTGACCTACGTACGGCGGGCGTACTAGAAACCAAGACACAGGCTTCGGGTTGTCTTTGAGGAGGCCTTGGTGCCCCGCTGGAGATTTCTGACTGAGGAGTGACAGAATCAGGGCTGTCCTAGGACAGCCAATGGGACCATGGTGCACAAGATGAGGAGGGATGTTGGTAAGGGTCTGAGGGAGGATGAAAGGAAAGAGGCCATGGAAATAATGGAGGCTGGGGTAACTGGAGGCCAAGACAGGGAAACAGCAGTGGGGAGAGGAAAGACGGATGGAAGAGGTGCCGTGTAGGCTGACCCAACAGGAAAGGAAGAGAAGGGAAAAGTCAAGATGACATTACAGTTCCAGCCTACGGACCACTAATCCTACAAGGCAAAGTAGAAAATACAAGAAAACGTGGCACTCAAGATGAGTTTAGCTTACTCCATATGAAGCCTGAGGTGCTAGCCAATCACAAGGGCCCAGAGCCCTTGAAAGTGGAGGACTGAAGTCGCAGTAAGACTGTAATCAAGCAAAGACGACAAATATGTCCAAAAGATTTGTATAAAATTGCTTGTGGAAAGTAGAATAAAAGTGGTACAAAGTTCTCTAGAATTTCAGAGACGAGACAGGTCATTTTCAGATGGAGTTTGGGGCTTGCAGGTCTGGCAGTCAGAAAGACTTGCTGGAGCTGTGCCAGGAGTTTGACGGGCAGAGACGGAAGAAGAAGGACTCCCAGAAGAGGAAGGTTTCCAGGTGCCCGAAAAGACACTAATAAAGACAGTGAAAGAGAAAAACACAGCTCCCGTTTGTGAATGACTAGGACACCAGCCTGCTGAGAATTCTGTGCGCATGTGGAGGACTAAGGAGAGAGTAGGACAGAAACGGAGGAAGGTATTTCTGACCATGCCACAAGGACACCACCACCATCAGCCACATTGCTCTATTTAAGTCAAGCCAGCTGATGTCCATGCCGAAGCCTGTGGTTACACTAATTGTCCGTGGAGTCCGCGCACTCCAATGAGAAGCTCAATCATAATATGTCCCCAATACAACCTGGGATTCTTAGTTTCCTGAATTTCAGCACCTAAAACTCTTAAAGCCCTACACTCACGAGGGTTCAAAGAGGCCCGAGAGCTCACTGCGTGCAGCCTTCTGCCTGATGTTTCAACGTGAACACAAGGATCTGAGGTTTTTCAAAATTACAGCTTGTATTTTATGTCAAGGGTTTCAGATGTTATTTTTCAATGTAAATGCCAATGGATAGAAGTATCTCAGAACTACAGGGAAAGGTTATACTTGGCTTACTTAGTACATTTTTAAAACTGGAAAACTCTCTCATTCTTTGTAAAGAAACAAAAGCACCTTGGGGAGTCCCTGGTGGTCCAGTGGTTAAGACTCGGCACTTTCACTGTCAGGGGCCCGGTTCCATCCCTGGTCGGGGAACTAAGATCCGGCAAGCCATGCAGTATGGCCAAAAAATAAAAAAATAAAAACAAAAAAACCTCACAAATGCATCTCTGAAATGCTCAAATGACAGTAATCTTCCACCTCCCCTCCCTACTATGTATTTTTTACAATTAAAAATGTATTCCTGGGGCTTCCCTGGTGGCGCAGTGGTGGAGAGTCCGCCTGCCGATGCAGGAGACATGGGTTCGTGCCCGGGTCGGGGAGGATCCCACATGCCGCGGAGCAGCTGGGCCCGTGAGCCATGGCCGCTGAGCCTGCGCGTCCGGAGCCTGTGCTCCGCGGTGGGAGGGGCCACAGCAGTGAGAGGCCCGCGTACCGCAAAAAAAAAAAAAAGTATTCCTTGACATTAGTGATATAATATAGAATGCAGTCCCACTAACTCTCATTGCAGCTACTTTCAGCAGTATATGCATATAATTTAAATACTATATGTACCTCTATACAAATTAGGGCATTTAATATTATTTATGAATAATTCCATGATTCCAAAAAGCCTTCTATTCCTCTTTCCCTCAATAGCTGATCAAAATAAAGCAAAACAAAGAACAAAACAAAAAAAACCACCCTCTGAATTCTCCAAGTGAAATGCAAATAAAACTCCCAAGGGAAGAGTGGGCTGAAAGAAAACTACCTGATGTGGGAATTTTGCCAAACCTTTATTTAATGAACTTCATGCCAAGATACAGGAAGAACATTATGCTAGAAACGCAAAAAAACAAGTCAACACTCTTGGCAGGCGTACATTTTAGCCTAGGCACAAGAAGAGTTAATCTGAAATGCAAACTAGAGTTGCATTAAATATGCTTTTTTTGCCATTCAACAAGCTTTGTCTTAATGGCAAAGGCAATTCTAAAACTGGATGAGTACTTAAACTTTACTATGGAAATAAATGATGCTGTTCTAGAAGTCTTCCATGACAAGAAAAATATGCTGTGAGGAGTTCCTGAATTCCTTATTTTCCTACCCAGAACAATTCTCTACTCGCCTGATATTTTCAGACAATGGTTCCACAGAATTAAACATGGCTTTCCCCCTTCTAATAGCAAAACCCCAAACAAAACTTAAACTGTGTCTTCTCTGCATGCTATAGTTAATGTGCCTTCATTATGCTTAATGTACTTTTAATAGTTTCCTGTGGCAAGATGGTGATATTAAATGTGGGAATAAAATACCCACGCTACAACCTGTAATTTGCTATAGTGCCTTTCTGCTGAGGACTCAAATCACTTCACACACATTCTCACTCACTATCTCCTGGAGGTGCATTACGTGCATTTTACGGTTGAGGACACCGAGGTATATAGAATGACTAAGGATCTGAGGTCATTTCCAGAGCTCAGCTGAGCACAGCCTGGATGCCTTCCCCAGCAGGAGTGAGCACCCTCCCCTCCAGGCCAGGAAGCCCCCATGGTGGCTGCACTGGCTTCCCAGGACCACAACTGATCCCAAGCTCACTTGCTTTTCCTTCATGGAATCACCTCCCTTACCTGGACGCCATCAGATGCAGGGATGTAACTTGCCCTTTTAAACGTGTCTGTCACATTCCTGAGGATTTCCACGGACATCAGAAGATCACCTGCATAGAAGTTTTTCCTCTGAGTTAAATCCAGCAGTGTCTTGGTGACCTCGGACATCCCATCACCTGCCAGCATTCTCTGCCCTTTCGCAAGGTGTTCTTTGATCTGTGATGGTCAAAAGAGTGGAAAAAACATCAGAATCTTCATTACTGTTTCTCCACATATCTTCATCAAACGAATGTATTTAAAACTGCAGGGACAATGTTCCAATAGCACTGAAAGACCTGGGAGGATTTCAAAACTAAGCTGTGTGTACCCCAAACTCACATGGATAGACCTCCGCATCACTGTCCGCACTTTGGCTGACTTGACGGACTTGCCTTTTCTAGTTTTCAGAAAACAATTTAATACTTCGCAAAAAGCATGTGTTAATTTACGTTTTTAATTGAAATAAAAATTAAAAAATAATTTTGCACGTGGTAAACAGGGGAGATTGTTCAGTGAGGTGTGAGCAGAGATGGGAGATTATAAACACTTCAAAATATCCAAGCTGAGGTTAATAATTTTTGCCTTACCTCTTAAAATAAAGACATCTTTATACAGCAGCAAAAATAAAAAAGAGTTTTCACGAGGACATTTAGCTTAAGAAAGACATTTAGATAAACTTTAAAGGACTACTATGACAGAAATGACTGAAAGCTAGATTATTTTGGCTTTATTTTAAAAAAAATAAACAACAACAAAAATCTCTCAGCTAGGTTTTCAGCAGCAGAATGAACTATTGAGATGCAAGCTTAAATTAGTTTGATGGTCAGGGAAACATGCTGTCAGTTTTCATATTTGCTTATCCTCCAGCCCAAGGAAAGAAAAGCAACTTATCATGTGGAAGAATGTTAAGGAAAGAGATGGTAAAGTGACAGCAGAGATCTGTTATACGTTTACTTGTTTACTAGAAGGTTAGTCTTTGTCATCGCATTGTTAAATTTATGATAATGACGACTTATCAAAGGATCATGAAATAACTAAGAACTAACACACCAGAGAAAGACTGGACTAGAAAGGTTCCAGTGTAATAACTATAATCATCAATTTCCCATTAAGGAAAGTGCCAACTAATCCTTTGAAGTATGGTAATCAATCTGAGCGAATCCTAAAGTTAGGAATTTTCTTTAAAATGGATTTTAAAAAGTGCTATCTTGACACTTCAGATATTTAACTTTTCTCTAGTCTCTAAAGCTCTGTCTAAAAATATTTTGGGAAAATAAAAATCTTCAGAGACATTCTCTGTTCCCATCGTGTTATGTTAAAAGAACATAACATATATAGGGAGTTTGTTTCTTGCCATTTTCTTATTTCATTTCTCTTCTGTCTCCCCTCAGTGGCAGGCATCACCCCCTGACTAAAGCCAGAGGATGGGTGAGACATCAGTGATCTAGTCCTTGCTTATCTCTGTGGTCCAATGCCCATCTTAATCAAGATGCGGACACTGTGTTGGCCAATCAGAAAGGATGCTGACCTCCAGTAGAAGCCAGCTAGTGCACCACGATGATGTGTGCTACCAGGTTGACCTTCAGTCCTGCCTTTAAATTAGTGATAACTCTTTGCAATTTCCTGTTCAGGTCATGTGTGCCATCACATCCTATTTTTGCACTGGATATGCTAACCTCCTCCCTTATACTGTCTCATGTTTATACACCACTCAAATAGTTCTGCTTTTTCTAAATATCTAAACAGAGTCAATCAACTCCTTGTCTGTGCTGTCTCTTAATTCTTGTATACATCAACCACTCTATCACACTGAATTAAATATAATCATTTGCTTATATGTCTTCTGGGGGTGGGCTTTCTGAACCTTGAGGGTAGGTTCCCTGCCTTCTTCACAACCTTAGAACACAGCACTGTAAAAGTTTGGTAGAGTGAATTCAGTTACGATATTCTAACTAGAGCTTTATGACAAAATACGATGGAATGGGCTTTGGAGCCAGAGCTGCCTAGGTTTTTATTTAAACTATCCAACTTATTATTTGTGTAATTGAAGCCATCAAAGACTCAGTTTTTCATGTATCTTCTAAGCCTTGAAAAATATGCCTATATGGTTAAAAGTTTTAAAAATTATTTAAAAAAATTCAAATGAACTCACACAAGCCTACCATAGTCAGCACAGCTACTGTGCACGGGAAAGCTCCCTGCTTCATCATGGTCTGTGTGTCCTACATGATCTGGTCCCTGGAGACTGCTAACACTTTCCCTCAATTCACTGTGCTCTGGTCACTCTGGTCTCTTTGATCTTCCTCAACAACATTTCGTACAGGCCTGTCTCAGGGCCTTTGCATGTGCTTTTCCTTTTGCCTGGAACAGTCTTCCCACAGAGATCCACATGCTTTTTGTTATTTCCTCAGAGAGGTCTTATGTTACTTCCTATCTAAAATGGTATCTTTGTCATTCTCAATGATCTTACCCTTCTATTTATTTAGTTATTAATTTATGTATCTCACCTTTTTAAAAAATATCTCACCTTTCTTCTTAGTGCTCAACCTTACCTACCACTGTGCATCTATCTTTTGGCTTATTTGTTTTTCTGCTTCCCCCATTAGAACTTGTGAAAGAAGAGATTTTGTGTATTTTATTTACTGTTACATTCCAGTACCTAGAAGACTTACTCAATATTTTGGACAAAAGAATTAATGAACAAATGATTGAATGAGTCCTTCTAAGCTCATGTGAGGTCATGGGATCAAGTTAGGCACATTTGGAAGTCGCCCTAAACTGTTCATCAACATAGTCCATAGAAAACACTGGTATCAAACAGCATGAGATAAATCAACTACCTGACCTACAGAGACAGTGCAGCTCCTGGGCTCAAAAGTGTCTGCTTCAGCAGGTGGAGTTTGAAATGTTGAAGAGAAATGAAATTAATAAGGTCTACATTAAAAAATGTCATAGAATTCAGTGTTCAGTTTGGTGCTGGCAATGCAAACCACAGCTGAGATGCTCAAAACCAAGGAGCACTGAGACGGTTCTCCACTAGGGATGTGGTGCAGCAACGGTCGCCAAGGTAAACTTCATCTGACTACTCAACTCAGCTCCCTATCTGTTATTTTGGCAACACCTACCTATGTCTGTGAGGGTCTAACTCAGGTAGACAAAATTCATCCTTCCCCACAAACAAAAGCATCACAGCATTGACTTGAACCTTGAGGAATACAACAGTCAGACATGTTTTCTGTTTGCAGTAAAAATAACACAGAAGGCTTTGGATGGCTCAGCTAATCAGAGCTAGGAAAGGCAGTCTTTCACGTCTGGGTCAGCACCAAATGTGGCCCAGTTAGTAGTAAATTAATAACATCACTGCCATCTGACAGCTGGAATGAACTGTTCTCAGTCCTGATCTTTGGAGACAGATGTGCCCAGACCACAACACCAGCTCTCACAATTGGCACTAATTAGCATCCTTCCTGGCATTGTCAGTGGAAGGCACCCAGCCAAGGCATAACAATACCTTGTAATGTTTGTACACACTAGCATAGGCTACTGGTAGCATTTATGAAGGATATAAAGGGTGTTCAGATAAGGCAGACCCAGAACATATTTAGGTGGAAAACAATTCCAGTCTCTTGGTCTTCCTTCCATATCAGAAGAGTCCTTACCTTGCGCCTACCCTTTCGCTACCCTTTTCTAGAATAACAAATCCATGTTTATCTGCTGGACTGTTCTGGATCATGAAGAAATAGAGTTCAGATTGGGTTTGCTCACCTCACCTTTCTCTATTTTCACACTGTTCCTTTATTTGCATCCTTAATTTTCATCTCCATGACTTAACCCTATGATTAACCTCTATGATTTTGAATCCCACCTGTTCTTCAATCTTCATTCTTCTTCAATCTTTCCCTCTCTCAAAAATATGGCCTGAAGTTGGGTATCCTATTTAAATAACAACACCTCATGTTGCTATTTCCTTTCAACTAGTCTTCATTGTTTCTCTTCAAAATCAAAATCAGAGGTATGAAATCTGATTTGAAACCCACAACTCTTTATGTTGCAAATTAAACTCAATAATTACCTACTAAGCATTCTCTCTGGAAATCTTACTAGTATATTATGTTTAAAGAACTGTTGGAGACATAAAACCTGGATTTAAATGTAGTTCTAATATTTACTACTTAGGAACACTGGACAGATCTTTCCTAGAATCATTTGATTTGTCTGTAAAAAACAGCAAATATCATTAGAATGTTGCTATGATGGGTTACTGCAAAGATAGAGATTAAAAGTAGACACAGTGACTGTTTCCCCTCCTTATTTTTCATCTTCAATTTCTAGTTCTTCTAAATACTAGCTATGTAATGTTTCTCATATCTATCCTTTTTACCTCTGGGCAAGATGGAGCCTGGAACAGGTCTTCAATAACTATCATCACACTCTTTTACATAGTCTCCTAACTGGTTTTACTGAGTCTTTCCCCAAGCTAAACTATCCTACCTTTCACATGTCTGGACATATCACTTCTCTGCTAAAAAAAAAAAAAAGTCCATCACAAAATCCATCCTTTTTCATATTAAATCAAATATACCCTCCATTGTTTGACTTATGAGGCCAAACAAATATAATCTTAACCAACAATTCCAATCTTTTCTCTATTTCATTTTATCTACCCAACACTATTCTCCCATTATTTCTATTCTGTTAGTGATTATTTCAGTCCTACATTTCCATCTTTATGGCTACTTAATAATTCAATCACTTTGCTTCTGAATTCCTCACAGTAGTCTTTACTATTATTATTTTTGATTTTTCAAACTGGTAATAGGAGATTGGTTCAAGATGGCAGAGTAGAAGGATGTGCGTTCACTCCTTCTTACAAGAGCACCAGAATCACAACTAACTGCTGAACCATCATCGACAGGAAGACACTGGAAATCTAAAAAAAAGATACCCCACATCCAAAGACAAAGGAGAAGCTGCAATAAGACAGTAGCAGGGGCACAATCACAATAAAATCAAACCCTATAACCACTGGTTGGGCAACTCACAAACTGGAGAACAATTATACTACAGAAGTCCACCCAGTGGAGTGAAGGTTCTGAGCCCCATGTCAGGCTTCCTAACCTGTGGGTCTAGCAATGGGAGGAGGAATCCCCAGAGAATTGGACTTTGAAGGCCAGTGGGACTTGATTGCAGGACTTCGAAAGGACTGGGGAAACAGAGACTCCACTTTGGAGAGCACACACAAAGTCTTGTGTGTACCAGGACCCAGGGGAGGGAGTAGGGACCCCACAGGAGACTGAACCAGACCTACCTGCTACTGTTGGGGGGTCTCTTGCAGAGGCAGAGGGTGGCTGTGGCTCACTGTGGGGATAAGGACACTGGCAGCAAAAGTTCTGGGAAGGACTCAATGGCGTGAGCCCTGAGCCCCACCAAAGAGCCTATAGTTTCCAGTGCTTGGTCACCTCAGGCCAAACAACAAACACGGAGGGAACACAGCCCCACCTTTCAACAGACAAGTAGATTAAAGTTTTACTGAGCTCTGCCCACCAGAGCAATACTCATCTCTACCCACCAGCAGTCCCTCCCACCAGGAAGCTTGCACAAGCCTCTTAGATAGCCTCATCCACCAGAGGGAAGAGAGCAGAAGCAAGAAGAACTACAATCCTGCAGCCTGTGGAATGAAAACCACAGTCACAGAAAGAGAGAAAAAATGAAAAGGCAGAGGATTATGTCCCAGATGAAGGAATCATGTAAAACCACAGAAAAACAACTAAATGAAGTGGAGATAGGCAATCTTCCAGAAAAAGAATTCAGAATAATGATAGTGAAGATTATCAAGGATTTTGGAAAAAGAATGGAGGCAAAGATCGAGAAGATGCAAGAAATGTTTAACAAAGACCTAGAAGAATTAAAGAACAAACATAGATGAAAAATACAATAACTGAAATGAAAAATACACTAGAAGGAGTCAATAGCAGAATAACTGAGGCAGAAGAATGGATAAGTCCCTGGAAGACAGAATGGTTGAAAACACTGCCACAAAACAGAATAATGAAAAAAGAATGAAAATAAATGAAGACAGCCTAAGAGACCTTTGGGACAACATTAAATGCACCAACAATCACATTATAGGGGTCCCAGAAGGAGAAGAGAGAGAGAAAGGACCCAAGAAAATATTTCAAGAGATTATAGTCCAAAACTTCCCTAACACGGGAAAGGAAATAGCCACCCAAGTCCAGGAAGCACAGAGAGTCCCAGTTAGGATAAACCCAAGGAGAAACATGCTGAGACACACTGTAATCAAACTGACAAAAATTAAAGACAAAGAAAAAAAATTATTAAAATCAACAAGGGAAAAATGACAAATAACATACAATGGAAATCCCAAAAGGTTAACAGCTGATTTCTCAGCAGAAACTCTGCAAGCCAGAAGGGAGTGGCATGATATATTTAAAGTGATGAAAGGGAATAACCTACAACCAAGAACACTCTACCCAGCAGGCTCTCATTCAGATTTGACAGAGAAATCAAAAGCATTATGGACAAGCAAAAGCTAAGAGAATTCAGCACCACTAGAACAGCTTTGCAACAAATGCTAAAGGAACTCCTCTAGATGGGAAAGAGACTAGCAACCTAAAACAGCCCTGTACATATAGAGACTGCTATATCAAAACCTCAAGGTAACAGCAAACCCCAAAACTACAGTAGATACACACACAAAAAAGAAAAAGCAACCCAAAGACAACACTAAAGATGGTCATCAAACCACAAGAGGAGAGAACAAAAGAGAGGAAGGAAAGAAAAAAGACCTACAAAAACAAACCCAAAACAATTAAGAAAATGGCAATAGGAACACACATATCAGTAATTACCTTAAATGTAAATGGATTAAATGTGCTAATGAAAAGACAAAGACTGGCTGAATGGATATGAAAACAATACCTGTATATATGCTGTCTACAAGAGACTCACCTCAGACCTAGGAATACATACAGACTGAAAGTGATTGGATGGAAGAAGGTATTCCATGCAAATGGAAATCAAAAGAAACTGGAGTAGCAATACTCATATCAGGCAAAATGGACTTAAAAATAAAGACTGCTATAAGAGTCAAAGAAGGACAATACATAACAACCAAGGGATCAAATCAAAAAGAAGATATAACAATTGTAAACATATATGCACCCAACATAGGAGGATCACAATATATAAGGCAAATACTAAGAGCCATAAGGGGAGAAACCGAAAGTAACACAATAGGAGTGGGGAACTTTAACACCCCACTTTCATGAATGGACAGACCATCCAGACAGAAAATCAGTAAGGAAATGCAAGCTTCAAATGACACATTAGACCAGATGGACTTAACTGAAATTTATAGAGCACTCAATCCAAAAGCAGAAGAATACACATTCTTCTCAAGTGCACATGGAACATTCTCCAGGATTGACCACATCCTGTGCCACAAAGCTAGCCTTGGTAAATTTAAGAAAATTGAAATCATATCAACCATCTTTTCTGACCACAGCACTATGAGATTAGAAATAAACTACAATAAATGGTAATAATTTTTTAACATCTTTTTTGGAGTATAATTGCTTTACAATTGTGTTAGTTTCTGCTGTATAACAAAGTGAATCAGCTATACGTATACATATATCTCCATATCTCCTCCCTCTTGTGGCTCCCTCCCACCCTCCTTATCCAGCCCCTCTATGTGGTCATAAAGTACCAAGCTGATCTCCCTGTGCTATGCAGCTACTTCCCACTAGCTTTCTATTTTATATGTGGTAGTGTATATATGTCAAAGCTACTTTCCCTCTTTATCCCAGCTTACCCTTCCCCCTACCGTTGTCCTCAAGTCCATTCTCTATGTCTGTGTCTTTATTCCTCTCCTGCCTCTAGGTTCATCAGAACTTTTTTTTTAAATTCCATATATATGTGTTAGCATATGGTATTTGTTTTTCTCTTTCTGACTTACTTCACTCTATATGACAGATTCTAGGTCCATCCACCTCACTACAAATAGTTCAATTTCATTACTTTTCATGGTTGAGTAATAGTCCATTGTATATATGTGCCACATCTTCTTTATCCATTCATCTGTCGATGGACACTTAGGTTGCTTCCATGTCTTGTCCTGGCTATTGTAAATATTGCTGTAATGAATATTGTAGTATATGTCTCTATTTGAATTATGGTTTTCTCAGGGTCTATGCCCAGTAGTGGGATTGCTGGGTCATATCGTAGGTCTAGTTTTAGTTTTTTAAGAAACCTCCATACTGTTCTCCACAGTGGCTGTATCAATTTACATTCCCACCAACAGTGCAAGAGGGTTCCCTTTTCGCCACTCCCTCTCCAGCATTTATTGTTTGTAGATTTTTTGATGATGGCCATTCTGACAGGTGTGAGGTGATACCTCATTGTAGTTTTGGTTTGCATTTCTCTAATGATTATTGATGCTGAGCACCCTTTCATGTGTCTGTTGGAAATCTGCATATCTTCTTTGGAAAAATGTCTGTTTAAGTCTTCTGCCCATTTTTAGATTGGGTTATTGCTTTTTTGTTGATATTGAGCTGCATGAGCTGCTTGTGTATTTGGGAGATTAAGCCTTTGTCAATTGCTTCTCTTGCAAATATTTTCTCCCATTCTGAGGGTTGTCTTTTCGTTCTGTTTATGGTTTCCTCTGCTGTGCAAAAGCTTTTAAGTTTCATTAGGTCTCATTTGTTTGTTTTTATTTACATTTCTCTATGAGGTGGGTCAAAAAGGACCTTGTGATTTATGTCATAGAGTGTTCTGCCTATGTTTTCCTCTAAGAGTTTTATAGTGTCTAGGCTTACATTTAGGTCTTCAATCCATTTTGTGTTTATTTTTGTGTATGGTGTTAGGAAGTGTTCTAATTTCATTCTTTTACATGTAGCTGTCCAGTTTTCCCAGCACCACTTATTGAAGAGGCTGTCTTTTCTCTAATGTATATTCTTGCCTCCTTTATCAAAGATAAGGTGACCATATGTATGTGGGTTTATCTCTGGGCTTTCTAACCTGTTCCATTTATCTATATTTCTGTTTCTGTGCCAGTACCATACTGTCTTGATTACTGTAGCTTTTTAATATAGTCTGAAGTCAGGGAGCCTGATTCCTCCAGCTCCATTTTTCTTTCTCAGGATTGCTTTGGGTATTCGGGATCTTTTGTGTTTCCATACAAATTGTGAAATTTTTTGTTCTGCTTCCATGAAAAATGCCATTGGTAGTTTGAAAGGGATTGCATTGAATCTGTAGCCAAGAACATGGTATATCTCTCCATCTGTTTGTACCATTTTAAATTTCTTTCATCAGTGTCTGATAGTTTTCTGCATACAGGTCTTTTGTCTCCTTACATAGGTTTATTCCTAGGTATTTTACATTTTTTGTGCAGTGGTAAATGGGAGTGTTTCCTTAATTTCTCTTTCAGATTTTTCATCTTTAGTGTACAGGAATGCAAGAGATTTCAGTGCGTTAATTTTGTATCCTGCTACTTTACAAAATTCATTGATTATCTATAGTAGTTTTCTGGTAGCATCTTTAGGATTCTGTATGTATAGTATCGTGTCATCTGCAAACAGTGACAACTTTACTTCTTCTTTTCTGATTTGGCTTCCTGTTATTTCTTTTCCTTCTCTGATTGCTTTGGCTAAAACTTCCAAAACTATGTTGAATAATATTGAAGAGAGTGGGCAACCTTTTCTTGTTCCTGATGTTAGAGGAAATTGTTTCAGTTTTTCACCATTGAGAATGACGTTGGCTGTGGGGTTGTTAGATATGGCCTTTATTATGTTGAGGTAGGTTCTCTCTACGTTCACTTGCTGGAGAGTTTTTATCATAATTGGGTGCTGAATTCTGTCAAAAGCTTTTTCTGCATCTATTGAGATGATCATGTGTTTTTTGTTTTGTTTTGTTTTGTTTTGTTTGTGGTACACGGGCCTCTCACTGTTGTGGCCTCTCCCATTGCGGAGCACAGGCTCCAGATGTGCAGGCTCAGTGGCCATGGCTCATGGACCCAGCCGCTCCATGGCATGTGGGATCTTCCCAGACCAGGGCACGAACCCATGTCCTCTGTATCGGCAGGTGGACTCTCAACCACTGCGTCACCAGGGAAGCCGATCATATGGTTTTTATCCTTCAATTTGTTAATATGGTTTAACACATTGGTTGATTTGGGTAAATTGAAGAATCCTTGCATTCCTGGGATAAACCCCACTGATCATGGTGTATGATCCTTTTCATGTGCTGTTGGATTCTGTTTGGCAGTATTTTGTTGAGGATTTTTGCATCTGGGTTTGTCAGTGATATTTGCCTGTAGTTTTCTTTTTTTGTGACATCTTTGTCAGGTTTTGGTATCAGGGTGATGGTGGACTCGTAGAATGAGTTTGGGAGTGTTCCTCCCTCTGCTATATTTTGGAAGAGTTTGAGAAGGATAGGTGTTAGCGCTTCTCTAAATGTTTGATAGAATTCACCTGTGAAGCCATCTGGTCCTGGGCTTCTGTTTGTTGGAAGATTTTTAATCACAGTTTCAATTTCAGTGCTTGTGATTGGTCTGTTTATATTTTCTATTTCTTCCTGGTTCAGTCTTGGAAGGTTGTGCTTTTCTAAGAATTTGTCCATTTCTTCCCAGGTGTCCATTTTATTGGTATATAGTTGCTTGTAGTAATCTCTCATGATCCTTTGTATATCTGCAGTGTCAGTTGTTACCTTTTTCATTTCTAATTCTATTGATTTGAGTCTTCTCCCTTTTTTTCTTGATGAGTCTGGCTAATGGCTTATCAGTTTTGTTTATCTTCTCAAAGAACCAGCTTTTAGTTGCATTGATCTTTGCAATCATTTCCTTCATTTCTTTTTCATTTATTTCTGATCTGATCTTTATGATTTGTTTCCTGCTGCTAACGTGGCGTTTTTTTGTTCTTCTTTTTCTAATTGCTTTAGGTGTAAGGTTAGGTTGTTCATTTGAGATTTTTCTTGTTTCTTGAGATAGGATTATATGGCTATAAACTTCCCTCTTAAAACTGTTTTCGCTGCATCTCATAGGTTTTGGGTCATCGTGTTTTCATTTTCATTTATTTCTTGGTATTTTTTTAAATTTCCTCTTTGATTTCTTCAGTGAACTCTTGGTTATTTAGTAGTGTATTGTTTAGCCTCCATGTCTTTGTACTTTTTACAGTATTTTTACTGTAATTGATATCTAGTCTCATAACGTTGTGGTTGGAAAAGATACTTGATAGAATTTCATTTTTTTAAAACTTACCAAGGCTTGATTTGTGACCCAAGATATGATCTCTACTGGAGAATTTTCCATGAGCACTTGAGAAGAAAGTGTATTCTCCCACTTTCGGGTCGAATGTTCTATAAATATCAGTTAAATGTATCTGGTCTATTGTGTCATTTAAAGCTTGTGTTTCCTTATTTATTTTCTGTTTTGATGATCTGTCCTTTGGTGTAATTGGGCTGTTAAAGTCCCCTACTATTATTGTGTTACTGCCCTTTAGTTCTTCTAGGTCCTTGTTAAATGTTTCTTGTATTTTCTCCATTCTATTTCCAAGATTTTGGATCATGTTTACAATCATTACTGTGAATTGTTTTTCAGGTAGACTGCCTATTTCCTCTTCATTTGTTTGGTCTAGTGGGTTTTTACCTTGCTCCTTCATCTGCTGTATATTTTTCTGTCTTCTCATTTTGTTTAACTTACTGTGATTGGGGTCTCGTTTTTGCAGGCTGCTGGTTCGTAGTTTCCATTGTTTTTGTTGTCTGCCCCCAGTGGGTAAGTTTGGTTCAGTGGCTTGTGTAGGCTTCCTAGTGGATGGGACTCATGCCTGTGTTTTGGTGGATGAGGCTGGATCTTGTCTTTATTGTGGGCAGTGTCGTGTCTGGCGGTGTGTTTTGTGGTGTCTGTGAACTTAGTATGATTTTAGGCAGCCTCTCTGCTAATGGGTGGGTTTGTGTTCCTGTCTTTCTAGTTGTTCGGCATAGGGTGTCCAGCACTGTAGCTTGCTAGCCATTGGGTGGAGCTGGATCTTAGCATTGAGACGGAGATCTCTGGGAGAGCTTTCACCGATTGATATTATGAGAGGCTGGGAGGTCTCTCATGATCCAATGTCCTGAACTCAGCTCTCCCACCTCAGAAGCTCAGGCCTGACACCAGGCCAGAGCAACAAGACCCTGTCAGTGACATGGCCAGGTATGTGGGGATTTTCTCACCTTTTGAGAAGTCTGAGGTCTTCTGCCAGCCTTCAGTATGTGTTCTGTAGGAGTTGTTCCACATGTAGATGTATTTTTGATGTATTTATGGGGAGGAAGGTGATCTCCACATCTTACTCCTCTTCCGTCTTGAAGGTCTCCCTGCAATAGTAGACTCCACTGATGATGCCAACCTCTGCAAGAGCTAGAGGTGCAGAGACATTTTTTTCAGAGGGTTTTCAGCTTTTTTTTTTTCTTTTCCTTTGTGCTTCATTTAGTTTCACAGGGTGCTTCATGCAGAGGCCTCGCACCCTGCACTTCAGATCAGAGTGCCTAGTGAGAAATGGCTGTGCCAACACCTCAGCTCAGCCAGTGGTAATAATTTTAATCCAATATATTTATTTACTATTGCTTTTCAACCATTGCTTCTTACATTCACTTCTTTTTTCTGAGCATAGTTTCCTTTCTTGTAACCTTTTAGGAGTTGTTTTAGTAAGGTTCTGTGAATGGTAACTCCTTCAATCTTTGACTTAATTTTTTTAAAGTTATGCTCACTTTCAGTTGATCTTTTTCATGGGAATGTTTATTTTTCCCTTTGCATTTTCATAATATGACTTAGTGCCTCTATTGTTGCAAAGTAGACAGCTGATATTCTGTAAATTACCAGTCTTTTCTTTGTGGTAGCTTTAGTGTTTTTCTTTGTGTTTTTAGTACAATGAGGATTACATTTATGTGGATTTTCATGTATTTATTCATGATTCTTTTTAATCTGAATATATTACCTGTCTTCACTGTGGAAAATTCTTAAGCATTAACTCATAGAATGTTGCTTCTCCTGCAGTCTCTATGTAGTCTCTTTCTGGAATACATTTCCATTATATTATATACATTTCTATAAACTGTATACTAAATTTTCTCTTTTTACTCTTCATTTTCTAAGTTCTCCTTTATGATTTTCATTTCTTTATCTATTCTGGCTTCTGAGTGATCTTTTTCCAAACCTACTTCTGATCACTAATTCTTTCTTCAATTGTGCCTAATTGTCTCTTTATTCTGTTCATTAATTTCAATGACAATATTTTCCACTTATAGAAGTTCTAGTTCATCTTTTTCACAGTCTTTCATTTCTGAACTGTGTTTTCTGTTCTTTCTTTTATTGCTCAAATTATTTTAAACAAATATGTTATAATTTCTTTCATATGTTCTAATATTTCTACTGCTTGCATTGCTAATTTCTTGATTCTTGCATTTGATAATTCTCCCTCATGATATTTGTTATTATTGCCAACTCATATTCATTAAGGTGTTTTTATCATTTGGGACCCGCATGTTGTTGTTTTGTGAAAGAGTTCTTAAAGACTAGCTTTGAGTGTGCTTCTCTGAGGGTGAGGGCCACAGGCAGTTCGATAATACTGGATAATTTTACATTAATTTCCATGTTAATTCCTTCTGTTTATGGTTCAGCTAAGAGTTTCGGTTTCTGAAAGGTCATTTCTTTCCTCTTCTTCCCAAAACCTTGTATACATTTAAATTTCTTAGACATATCCTAGACCTACAGAGTTTTCCTTGCCCATGAAACCAGAGCAATCAAGATAGTGCCAGCTTGTTGCAGGGAGCTAGGTATAGTATCATGACTTGTGTGGAAAAGGGCTCTTGTCAGTAAACCCAAGACAGCTTTAGAATCTCAGCCTCCAGTACCTAGGACTCACATATAATCTGAAACTCTCCCAGGCTGCTGAAGCATCAGCTTTCCCCTATCACTCAGGCTTTCACTTTTTCCCCCTCATTTCTGGTATGTAAGTATTTCTCTGTCTTTCTTTTGAGCTCAGCTATAACATACTATTTGAAAATATATTCTTGCTGTAGTTTATGCAGAACCTCAGTATGATCTGTGAAGTACTAGCTTGGTCCATCCCACTGTTCCTCTCCTGCTGCAGTTCCCTAATACCAACCAGAATGAACTACTCACCATTTCCCAAAGAAAGCCCATGGATGCTGCTCTTACTCCCTGACTTATGCACTTCTATAACTTTAAATGCTTGCCCCAGAACACTTTGTTAAATTGTTTTCTTTTCTCCTTCCTGAATTCTTTTCAGATAACTGCAATCATTATACGATCTCTACTTTCAAACCTCATATAAGAAATCTTGCTCTATCTTATATTATTATAGTGTTTGTGTTCTTATCTTATCCATTCTATTAGACCATAAACTCCTAAAGGGCCTGTAGTTTCTTTTTTCAATTTGTTTACCCTGTAATTTCCAGCACATTGTCTGACACACAGAGGTATCTTCTCAAATGCTTGTTAAATTAAACTGAAACCACAGAAGAATTTTCTTTTTCCTTCTGTAACTATAATCCTCAAAAGTCAACAAGGTAAAAACATAGCTGTCCACAATTATGCAAAACAAAGAAGTATGTAATAATTAGAGAACATTTACATTTTCTGACAGAACTGCCTTTTAAATGATATCCAATTAATATACATCGGTAAATTATTTCAGAAATTTTAAACTTCTACAGTTATAGTTACAGAATTTCTACCTTTTAAAAAATAATGACAATTACAACAAAATATAGCATTTATTAAATGCCTATTTTATGGCAAGCATGGGACTATGTTTTACATGAATTATCTCATCTGATTTTAAAACGACCATTGGAGGCGCCGTAATTATCCACATTTAACAGATGAAGATGTAGAGACACAGTGTGGTGACATGAGTTCCCCAGGATTGCCTAGCTCCTAAATTGTACCAAGATTTGAGCTCAGGCAGTTGGATTCCAGGGTCCATGCTCTTAACACCACACACTTAACTAGGTTTTATACAGCACTGTTGTTAGAAACTATCAAAGTGTTTCAATATTTAGAAGTCATCCTCAATCATGTTTGTTTTAAAGAGACACTGAATCTTTTTCATATGTAGAAAGAATACAAAAATCAAGAGACTTGAAGAGCAACTTTCCAGGCTGTTGAGATGCTGTCAATTATTTGAGTAGTGGTCAGTATTTTTGAATGCAATGCAGAAATGTTCCTAAAGCCATTTACCAATAAAAGATTGTGTAGGTAGTTTTACTCAAGTGGAGAGAAATGCCCCCATGGATACATGAAGGTTTCTGTTTCCCTTGGGCTTTATTTTTTTAATTCTCTTATTTTAGTTACTGAAGTAGTTCAGAAAGATTTATAATTTTAATATTTCCTATAAAATTATAATTGTCAGTGATTATACCTGCTCACATTGCTGTACTCTGTGAGCATTTTTTCTCCAAAGGACAAGCTTTAATAGTTTCTGTGTCATTCACATTTAATACTGTTGACAAGATCAACAGTGAAAGGCAAAAAAAAAAAAAAAAGTCTAAAAATAGTTGCTTTTTATACTTCTGGATTAAGCCTCCTTGCTCTTTATATAGAGAGATGTGGTTAGGGTCATGGTTTAAAGAGTAGGTGTGTTTCTGAAATAACCTTACTTTTTTCACTTTATGCCTCCCACTGCCAGCCATAGTTGTCTCTATTGTGAATCCTAAAAAATGGTTCATTGTAGTCACTCTGTACAAATGACACACTTTAAACATCGTATATTCATATATTATTTTCAGCTTCAACTCCTACAATCCATCTGTAAGGTATATTAAAGGCTCCCACAGCTCTAAGTGGCTTCAATTAAAAGATAATTATACAAGAAACTTCTTTTCATAAAGCAATGATCTAAATATACATCTTTTGCTTCAGTTAATAACTATCATTTTCTAAGGCAAAAGTCACTCACTAAATGATGGTTTTAAATTATTTACAGGTTTATCTGGTGTCTCCAGGAAAGACAGAGATCATTCTGTATGAAAAAGAAAGTATATCTTTTGTTCTAGTACATGAATACTTCTCAATTTTCCCTATATTTGATATTTAAAAAAACATACATTCATCTTAGGACTAGGACTTCAAATATGAAAAGACAATTCTTCTCTAGAGACAATGTGATAGGGAGATTTAGTTAAATATTCCGCTGCATAAATTATATATTATTGCCCAGAACCCAGGATGAAAAGCATTTGGCCATAGGTGCATTGAGTATCATAATTTCTTGCCCCAGGAATTCCTGAAGTGAGAGAGAGGATGCCATGAATTTGAGGATTGCAAGGTATTGTTATGAGAATAAACTGAGTCATGAAGAAAACTGAGCCAGGTATACACTGTGCATATTTCCTTGTAAAACCTGGAAATTTCCAAAGTAAGAATGAGAGCACAGTAAACGTACCTCCCCACAAAAAACCTAGGAATAGCTTTAATTTCTAGTCAAAATTTAAAAGTACAATTCCCGAGCATAGGCCATAGGTAGGTGGAATTTCTTTTCTTAACACCAAAAAGATCTAGAACGATTATCAATATTCTGGCCCAGAGGACAGCACTAGAGTGTATGCATGAGCTCAAGGTAGTATGGTGGTTCCAGATCGGGACCCAAACTTTCAGGCACCTGCCCAATGGGAGGCAGAGCAGTAAGTAACCCTCCTTCTCTGAGGCTTTTTCAATTCTGTTTCTGTTACTTGGTTTCCTAGTTCTAGAGATACTGCATCAGTCAGAATGGGATAGATTATGCTGTGATAACAAACAACTCCCAAATCTCAGTACCTAAAAACAAAAGATGTATTTCCCACTCACTTTACATAAGCAACCCAGGTCATCAGGGAAGCTCTGTTCATGCTAGTCACTCAGGGGCTTGGGATGACAAAGGATGAAGGATTTTGCACTGGCAAGGACATTTCCAAGACTGAAATAAGGAAGGTCACTTCCATACACAACCAATTGGCTGGAACTTCAAGGGGTGAAGAAGCACGATCCTCCCATTTGCTAGGAGAGAGAAACTAGGTGTCATTTAACATACTATGCCTTTCAATGGTACGGAGCTGGCCAGCACTAATTTAAATTCTTTGCATCCATTCAACAAAACTTCAACCCTAGATAAACTCTGCCACAGTACTTCTTAAATTGTAATGTGTATATGAATCACAAATGTAACTTTTCAAAGTGCAGGTCTGGGATAGGTTCTATATTTCTAACAAGCTCCCAGGTGTTGCTTCTACTTTTGGTCTTCAGAAAATATCTTGGCTCTACCAAATGCATTCTCTGCACCTGCATCCAAGTAGCTCAACTTTCCTGGAGACAAGTCACATCTACACTGGCTAGTTCTACTCTAAGTTCTTTATGTCACACTTTTATACCATGCAACCTTTGGCAACCCCTAAGCCACCTGCCTCAAGTTAATCTTCATCGTCTTGCCTTCTCATTTCAGAAAATGATATCACATCAGCTGCATGTTCTCGCTCAACCTTAATAAAGGGTTCCATCATCTCTCCTCTGGATTCTGCAGTGAGCTCCACAGCTTCCCATCCTGCCCTCTACAGTCTATTCCCTATAGAACGGCTCTCTGACCCTCTTTCATTATACTGAATCATATCACTCCTTACTGTCAATGGCTTCCCATTCCCCTTAGAATAAAATCCAAACTCTTAGCAAAGTCTTTAAGGCACAGAATAATTTTTTCCCTACCTAGTTCTCCAACTCCATCTCATGACACTCTCTTCTTGCTCAAAACCTCTGACCACTGGATCGAGTTTCACTTCCTTAAACACCTCATGGTTTTCCCACATACTATTCTCCCCAGTAGAATGTACACTCATGCCCTGAAAAACTCATTCTCTCCACTCTTTGCATGTCTACATCTATCTCATCTTTCAGGTGACTCTTATAATGTCATTTCCTCTTCGATATCTCACTGACTTTCTTATGTAAAATAGTCCCCAGACTTTATTCCCTATGTTGGCACTTTGTTAAGCTCCTCCAACATATCACAGTTTGGAATTATTTTGTCTCTTTTCCTGTCTACTTTATTTTGTATTTGTTGTGTGTGTCATATTCAAGTTGCATCCTTGGGTCCTTACACTGTGTTGCACCTAGTTAAAGCCCAGCAGATATTTGTAGAATAACTAATGAGTAGCTGAATGGATGGATGAATGATTAAATAATAGAGTACACTTTGCCTTATAATATTTTCCTTCGGCATTAGCCTAAACATAATTATCTGTACAAGTATATTCCGTTAAATCATCCCATAAATAAGTTTCAAGTCAGTGGATTTCAATGCCTAAAACTAATTCTAACATTTCTTCACCAAGTCACAATAATCCATAATAAGGGAGAAGCTTACAAATCTTCTGGGATTTATAGATATAATCAGTAATATGTTGTGCATTTTTAAAAAAGAGGAAATAAAGTATAATTTTAGAAGTATTTCATTATACAGCTTTGTAATAGACTCCCTTAAAACTCCCTGGGAAACACTATCATATGTGCCTAAAGATTTTTTTTTATATTTTATAATACAGTGAAAATTTATCAGTTTAGTAAAGTGTAGTAATTCCTGTAAGGCCAATGTGTTTGCCACTACAACTAGAAAAAAACATAAATTACGAAAATCATATTCTTCAAGCTCGCAGAGCTTCAGCGAGCTATGGATGAGATGAACTAAGTTTCCAGAAAGAAGAGATCCTTTCTGAGGTAGGCAAACAATTTCAGCCAGCTGTTATTTTTCCCCTTAGGAATGTTTGCTAAATTTTGGCAAAAAGTGAGGGGAAGGTGTGGCCAAGGCAGAGGACTTCTAGGGTAGAAAGAGAAACTAATGTTCTTTGGTTGCTCAGGGCTGAAGAACTATAATGGAAATTGTAGGGTCCCTAAATATCTTACTGGGATTTTTCTCCATGAGACATTGGCTGGATTTTTGTAATGTGTAGGAAGCTGAAGAGTTAGGATAAACACTTGTAAAAAGCAGAGTGCAGTTTTCTCCATCCTTGTAAGTAGGCATTTAGAAACAAACACCTAGTGAGGGAGGATTCCAGCTTTAAGTAACCAGATGCCTCCCACTCAAGACATTTGATGTATTTGAAGTTGCCTGGGCAGAAATCCTGGACACTCTAAAGAGCAGAGCTGAATCTTCTACAGTTTCTCAGGGCTGATAGGATGGGCACACATGAGCTCTCTATCCAAAGCGTATAAGACACAGTGGAAAAAGGGAGACTAAGGGGATGTGGTAGTCTGATGAAAACTGCAAAACATCTTGACCCAGATGAATCCTTGGCTGCTTTAAAGTTCCTGCTCCTCATTATGTCTGAAAAAGTGGGAATGCTTTTTGGTGGGCATCAACACTGTCCCAAAATCCTACATTTGTTTTACACAATGACTGAGATTTAATTAAAAATTACTAGGGCTTCCCTGGTGGCACAGTGGTTAAGAATACGCCTGCCAATGCAGCAGTCATGGGTTCAAGCCCTGGTCCTGGAAAATCCCACATGCCGCGGAGCAGCTAAGCCCATGCACCACAACTAATGAGCCTGTGCTCTAGAGCCCGTGATCCACAACTACTGAGCCTGCGAGCCACAACTACTGAGCCTGTGAGCCACAACTACTGAGCCCACAAGCCACCACTACTGCAGCCCACACGCCTAGAGCCTGTGCTCCACAACAAGAGAAGTCACTTCAATGAGAAGCCTGCGCAGCGCAATGAAGAGTAGCCTCTGCTCACCGCAACTAGAGAAAGCCCGCGCACAGCAACGAAGACCCAACGCAGCCAAAAATAAATAAATACATTTATTTTAAAAAATTTACTACATATGTCAGATGATATGACTGATGAAAGAAAACAAAACAAGCCCTTCACAGATTATCCATCTTAGATTTTGCTGAAAAGAAATTTTAAATGACTGGTTAAAATGTTAAAGAAAACAGAGAAGAGAAGAACAAAATAAAATTTGTCCATTCTCTGATGGAGAATTCTAATAGAGTTGAAATGTTAAAAAAAAGAAACCAACTTAAAATAAAATGTATATTATAGACCAGGAGTTAGTGAACTACAGCCCGTGGGCCAAATTCAGCCCATTGCCTGTTTTTGTAAAAGTTTTATGGGAACCCAGCCATGTTCACTAATTGCCTATAGTTCCTCTTGTGTTACAACACCAGAGTTGAGTATTTAGAACAGACACCATATGGAATATAAAGTCTAAAATATTCTCTATCTTGTCCTTGAAATACATTGTAAACTTTGACATATGAATTGCTTAAAATACCAAGATTTAATTAACATCTTCCTTCCAAATTTTTTTTCAATCAGCTCCTTCAGGGTAGATAGCATTCAATAAATGTGAGCTATACGAACACTCAGTAAGCTCATCATTTTATTTAGGACCTCACGTTGAAAACTTTGGGATTGTGAAGTTGAACTCAGACGCCAAAACCTTAACATGTGGCCTTGAATAAATTAAGAGCCTTCTGTCCATTTTAAAGGAAATAATGTTTTTCAACGTTTCCTTGGCATTGTTGGATTCTGCAATAATTATTTGAGCTCTGGGAGTGAGGACTCTGACAAACCTGAAACTTGGCAACAGAAATAAGAAGGCAGCCATGCGCTGTGCCTTGAGTACTTAAAAGGAGGATGTCCACATTCTTTCATGAGGGGGCCAAGTAAGTAGAAATACATGTATATGAATGCCAAATTAATGTTGTAATTAATAACAATAATAGTTCACATTTATTGAATGTGCACTATAGGCTAGTAACAACTCCACTTAACTGGCCTTGGGTGAACTTCCCAAATTGGTATTTTTTAAAGAACTCCCACATGGTTATTATATTCAGCCAGGATTAAAAATCTACTGATCTAGCTTCTTCTTCCTGATTTCCCTGTCACTTGCTGTGTTCTAACGTTCTACTGTTCTCTCTCTCTCCTAATAAACACTGACATCATACTGCAAAAAACTGGCAGAACAAATAACTCTTGTTCTCTCAGGCTCACTTACCTTTACTTAAGTGATGAATATTCAAAAATTAAAATCATCTGCTAGTTCCACTGGTTGGCTGGACCATAGCACTCGGTTCTTTGTGTTGCAATTGCTCATTAAAAACACAGTAAGACTTGTCCACTTTTCTGGCTCAAAATATATTTGGTGTAAACAAAACTATGGTGGCCATTGCTTTCTTCCTTTCCTCTAAATAAGCTGCAGTCATCAAATGTATTAGCCTCTTTTAGGCAATGTGTTTGGCATTTGTGCAACTAGGTGGTGGCCAACAAAGTGTGATGTGTGAGAAGTTTTGTTGCAATGCAGCAAAATTCGCCTGGAAGGTAGGGAATATGGGTTAATATAAAGCATGTGCTATGATGTGATTTCTTTGGTATTATGATTCCTACTCAACTAGTGTGAAACTTACAGGATTCAAGCTACCGTAAGACATGATGAATAGCTCAAAATGAGTCACAGCGGCCAGTATGAACTTCCATGCTAGTTGTTTTGAAACATCCCCTGTAGGACTATGAGTGTTTTGGAGTGATAAACTAAGAGTGTTACTTTAGACAAGAATGTTGACGGGCGATGTACTTCACTGGAACAGAGGGAGAATGAATAAAGTCAAGACCCCTTTTCCTGGGGTAACTGTTACGACTTAAAAAGAGACCACTAAGCTGAGCAACGTGAAGACTCTTGCCTGGAGAACCCGACGCCATGCAGCTGAGAGCCTTTCCCATTGCGGGGCACGGCAACTCCCCACTCACGCTTGTCCAAAGACCTGTTGCCAGACCAGAGATCACTGCCTCCTTCCTGGACTTTTCCAGGAGGGGTTGGTTACTCCCTCTTCTATTCTCACAACTCTGTGTTGAGTGCTTATTGTGTGTACTAAACTGAGTGATTCACTCACTCTTTGGTGTACCTCCAATCCTGTGTCACCTGCCCTCCTGCTGGGCCCTGCAAGAAGCAGCAAGCACATTCTCCACCCCAGCCTCTCTCTGTCTCTGTCTCACTCACCCTAACCTTCCACCTTAACTCTCTCTATCGTTCTCTCTCTCTCTCTAATTAACCCTCATAAAAGTAGAGGAAAACTGGAGAAACAAGTTCTTAAACCACAATTCAAGCTCCTTGACATCCCATCCCACAAAATCAACCCTTCCATGACTAGACAGATCATTGCTCCAACTTCTGTATCTATTCATCTGCTAAATGACGTCTTGAAAAATAGAAACAGAGGTTATAAAGGACAGTGACCTCAAAGGACACATTTATACCAATTCTTCACATTTCCATGTGGAGGGACTTCTGCTAGGGGAATATCTGTGACCTTGCTCTAGAACTGTCTACCTGCAGAGGGCAACCATTCTTCTAGTTCTATGTCACCTGTCACTTCGGGTGTGTGTGTGTAGGCATGTATTTGTATGTGAATAAAAAAGAGAGAGAGAGAGGGAGAGAATGAGTGAGAGAGAGGACAGGGTTGGGGGGAAGAGAGAGAGAGAGAGGTACCATGATTTTCCAGGTGTACCAGAGACAAGGCTGTCTGTTTGTTTAATTTGGGGAGGGGTGGGACTGGCCCCCTTGGTCCACAATATTCACCCATTTTCTCCAAATATTTTTATAAGTAAAAGAGACACTATTCTTAATGTGCCTGAACTCTGTGCCTATTTCTCAATAGGTTCCGAAATTATTTCTACCTTGCTTGGTACAAAATTCAAAAAATATCCCAGAATATGAAATGAAATATTAACATATGGAAAAAACACATGAAATCTCCAAGAATCCCAGAGGAATTAAGCACTTTATTCCTCTAGCCTCATTTTTTTTAAACTGTGTGCATTTGTTTGTGATTTTTTTTTTAATAAACAGCAGTTGGATCATAGTGTTTAATTTTGTATCTTACAAAGTTTCCGAGAGACTTCATGAATTTTAGCTTACTGAAATTCTTCTGCAGTGGCCAAGTAAGTTCATGAAGTAATGTCATAAATCACTCCACATTTCTAGATATTTTTGGGTTAGGAAAATTGCACATGAGGGATAATACTTATTAATTTCATGTGGTTAAAATTCACGAACATTAAATCTGGTACATCACCTTCTTAGAACTCTCCACCTGCCAGCATCCCCCTCCTGATAAGAAAAGTGGCAGAGTCATTCTTTACACAAGCATCTATGGAATATCTAGAATATGCTTAGCATTGTGTTGGGCACTAGAGAAATGAAGATTAAAAGAAATGGTTTCTGTCCTCAAGGAATTCAATAAGTGTTCAATATGACAGATTAGTGATTTTATATAGTAAACTCATTAATGACACCTTTCTGTCTATCTCAATTGGTTTATGAGAGTTCATAAGACACACTCAACTAATGTTTGTTGATGATAAAATGTCATTTCAAACTTAGTCTTCATATATTTTATAAAATGGGCATATAAAATATTGTAATTTATGTGGGTATGTACATATATTGTAATCTATGTGGAAAACACAGATCTACTTATTTTAAATAATTATCTGCAGTAGGTGACAATTAACATTTAATGAGTTTTATGAATATAGAGTGGCAAGAAATGGAATCCCCCAAGGAAAATAGAATATTAAATTGTGAAATGACAAACTCTACTAGAGAAGAGGCAGAGTCTCCAAGGTAATTTAAGAATTTGTGGGAGACAGGACTATTCTACATCGTAAGCACTACCTAGTTTTGCTACTCAGGCAAAGTATGTGAAGCCACAAGAGTACAAGCATGCAAGGAAGGGGATTTTATTTCCACTTCCAAGTGACTTTTCAGAGTACACATGATGAGCTCAATATACTAGGTGACCATTCTTTAAGGCATACATTGGTCCTATACTTCCCTGAACTTGTAAAAGAGAAGATCATGGTCCCTAGGCAAGTACTAGAGACATGTATGTGTGGATGTATAAGTATGTATATATTTCTATATGTGTATATAAACAGAATTCATCAGCAAAAATACATGTGACATCTAGGACTTCCCTGGTGGCACAGTGGTTAAGAATCGCCTGCCAATGCAGGAAACATGGGTTCGATCCCTGGTCGGGAAGATCCCACATGCCGCGGAGCAACTAAGCCCGTGCTCCACAACTACTGCGCCTGTGCTCTAGAGCCCATGAGCCACAACTGCTGAGCCCACGTGCCACAACTAATGAAGCCCGCAGGCCCTAAAGCCTGTGCTCCACAACAAGAGAAGCCACCGCAAGGAGAAGCCCACACACCTCAATGAAGAGTAGCCCCCACTCACCGCCACTAGAGAAAAGCCCGCGTGCAGCAATGAAGACCCAACAACGAAGACCCAACACAGCCAAAATAAATAAATAAATAAACAAATTTATTTTAAAAAACCTCACGTGATTAAAAAAATAATACATGTGACATCAATCCTATCCATCCATCCATCCATCCATCCACTCAATTATCCACCTGCCTACCTACCTATCTATCCATTCATCTATATCTATCTGTATTTTTCCACATGAAGCGTTCAAGTTAATAACTTGTTGAGTTCTAAAATTTTACTCTTATGGAGATAATTTTTAACACAACCCATTTTCTTTACCTGTAGATATTAATACCTCAGAGTTACAAAGCCCTTTGCTTTGCAAACATCTCACATACAGTATCTCATCTACTTTTTCTCCAAACCTCCAGAGGTGCTAAGATGAGGCTACCGATTTCAGTTGCAAATAGCAAGCCAAGACTTGAGTGAGATCACATGATTTTTCCGAAGGACACACAACCAGAAGAAGGTGCCCCCGGCGCCAGAATCTAGGGCAGAGGATTTCAAATCAAAGGCTCAGCAGGGAGTAAGGCCTCCAGAAAGGAGGTTAAGTTTTTGAACAGTTGTACCTGGGATGCAAATTTCACCCTTGCCTCAGGTAACTGGACTGCTCCCCAGCAGAGCTTCAACCTGGGGCAGGGATGCCCACTTGCAGGTTGTGGTGGGGACTGAAGTTAATTTGTGA
Organism: Globicephala melas; assembly: GCF_963455315.2. NCBI lineage: Eukaryota > Metazoa > Chordata > Mammalia > Artiodactyla > Delphinidae > Globicephala > Globicephala melas. The sequence goes on along the minus strand of NC_083327.1, from coordinate 5,865,721 downwards.
CAGTGCCCAGCTGAGTGCTTGGTCCTCTGTGGAAGCTGAATGCCCTGAGGCTGCTCCTTATTCTACAAAATCACACACTTGATTTCTGTCTGCAAGTCAGCACGGGCACGGACACATCGGCTGTCCAATCACTGACTGCGTGATTTCTATGCGACTCACAGTCCGAGACCATCTCTCCTGTTTCACTGAGTGTTTCTGTTTCTCTCCATTATCAGATGACCTGCATTCACAGAATGCAGACTCATTTAAATACTACTGTGCAAAACACTGAATTTAGGAAGGAAACATTTTCTGCCAACAGCTGATATTATTCATTCTTAACAAATTTGTAAAAATTGACCTATGGTTTACTTAATCCATGCAATTATTCTCATATAAATTACCATGAATAAACAAGAACTAAATATGGATATTATTAAGATTAAGTAAACAGAGTCGAATGTCTAAAATTAGGGGAAAATAAAATTCATTAAAAATTAAATTCATAAGAAAGTCTTGGTTTTATATATATATATATATATATATTTACTTAATTCTGAAATATTTCAATTTTGAAAGAAATAAGGCTCAATGAAGCCAAATATCACCAAATACTGATATGCACATAAATATATATTACGAAACATATGTATTTGTGTGTAATCAGTATTTATGTATATATATAGAATAACATGTATGTATATATATGAATGTACATACACACAATAATAGAAATAAGGGTCTGTGTAGCCAAATAATCATCAGTTTAATTACAGATTTGGTAAGTAAGCATATTAGACAGCATTTGGTTTTCAGATGTTTTTAAAACGTGCTTTTTGTTTTTCTGATAATCAAATACGTTTACTTCACTAAGAAGCGTTCTTATTGTACAAGCTACTTCTCCATCCACAAGCAAAAATGTTCCTTAGGACTTTTTTTTAAGAATCAGGCTTATTTGTGAGCAACTGTAAGAAGATGGAAAGAAAACATAAGCGCAACAAAACTTCAAGGCTCTTAACTGAACAGCATCCCTGCCAACGTTGGGCTCTCCAGCGGCTCCGGCTTGTATTTTGTTCTGAACCCCGCGATGTTTGTTCACGCAGGAAGCTCTCTCGACTGCCAGGATGAATGACAACAGTCTCCGAAAATGACAATGACTTGCACTCGTAAAACACCAAGTGACACTTAACTGTGCTCGAAATATTCATACAGCATACTCCGTGAATAATTCAATGATATGTGGGAGAAGAGGGGCTATTTGGGGAAATGTGTCCCATATAATGTTTTGCAAGCAGCTAATTTTCTCTGATACGATAACTCCTGTCTTTTTTTTTTTTTTTTTTTGGTGTCTTAATGTCAAAATGCAGTGAGAAATTTGATACCTACATGACACAGCTTTATCATTTCCCACCTACTAAAGTTCTAAAGAATTTAATTTTAAAATGTACGGTATTTCGAAATGTCTTATGTGCTATGTAACACAGATTTGTGCCAATCATAATACATAGTTTAACTCTTATAGATAAGCCTGCGTAGCAGATTTTCTTCACACCTTTCCCTCATTAGACAAGGAATCCATTCATTTAAATAGCAGGATCCAAGCAGGATCCACAAACCCCAAACCCTAGGGACAAAACTCTTTAGCGCCGACTTATAAAAATTAGCTTTCTAGCACAGCCTGTTTTCCTTCAGGCATTTTTTTTCAGAGATTTTACTGATTTGATTGTATAGCAGCAGATTAAATTCTCACACAGCGATCATTAGCAAAAAATAAACAGAGCAAGTACTAAAGCTGGCTTTTGCACCTACTGAATGCTGCAAGTGTCTGTACTCATTTGATATGCATCTTGCAAAGCTCGGCTGTTCCCAGAAGGCCACTCCGTGAAGACTGAGCGAGCAGCGTCTGCTAGCGGTGCCTGCAAGTCACAAAAACAGAGAGCTTTACGACAGGGAGCCTGGGAGGAGACACAGAACTGGGAGGCGGGCTGAAAACCTGGGTTTGTACATTTTCTCGCTTTTAACAAACATGCATGTGACATGGTTACTTTGATCATTTTTTACAATGCATATTAGTCACACGGAGAAACCACTGCATCATCAAGATTTTCCAGGTCTCTTCGTTGTCTCCACTTAGGAAACCCTTTACTAAAATTGTTTCATTAACTGCTTATTGGACAGATTGATTTTGGATATAGGACAAAGCATGGTGAGGAACACAGCATGCTGCTCTTGGTGGGTGGTCAACTTTGGAGGGTCATCCTACATTACCTGTGGCATTCAGTGGGCACTGATTGAAGGCCAAGTCTCCTGCTGGAGTCCTTTTCCACACCGTGGACATCAGGTAATCCTCTGGGCATATTTCATAAGGTGCTGCAATTCCGAACAGAGGGACTTGAATGCCGGTGGTGTTTATCTTTTAAATGTTGGCAATAAGCAATCCTGAAACGCACCTCAGTGACTGCAGAGAGTTTTCATTTCTTAAAAGTGTACTGTTTACTGAAATGTCAGAGATGTCTTCAGAAATAAAACACCACTAGCTTTCATTTCATTATCTACAAAATCCTCACAGAAATGTACTTTCTTTGGAAAGTGCTTACCGTGCAGGCTTTTTAAAAAGGTCATTTGGATTTGCCTATAAATTGAACATTATATTCAAGCATATACATAAAAATCTTTCCAGTATTCACCTATATTCATAAAGTTTGGGGATGTCATACAATAAAGTGATTTCTAATAAACTGAAAGCCATATCAGAATTGTTAACTGTAGGTGATACGAGTAAATAAAGGGCAAAAATACGTAACTTTTCATTTCTTCATATAAGTATGATGCCAATCATACTACATTATATAAAAATTAACAGATTTTACCTTTTAGCCTTATGCTTTTCAAAAGCTCCATTTGATTACTGAGGTGAGAAAGTTAAAGGGAATTGCAAGAATAATAGATGCACACCAGAAATATGTTCATGGAAAGCCAAAGAATTCATGAAAGAAGAAGGTCTGTCTGGGCTTCCCTGGTGGTGCAGTGGTGGAAAGTCCGCCTGCCGATGCAGGGGACACGGGTTCGTGCCCCGGTCTGGGAAGATCCCACATGCCGCGGAGCGGCTGGGCCCGTGAGCCATGGCCGCTGAGCCTGCGCGTCCAGAGCCTGTGCTCCGCAACGGGAGAGGCCACAGCAGTGAGAGGCCCTCGTAACGCAAAAAAAAAAAAAAAAAAAAGTCTGTCTATGTTGCATCAAACCTGAAGGAACACATTAGTCCTTTCTCCAGACAGAACTTCTGTTGTGCTTTCACACAGAACTGCCATTTATATGTTCTGATATTTGTCCTCACAACTTGCCCGGGATAAGCTGGGTCCTCTCATCTCTGTATCTTGCACTTAAAGGTGTGTCTGGCACACAGAAGTTGTTCAAAGTTGAGTGAATACATGAATGACTATATGGCTATTGAAATACCTTTAGTAAGTAAACAAGGACCTACAAAATAACAAGTATCTAATATATACAGGAGTGTGATGTCCAGGGAGCAATTTCTTCCTTTGGGTACAACATACTATTTAACCCATGCTAGTCTAATTCTACTGAAACTAATTCTACTTCAGAATGTATGACCTCATTAGGACCCATTACAGTTGTTAGCAGGTGAAGAATGCAGCTTGAGACATTGCCATCTTGAAATAATATTCACTTTATGATTACCTGAAATAAGATGAGTGGTTGAAACTCGTGGGCATTCAGAACTGAGAGTGGCACTGAAGATCACCTAATCCACTTCCTTCTTCCTTACCAATGGGGGCACCAGGGCCCCCAAAGAAGAGGCTTGTCTAAGGCAATGGAGCTGGTGGAGGTATCAGCAGAACTGGATTCTAGAACCCTGACTCCTGCGCACTCTCTTCGCTACGTTCACCAGGCCCGTCTTCATAAATATCCCCTCCTCACCCACCAGTGATCTCCTACTGGCCAAACCCAACACGCTCACCTCGGTCATCACTCACTAAACCTTCCCAGCAGTACTTTTTTTTTTTTTTTTTTGCGGTGCACCGGCCTCTCACTGTTGTGGCCTCCCCCGTTGCGGAGCACAGACTCTGGACACGCAGGCTCAGTGACCATGGCTCACGGGCCCAGCTGCTCCGCGGCATGTGGGATCCTCCCGGACCGGGGCACGAACCCACGTCCCCTGCATCAGCAGGCGGACTCCCAACCACTGCGCCACCAGGGAAGCCCCCTGCAGTACTTTTTATATTGACTTCCCCCTCCTCCTTGGAAATCCTTTCTTTAGGGTCTTAGAAATCTCTTCTCTCTCAGGCCTCCACCAAGCACTTGGACCATTCTTTCTCCCTATCTCATTCCCTGCATCCTTTGCAGAATCATCCACCCCTTACATTTTCCTTATGTTAAATGCTTTCCTTAGATAATTTCAAACCTTTAATAACAGTAATAGCATTGAGCCCTTATTAGCAGTCTTACATGAATGGGCTCATTTAATTTTCCCCAACAACTTTATAAGTCAGACACTATTAGCCCCATTTATCAAAAGGGAAAACAGGCAGGCACAGAGTGGTGAATTGATATATTTTTTCGGATTCCAAATATATAAAATTTTAATTTATATTAAAAGGCAGGGTGTAAAGTGCTACAATTCTCCAGCAACTTCCTTCTTTTATGCCACATCAAAAAAGTAATCTCCAAAATGAAGAGTAATCCCATAACTTGCTGCATAAAATTTTCCATGGTTCTCCAGTTATCTGACAGGATAAAGAGGCCTGTGCTTGCTGTGATGAAATGGTCCTTCCAGCAAGCCTTAACCTCGCTCTCCAATTATGATTCACATTTATTGTCCCATGGACCAGCCACACTAAACTAACTGTCATCCTCCAGATACCCCATACCAATTTACACTTCCCTAACTTTGCAAAAGCTATATCCTCTACTTAAAATACTCTCTCCCCTCCTTGTTTTTCTGTTCGTTTGCTTGTTGTTAGTAATATTCCTGTATATCATTAAAACACATCTTAACTGGTGTATTCTCTGGGGGACCTCCCTCGGTACCTCAGTCATTGAATATACAAGTATTATATCTCTTCTCACAATGGATGGAAAACATCTGGTTACAGTGTGAACCTCCTCAATTCCTAAATTTTGCCCTTTAGGAGACCAATTATGTTTTACTTTATTTCTCTTTAATCTGCTGTAAGGAACTGCTAAGCTGTCTAGCACATAGTAGGTGTTCAGAACATGCTTGTGGAGTACATCAGTTCTACTGAGGAAACAATATAATAGACTAGCCCATCCAGTAGAACTTTCTGCCGTGACGGAAGTGGGAATTTCACTGTCCAATACGGTGGCGTCTAGTCAATGTGGCAATCGAGCACTTGAAATGTGGCAAGCAAGACTGAGAACTGAGTTTTAAAGATATCTATTTGAATTAATGTAAGTTGAAATTTTAAAAGCTACCCCACTGGACAACAATAGAACAGATGATAATTGTGTTTCTGTAAATGTCAACCAAAACTATCACAGAATATGAAAAGGAAACTTATAATACATGTTAAAACTCACAAAATGCATCATGCATAGTTTATTCCATAGTTGAATTCTATAAAATTAATTAATCTGATATAATTCTATAGAATTAATTAATTAATTAACCTGATGTTACTATGACACTTGAGTATTCTTTTTGTTTATCTATATCCAACTTCTGCTCATGGTTTCCCTCATTAACTTTTCCTTTGTAATCTTTCACTTCACTTGTACTTTTTTTCTGTTTTCAAACAATTTCTTCAGTTCCATTGATGTTGAAGTACATTTTGTAAAACTTATTGCTATAGCTATCGGGTTTTTTTTTTTTTTTTTTTCTGATTCAGGCTTGACATAAGCCAATGAAGGAGAAATTTGCACCCGGAGGTCTTCATTTCCATGTATGTTTTCAGAAAGCTTTCTACACGTATTGTTCTGGGTTTTTTTCGTTATCCATTCATCTGTTTTTGTGGGGGGTTTTGGAATTCTTTTGTTTTGAATTTTATTTTATTTATTTTTTTATACAGCAGGTTCTTATTAGTTATCCATTTTATACATATTAGTGTATACATGGCGATCCCAGTCTCCAAATTCATCACCCCCCCCCCACCTTGGACACGTATTGTTATTCCCACAAGAGCACCCTGCCCCCGCCGACCTTAGGGTCAGAAAACCTGGTAATTGCAACCGTTCACCACTAGATGGCACGGGTGAGCCAACAGGGTGAGCTGTTTACCGGGCCCACACCTGGAACTGATGAGGTTCAAAATCACGGCAGGATACGGGTGATCGCTCCACTGTTATTTAAAGGTATACCACGTGGGGGAGGGTTCTTCTTTCCATGTAAGTACAACGCTGAGCCATGAAAGGAGCGTCAGCTACAAGGCGCCTCAGTCTGGCCCCTTCCTCAGCTCCCCCCGTCCACTCTCACTGCCTCCCGGGGGCTTCTCCAACTCCAGGAGGACCCTCACCCCACAGCCTGTGCACCTGTTCTTTCTGCCCAGGACACGCCTCCCCCTTCCCTCCCTAAACCTCCTCGTGGCTCCTGTCTGCTGCCCTCAAGCTCTTCTGGAATCCCGCCTTCTCACCCCATCCCTTCCTCTGCCCGGCTGTTCTCCAAGACACCCCTCACCGTCCACTGCTACATGGTGTCCTCCCTTATTTATTAGTAGTAGTATTATTAGCCTCCTGCTAGAATGTGAGCGCCATGAAGACGGGGCTTTTTCTGTTTTGTTTCGTTCTTAATGGCACATAGCACTTATAGGTCCTGGTAAATGATAGTGGGAACTATAGACACACATGTACTTTTAACCAAAAACTACCAAATACGTTCAGAAGATCTATTTTTCCAGTACGCCAGTGCTTAAGATGACAGAGAATGAGGATGATTTTGCAAAGTACTGAGGACTGTGTGTGTGTGTGTGTGTGTGTGTGTGTGTGAGAAATAGGCCAGCAGTAGGTAGTCATTTTCATTTAAGAGTAGTAAGACAGAGAAGTTAGCTACAATAGGTTTCCTAAAAATTAGCCAAAATGGGTTTCCATGGTACTGGATATTTACAAAAGTTGACCCTGTAGGGCTGTGCCTGACTTGGTAAGCGTCCAGGAGACCCTGTTCAGAAGCCCCTGATATGAACTGCATACATCCTAACTGGTCAAGGAAGAAGCTGATTCAACAGTTATTTTTCCAACCACACCACTCAAGTAAGTATTAGTTCCCATTTACCTGGTGACAATCAATGTGAGGTACTTTAACCAGACCAAAAAAAAAAAAAAAAAAAAATCACAGTAATTGTTTTAAACCTAGAGAAGTCAGCAAACTTTGTTTTCTCCTCTAAATGCATGAAACTCTGGATTCGTCATGCTTCTTGTAGATAGAAACTCAGTACACAAATGATAAGAAGGGAAGATGACAGAGGAATCAGAGGTTCAAAGTTGCAAATCGGTTCAGGATTTTCAGCTTTTTAGAAGGAATGTCAAATCCTGCAGCTGCTTTAAATATTTCATCAAAGGTGATTTGGCATCTTTGAAGATTAAATCTTAAAAAAAAATTAGTTCAGAAAATAGGTCTATTTCTGCTCATATCCAAAGCAAAAGAGTCTAGATATTAAAATGACAATTTATTTTCTTCTATCTCAGGTTTATGAAGTCCCCAGGGGTGAGAAACTTCCTGGGGTCTTCTCAGTGGCAGGAATGGAACTCATTCATCCTACAAATACTTGGGCTCCTATCATGTGCCAGTCTCCTTGGGAAGTAGTGCACAAAAAAGGACTAGACAGAGCCTCTCAACTCCAAGATGTCGAGGGCCACAGAAGTAGAGACATTACAGTGCCGTCAGCCTTCCACTATGATCAGAGGAGTCCCAGTTGCTCTAGGGGTACTTTAGGGGCGAGCAGACCAGCAGAGGATTTCCAGAAGGATGTCCAAGTTGAGATATGAAGGACAAGGGGGGAGTCAACCAACAAGGATGGGCAACTGTGCCACACGTGGCAAGACCCGGGGCAAGGAGAGCCTGGTCCATCCAAGGCATTGGGAACATCTCCCCTGGGAGAGCTGAGGCTGGACAGAGGTGGGTCACTGCAGGAGGAGGAGGGGGTGAGGGTGACGATGTAAACTAGGGGTGTGAACTTAAGGGTGAGGGAAATAGATGCCATGTTTTGAATGCTGTCCTGGCAGTTTGGAGAGTGGGTTGCAGGCGAGTGAGATGGACGTCAAGGAGGCCTGTGATGATCGAAAGGGTGTAACTGGGGAAGAAGGGCTGTGGAGTCACAGGAAGTGGCTGCAGGAAGTGGGTGGATTCCAAATGTGTTTAGGAGGAGGGATGGGCTCAACCCCAGGGCAGGTGTAGGAGGTGAGGACGAGAGAGGGAGTAAAGATGAAACTCAGGTATCCAGGGAGAGAGTCTGATGTGCTCTACCCTGAGTGACAGCACACGGGGAGAATATGGCTTGGGAGAGAAGATGCTGAAAACAGTTCTGAGCGTGAGCTATCTGAGCGCATCCTGGTATCAAAACGCTGGCTGGTGTATGGCACGAAAGTGCAGGAGAGAAGCAAAAGCTAGAGATAGAGATTTGTGTTAATGTTGTTTTTGGGTTTTTTTCTGTTTAATGCTACCTGCGTGCACTTTGTAAATTAGAAAATGTATAATTAGCTCAGGCCATGCTGCTGTGCTCAAAATAAAAACGTATTATTGTGTAGCAATATGAAGCACTTGTTTTTTTATGCCTCAGCAAAATGGAACCACGACTCTGTTCATCAGCTGAAAGATCCCACTGTTTGCTCTCACTAGTGCAAAGATATAAAAACCCATCTGTAAGATACAACTGTAGTTGAAGGCACAAGTATGCAGTTAACGTGCACCCTTAAAACAAGGTGGCAATTACCTAGTGATTAGCTGTTAATCTGTCTATTCAAACTGATTTTCTGTCTCTTAAAAATAGCAAAAATTATACAGGGCTTAAATTAATTTGATGTGGAAAATTAGTTTTCACCACTTATGCTAGAATTTCAGCATTAAAGAGTAATTGATTCCAAACTGTAGAGGTGCAGGCAGAAAAAGAAAAGAAAAAAATATGCACGATGCATGACCCCGTATTTCAAATTTCACTTGCTGCCAATTCATTAATTCTTATGTTTTGGGAACCCCCTGTGCTGGGGGGGACAGAGGTAAATAAGACAGATTCAGCCTCTGTGCTCACACAGTGTACAGCTCTAATTCAGCAGTGGAGCTTACACATGTGAAGACTTCATGCAGCTACTAATAAGGCTGAAGGGAAAAAGAGGGGTGTTCATCAGGTGTGTTTCATAATAGCCTTCCTTCTATAGAGAAGGATCGTTATCAGTATCAAGTTGCTACACCGTTACAACAGCAATATTTACACATACTATGAACTAGGCAATCTTCTAAGCGCATTAAATATTTTCATTCAAATAATTGTCATAACCTTTAAAGTGGATGCAGTTATTGTCATCCCTGTAAACATGGACAAAACAAGGCAGAGAGAGATCCCTCAGTGAGGGGGTGGTGGACCTCAGTCCATCAAACAGCTCTCTCGGCCCATTTTCAGAGAATGTTACACCATCTCTAAGCATTTGTTGCACTAAAATAAGTACATAAGTATTTTGCAAAAATTTGTTTCTAAGTCTGGAAGTCAGCAAACCACGAACTTTGAATTCCCTAGCGAACAGTGTGCATTTCAGGTTGCCTGTTTGAGCACTTGGTCTGACAATGTGTTATACATAACACACACCCCAAAATTCTGAATTAGTATTTTTTAAATTCCATATTTCAACTTAGACAAGGTCACCCTACTTCCAACTTGTCAGCAAAGTTAAATAATAATTTAAAAGATAGCTAACTTTAACTGTGGGGAATAACTCTTAAGTAACTATCGTTGCATGAGACAAAGTTTTACACTGGAGCACCCGTGAGGTTTGTGCTGTGCTTACTTGCCTTTTTACATCATTTTAGGAACTGCTGAGGAGAACAGCACTCCACAGCCTTCCCCAGGTCACGGCGGATGGAACAGATGATAACATTTGGAGGCACATTAGGGTGATGGGCAAGGCTACTTCAGGCTCAAGGCCATGAGCCACAGCCTCCTGTCTTGTGAGCTGCCTTAAGGCCTTAAGAATCCCTCTTTGGGGGCTTCCCTGGTGGCGCAGTGGTTGAGAGTCCGCCTGCTGAGGCAGGGGACACGGGTTCGTGCCCCGGTCCAGGAAGATCCCACATGCCGTGGAGCGGCTGGGCCCGTGAACCATGACCGCTGAGCTTGTGCGTCTGGAGCCTGTGCTCCGCAGCAGGAGGGGCCACAACAGTGAGAGGCCCGAGTACCGCAAAAAAAAAAAAAAAAAAAAGAATCCCTATTTGGGCAAACCTGGGACCCATGCTAGGCCGACAAAATGGCTCCGAGGCCACCTTGAGGAACTCTGGCCTAAAAGAATAAGCTGGGCTGAGATTTGGGGAAACTGAGTAACTTGCTATACAGAAACTTACAAATTTTTTACCCCCAACATCTCGATGATTTATTTCTAAAGAAGGAAGGATCGTGCCACAAATTCTAACTACAAAATAAAAATAGTAGATGTGCTAAAAATGTCTATTCAAATTCTAAGTAAGTAATCTAACAGCATTTTGAAAGAGTAAAGTAAGATTATAAAATGTATTACTATCATAGTCATTTTGAAGTGTATTCACATGCTTTTGCACAGATGATTTCATTAGTCCAGTTATAGATTTTATGATATGGAATAAATACATTCAAAAGAGCATATATCTAAAGACCTGCTACAGTCAATGCAGAGTAGGGGATTTGGAAGGTGAAAATATATAGCTCATTTGCAATAAGCTGGAATTCTAGCTAAGAGGTATATAAATATATATATATAATAAAATATAATAGCAATATATAATAAGGGAAGCACAAAGCAAGTTTATAAGGGTTCAAAAAAGAAAGAGCACCCATGCAATTGTGGAAGAAAGAATGCTTAAGTGAGAAGACAACTTCTAATGGCTTGGGCTCCCAAGATGCTATTTCAGTAGGTGAAGATGAGGGCCCAGGACACTAGGGGAGTCCAGGTGAATAGGAGGGCAAGCAACAGAGAAAGGACAGACTACGTGCCTCTCGATCCAGGAACCAGAGACTGTGTCTGCTTGGTTGCTTTACACACAAAGATTTGCCGTATGTACAAATGAGCCACTGATGAGGACACTCCTGTACCCAGGATCTCAGTATGCACGGAATCGGGCAGGGAACCAGAAGCCACGAAGTTTTTTAATGAGCGAGTCACAAGACTAAGGCCATGGATAGGGGAGAATCATCAGATAAGAACCTATGTGGAAGAGGTTAGATAATGGGGTTGATGTCATAATATGGGTAATGGACATAGGAGACCTGCACTGCACTTTAATCACTCTAATCTAAAGTATTCTATCACTGCATCCTTGAAACAATCCCCTGGGCATGTATCATTATCTCATTTAACGTATGAGGACAGAGGCCCAAGCCAACCTTGGTTTGACCACACTCCCCAGACTCTTTCCGCTGGAAGGCAGTGTCCGGGGGAGGAGAAAGCAGGGCCCCAGGAGGAAAGACTTGACCCAGGTGGACTCCCCCACTAGAAAAGAGGTTGGAAAGAAGGAGGGAGAACTTCAGACAGAAAATCTCCCCTGGGGGCATATGGGTCTCATTTGATACCCCAGTTGGAAAGGTCTGTTAGGTGGCAGTTCTCACACAGGTGACAGCTGGAGAGAGAGAGAAAGCAACCAAAGCGCCAGGGGCAGGATCTCAGGGCCATTCACGTGTCAGGATGTGTGAGGGGAGGAAACTAAGTGGGAATGAGAAATGTCAAGGGCTAACGTTCAGGTTTAGTGTCTTGGGAGACCTTCAACCCAAAAAGGAGTTTACTAATTGCATTAATGTTCATTTTATTCATTAAAAATCATTAAGTGGTTCTTAAAATATGCTTATTTTTACTGTCAAAACAATGTGGACTGAAAGGAAGAAATAAAAAAGGTAAAACGTGCTGATTAAATTTTCTGTTTCCATTTGCGAATGATCAGCGTGTTGCCAAATATTTCTAAACGGGTCAAGGTAGAGTAATATAGGATTACAACAAACTGCTTGCTAAGTTTTTGCTGTGCAGAAGCTGTGACAGTTTTCTCCCAGCTTCATCTGATGAGCAATCTGATAAGGCAAATTATGCTAATAATTATTTCCATAGCAACAGGTTTGAATAGCAGGCCTAGAGTACTCTCTGGCATATATACTGATTATGTCAGAGCCCAGCGGTTCTCCCTTAATTCTGCCTCTAACACTGAATTGATTTGCTGTAGAATCTCGGACAGGCGCAGGTCAGGAAACCCCAACTTTTTGGGAGGATGGGAAGCTTCCCTGGAGATTGCTTAAACACCAGGTGGCCTCTCTCCCTATGGGGTACCTTCAAGTTCTACTTTATTTCCCTACTTTTTAGAATGTATCTGAGGTGACTTAGCAAGAAAAAAATAGGGCATTGCAGAGGAGAACAGTCAGTCCCTAGTGCCAGTCCAGTACTGCCACCACTGGACTCAGCGGTTGGTTTCAGGTGAACGGCTGGTATGAACTGTGTGGGTGTGACATTACTTGCCATGTCCAAACATGTGCAGTGAAACACTTGCCTTAACCTTTTGAAACTGAACAGGTAATAATATAGCTCCTTACGGGGTATACACATAACATCCGACAGCAAAAAAAATAGCAATTCTAATGAAATAGGAGCTTTTTTAAAGTACTAGTAGTGATTAGTCTTGTGGTCTGGAATCAAAGAGGTAAAGCAGGTGCCAACTTGTATGTGAATATTTCAATAGAGACTAGTATGCTGGGTTTTTTAAAAATAAATTTATTTATTTATTTCTGGCTGCGCTGCGTCTTTGTTGCTGCGCGCGGGCTTTCTCTAGTTGTGCTGAGCGGGGGCTACTCTTTGTGGTGGTACATGGGCATCTCACTGCAGTGGCTTCTCTTTGTTGCAGACCACGGGCTCTAGGAGCTCGGGCTTCAGTAGTTGTGGCATGCGGGCTCAGCAGTTGTGGCTCGCGGACTCTAGAGTGCAGGCTCAGCAGCCATGGCTCACGGGCTTAGTTGCTCCGCGGCATGTGGGATCTTCCTGGACCAGGGCTCGAACCCGTGTCCCCTGCATTGGCAGGCGGATTCTTAACCACTGCGCCACCAGGGATGCCCAGTATGCTTTTTTTTCTCTTTAAAATATGTAAATTTTACACTTACATATTTGGGTTTCCAAGAATGATTACATTTAACCCTAAAATATGGTGGTCCACACAATTCAGAAGTCTCTTTTTTTTTTTTTTTTTTTTTGTGGTATGCGGGCCTCTCACTGTTGTGGCCTCTCCCGTTGCGGAGCACAGGCTCCGGACGCGCAGGCTCAGCGGCCATGGCTCATGGGCCCAGCCGCTCCGCGGCATGTGGGATCCTCCCGGACCGGGGCACGAACCCGTGTCCCCTGCATCGGCAGGCGGACTCTCAACCGCTGCACCATCAGGGAAGCCAGAAGTCTAACTTTTTAACTTGTCTTTAACAGAGACAAAATATTTATATTGATAGTGATTAATTAATTCCCCACTCCTCCAGCTGGGAGCTGAGAACTTTAAGTCGATGTGAGCTCAGACCCCATCCTCCGCCCTGACACCCAGCCCGGATATTATCCACCTGTGTGTGTGTATAGTAGCTCAGAGCCTTGAGGGACGGAGCAGTGAAAGCACGCTCCTGCTACAGAAGATCTGTGTCCCGGTGGGGCAGAGCCTCACATCAGACAGGTCCCAGTGACACCCCTCCAGCTCCCCACAAAACAGGAATACTAGTGCTGTACAACTGAGCAGCTCTGCCTAAACCACCCTACTTTGTCTACAGCGGCTAGTTAATTGCCCTATTTTTCTGTTTTATTTTGGTTGAAACAAGAGTTGGGTAGGGAGACTTGAAATGCATTATCTGTATTTTCATTATGAACTGATTCCAGAAACAATCCCTCCTTATTTATGTGTGAAGAAGTGTGAATAAGACAAAATTCTGCAGCCTTATTCAGATGATACCTCAACTTTCAACAGTGGAGCTGAGGTGGAGAACTGTTTTCCACTCTTTGTGAGTCTTATCACTAATATTTATTTATTTAGTTAGTTACTTACTTACTTATACTCGAGGCTGGTGCAACCCAGGAGGTAATCTGCAGCATCATCACCATCATCTGGGAGCTTGTTAGAAATGCAGATCTCCAGGCCTGGACCAGACCTACTGAATCAGAACCTTGCGGCAGAGGACATTGGATCCTGAATCTCTGTCTTAACAAGCCCTCTGTGGGCATCCCTGGTGGTTCATTGGTTAAGGCTCCATGCTCCCAATGCAGGGGTCCTGGGTTTGATCCCTAGTTGGGGAACTAGACTCCGCATGCCACAACTAAGAGCCGGTGCGGCCAAATAAATAAATAAAATAAATATTAAAAAATAATAAAAAATGAAACAAGCACTCTGGGTAATGCTTTTGTACTCTAAAGTTTGAGGTGCATGTATCTTTTTTAGTTATAGATTTGTCTGGAAATATGCCCAGGAGTGGGGTTGCTGGATCATATGGTAGCTCTATTTTTAGTTTTTTGAGGAACCTCCATACTGTTCTCCATAGTGGCTGCATCAACTTACATTCCCACCAGCAGTGTAAGAGGGTTCCCTTTTCCCTACACCCTCTCCAGCATTTGTTGTTTGTAGACTTTTTAATGATGGGCATTCTGACCGGTGTGAGGTGATACCTCATGGTAGTTTTGGTTTGCATTTCTCTAATAATTAGCGATGTTGAGCATATTTTCATGTGCCTATTGGCCATCTGTATGTCTTCTTTGGAGAAATGTTTATTTAGGTCTTCTGCCCATTTTTCAATTGGGTTGTATTTTTTTGCTGTTGTTATTGAGTTGTATGAGCTGTTTGAATATTTTGGAAATTAAGCCCTTGTTGGTCTCATCATTTACAAATATTTTCTCCCAGTCTGCAGGGTGTCTTTTTGTTTTGTTTATGGTTTGCTATGAAAAAGCTTGTAAGTTTGATTAGGTCCCATTTGTTTATTTTTGCTTTTATTTCTATTGCCTTGGGTGACAGACCTAAGAATACACTGGTATGACTTATATCAGAGAATGTTTTGCCTATGCTGTCTTCTAGGAGTTTTATGGTATCATGTCTTATATTTAAGTCTTTAAGCCATTTTGCGTTTATTTTTGTGTATGGTGTGAGGGTGTGTTCTAACTTCACTGATTTACATTCAGCTGTCCAGCTTTCCTAAGACCACTTGCTGAAGAGATTGCCTTTTCTCCATTGTGTATTCTTGCCTCCTTCGTTGTAGATTAATTGACGGTAGGTGTGCAGGTTTATTTCTGGACTCTCTATTCTGTTCCATTGATCCATATGTCTGTTTTTGTGCCAATACCATACTATTTTGATTATAGTAGCTTTGTAGTATTGTCTGACATCTGGGAGGGTTATGCCTCCTGCTTTGTTCTTTTTCCTCAGGATTGCTTTGGCAAGTGTGGGTCTTTTACGGTCCCATATGAATTTTAGGATTATTTGTTCTAGTTCTGTGAAAAATGTCATGAGTAATTTGATAGGGATTGCATTAAATCTGTAGATGGCTTTGGGTAGTATGGCCATTTCACCAATATTAATTATTCCAATCCAAGAGCATGGGATATCTTTCCATTTCTTTGAATCATCTTCAATTTCCTTTATTAATGTTTTATGGTTTTCAGCATATAGGTCACCTCCTTGGTCAGTTTTATTCCTAAGTATTTTTTTTTTTTGATGGAATTTTAAAAGGGATTCGTCCACTAAAGTTTGAGAAGCACAGCTTGGGCGATGTCAAGAGGCACTCAGAGAAGGTAGGAGCCCAAAGGAAGCAAGCATGGTGATGCTTTCTTCCTACTGAAGGAAAATTACTCAGAAACGAAATGAACAGCTCTCTTGATCTTCAAAGAAGACATAATTCTGTTGGGGAGCAATCTTGCAGAGACAGTCACTCCAGAGGGGTGGGGGGCTGTTGAGAGCTTATAGTCGGGCACATTACAGGGGGCCAAATTCCAACACAAATGCAACGCAATGTGCAAGACAAGTCTGAGCCCACAGCATCACTGCTGACTTCCCTTGGGATGAATGTCTAGAGTTCAGTATCCCAGTAATTGCTCCATCTCTGGTCTAAGTTGCTGTCACCATGCACATTTATGGTATGGCACCCTTACTTCAAAGTTTTTCTCAGAACATTTAACCTGCAGGCTTCACTTACCACTTGCAGACAAAGCAATGGTGACTCCAAAAAGGACATTTTATGTATAAATTAATTGTAATGTCTCCCTGTGAATGGAAGGTTCCAATTTAGCAACTAATGACTAAAGAGTCATACATCCTATAATTGGGCTCTGGAAAGAGCAAGCCCTTCCCTGGGAGCAGAGCAGGGAGGCCCTGGGAAGCCTGGGCTAATGTAGGCCAATCACCAGTAACTCTGCTTTCTGAATGATATTAACCAGGGGAATATTGGGGGAAAAAACCAACCAAACGAAAGATTAAAAATAGTATTTTTTCACATTGTAGCAACATAACATAATTAGGGGAGCTATTAACTTTCTACTATTTTAACCCTCAAAGCCTTGGTGTACAATAAGATTGAGATCAATGAAATCATTATTTGGTGAGGTTGACCAATTTAAAAATTGGGCAACTTAATTATCTCCCTTGTAGCTACTTTATTCTTTAACTAGCAGTATTTTTAAAAAGTAATAATATAATTTTTTAATCTCTCTAATTATCTTTTCTTATGAAGATAAGGGCATCATTGATGTCTTTTTAATACTTTCATTTTATCTATTTACCAGGAAAGAAATATCCTAATCTTGATGGGAAAACATTTTTTATTTTCCATTTTTAGTAGATGCCATAACAGCTTTTGATTAAACCCAGATGACTAATCATTATTTTTATTAATTATCCAGACAAAGATATGCATATATTACATTTCTCCTTCCTGACAACTGAGGGTCTCTTGGAAAACCTGATTAATTTGTTTTGTATTCAAATTAAGTGAAGCATACAAATAAATACTAGTTTGTTTGCTTCCAGCAAGAGGAAGAAAAATTAAGAGAGAACAGTACTAAAAATAATACTAGAAAAAAACATTGTTTCCAAAGAGACATTTGTTCAGGCTTTATCACTGACAAAACGAGAAAAAATGCCTTAGCAACTGTTAAGATAATTTGAAAGTTTTCTCAATTTATATTGTCAATGTGTAAATTTGGAGCAATCGAATGGCAGAAATTAGGAAACCTATGCTCTAATCATAAAGGAATATATATTAACTACAGAGAAACAATTGTGCGGAGTTGAAAAGCCAATATATAAATCAAGTCCACCGTGGAAAACTGAGTTATTTATAAATCCCGCTTTCTTGATAAAATAATCTGGGGATGACATGGCTGTGCATTGAAAAGTTAAAGGATAAATATTAAAAGTAAAAAACCTCCCTTATTTTGATAAAATTTCTATACTGTACAGAGGCAGAAAGCATTGTTGAAATTAATAGTCACATATAATTTCTAATGGATAATGTGATTTGTATGAAGGTGCAAGATTAGGATATATTTTCAAAAGCTTCGTACATATGTTTATTTTTTTACCCCTGTATAAGCCCTAATTTGTGAATTGTTTAGCTGATTCAATAATTCATTTTAATTCAAAAATGTTATTTACATACTTGAGGGGATTTCAAATCATATTTTTGAAAAGAGAAAAATGAAAATGTTACGGTTAATACCAAAATTATATATATATATTATATAATCTAAAAAGTGTTTACAGCTTTATATGATAATTTTTCAATCTCCCTGAAAGCACAAAAGCCAGCGAATAAACCTAGCAAATAAGGTATAATATCTTTTTTGTAAATAGATATGCAAAATGTTTTCCAAACAGCAGGTGGCAATCTTTATAAAGCTGATTGCAGGCACCACCATCTTACCTCTATATATGCAGATAAAAGTCAGTTTTAAAGGACCAGTTAAGAACCTTGGCACGCTCAGACTAGTTCAGATAACTTCAGATATTAAAAGGGTCTTATTTAGTCATGCCTACTGTTCCAGTGAAATTTCTCCCTGGGCAAAAGAAATTTTTTTTTTTAATGCTTCTTAATTCTTATGCAGCACAGCAGAAATTTCATGATGCTAATCTGTATAGGTATCCTTCTAAACAGAGTCCTGCATGCTGGTTACTTCTTATCATTCTGGATTCATATGGCCTTAAGAATTAACAAAACTAATTTTAGATCTTTTTTAAGAACTAAGAAAATACTACTGATATACTGTTACCCTTAGAGTCCAGTTTCTGTTGCTATTAGTGTTGAACCATGAAAAGTCTTTAGGATTCTAAATATGGAGAAATAAAAAGTTTTGATCCCTGGATAGCTCTTAGAATTCCTTGGTTTTTCTAAATCCCAGCGGTCATGTCACATAGAAACAGAAATCCATAGTTTCCTGAACTGAAAAGGAATCTCAAACAGCTGAAGTCACCACACCCACTAGGACCAGATAGCCCAAGGATCTGTGAGCTTGCCCACAAGAGTTACTAGTGGCAACAAGGGCTCTAACTGGGTCTTCAAATTCTCTAAGTTCAGAACTTTATACCCAGCTATGAAGTTTTTAAATTCCATGCTATTAGCTTTTCCAGCATGTTTATAAAATTTTGCCAATGGTATCATTCTAAAATCCGAATTTTCACTTATTTATTGAGTCTTGAGTGTGTCAATAGTATTTTATGAAATGTACACACACTTAGGAAGGAGTCTTTGTTCTAAATGAGCTTTTAAAATATATGACCTATAATATAATATGATTTATACTCTGGGCAATTTCTGACCTTCTCTTTTTTCTATGCTCATATGTAAAATCCTCCAATGTTGCAATACTTCCATTTTTTCATTATGAATTAAGGCGTGATGCTGTTATTTTAAAGTGAGTTCCTCACAGGAATTTCCTTTTACAGTGGGAATGGGGCAAGGGCTAGTAACTGGGGTGTCCAAGGTCACACATCAGGATGGATTAACAGCAGAATTTACAAGTTTCTGAGTTTCAACCTCGTCTCTTTACCTCCTTAGCTAATTATTGAATCAGTGTGACATCCTCACACTGATGTCTCTATATTTCTAGTAAAATAATCTAAGGCAGGGGCTTCCCTGGTGGCGCAGTGGTTGAGAGTCCGCCTGCCGATGCAGGGGACACGGCTTCGTGCCCTGGTCTGGGAAGATCCCATATGCCGCGGAGCGGCTGGGCCCGTGAGCCATGGCCACTGAGCCTGCGCGTCCAGAGCCTCTGCTCCACAACGGGAGAGGTCACAACAGTGAGAGGCCCGCGTACCGCAAAAAAAAAATAATAATAATCTAAGGCAACTTGTTTTGTGTTCTCAGTAAACAAATATTTCATAAAGAGAGTGAAAAAAAACAGTACCCCAACCTAATTTCAAAAATTTCTAGGCTTGTTATTGTTCAGTATGCCTACTTTGGTGTTATTACACTTTTCAATGTCATTTTTCAGTAAATAATTTAAAAATGTATAGAAGACACAGTCTATGACACATAAACAGACAAAACGTCATACATTATGGAAAGGAGTAAATTGCCACTTATTATTAGCAATACTGCCATTGAGGAAATACGGGCTTTAACCAATGACAATGTTTTCAATCCTTTTTTTTCCCCAGGTACCAAAGTGTTTCCCTGGGGACGATCTGAGCTCACTCACCAGGACATCGCTGCTCGCTGCACCTTCTCACTTCCTCGCCTGTCCCTTCACACGGCTGCCCGGTCACCGCCACACCCTGGCAGGTCCTCATTCGCCTCTCCCAGCCACCGTCACAGGACTTGGAGCATCCGCTCCAATGACCCCACTGATTCCACTGACCATTGGCTGAAAGAAATACGTCAAGGTCAGTGGCAGTCATCCAGTGCACACTGCTTTAGGGATTTGAAAATCTGAGGCCCATGGCTGTCTGTTCAATTTTTATTAATCTACCACCATGAATAAAATGGACACAAATATTTAACTTGCTGGTCAAATTTAGAGCGTTGTGATGAACAGAAGTTTCTGTAAGTTTGTCAGAAGCTGCAAATGGACATTGACCTTTACTTGTAAAGAACACGAGCTCCGTGCTAGACTTCATCAATTTAATCAAAATTTCATCTAATCTCATTAATTTCATCTAATTTAAGAATCTGTTGAATTTTGTTGCTTTATTCATGCAACATACAGTAGGATGAGCTCTGGTACAACTGGCTTCATTGACTAGAAATGTATAATTACCTGACGATGCCACGACCGTCTGGCACGATTCTGTCACATTATCTAAAGGGCAGGCATCCTTCGAAAGCAGGCATCAGGCCTCACCTGTGCACTCGGGGTTGTAGCACTCTCTGCTTTCCGCCCAGGGCCCTCTGCATTCGGAGCCCCCGTGGGCGGCTGCAGTACACTGCCGGCTCCTCTGCTGGGTCCCATTCGAGCAGGTCACGGAGCATCGGCTCCAGAAGCTCCACTCCTGCCACTGTCCATCAACTGCCAAAGCAGAAGCAGAGACAGTGTGAGGAGGTCTTCTAGGAGAGAAGGCTGTACACGGGGTACACTCATGCATTTACTGCACTGTAGAGATAATGCATTTTTTACAAATTCAAGTTCTGTGGTGGCCTGCCTGGAGCAAGCCTACAGGTGTCATTTTCCAACAGCATTTGTTCACTTTGAGTTTTTGCGTCACATTTTGGTAATTCTGACAATAACTCGAACTTTTTCTTGCTTATTATATTTGTTACGGTGATCTGTGATCAGTGACCTTTGATGTTAATATTGTCATTGCCTTGGGGAACCAGACACGTACGAGACAGGGAACTTAAGAGAGAAATGCTGTGTGTGTTCTGACTGCCCCACCCATTGGCTGTTCTCCCACCTCCTTCCCTCTCCTCAGGCCTCCCTGACACAACAATAACGAAATGAGGCCAATTAATAACCGTACAATGGCTTCTAAGCGTTCATGGGAAATGAAGAGTCACACGTCTCTCACTTTAAATCAAAAACCAGAAATGGTTAAGCTTTAGCGAGGAAGGCATGTTGAAAGCTGAGATAGCCCCAAAGCTGGGTTTCTTGTGCCAAACAGGCAGCCAAGTTGTGAAAGCAAAGGACAAGTTCCTGAAGGAAATTAAAAGCGCTGCTCCAATGAACACACGAATGAAGAAAGTGAAACAGCGTTATTGCTAATATGACGAAAATGTAGTGATAAGATAATTCATGAAGGTGGTTACTCTAAACAACAGATTTTCAGTGCAGATAAAACAGCCTTCTATTGGAAAAGGACGCCACCTATAGGACTTTCATAGCTAGAGAGAAGTCAATGCCTGGCTTCAAAGCTTCAAAGGACAGGCTGACTCTCCTTTTAGGGGTTAATGCAACTGGTGACTTTAAGTTGAAGCCAATGCTCATTTATCATCTGAAAATCCAAGGGCCTTTAACATTATGCTGAATCTCCTTTGCCTCTGCTTTATAAATGGAACAACAAAGAAGCAGGCATGACGCACATCTGTGTACAACATGGTTTACTCAATATTTTAAGCCCTCTGCTGAGACCTACTGCTCAGAAAAAAAAGATTCCTTTCAAAATATAACTGTTCATCAACAATGTACCTGGTCCCCCAAGAGCGCTGATGGAGATGGGCAATGAGATTAATGTTGTTTTTCATGCCTGCTAGTCATTTTGACTTTCAAGTCTTATTAAGAAATACATTTTGGGGCTTCCCTGGTGGCACAGTGGTTGAGAGTCCGCCTGCCGATGCAGGGGACGCGGGTTCGTGCTCCGGTCTGGGAAGATCCCACATGCCGCGGAGCGGCTGGGCCCGTGAGCCATGGCCTCTGAGCCTGCGTGTCCGGAGTCTGTGCTCCGCAATGGGAGAGGCCACAACAGTGAGAGGCCCGCGTACCGAATAGATTTTGTAAGGCTACAGCCACCATAGATAGTGATTCCTCTGATGGACCTGGACAAAGTCAATAGTAAACCTTCTGGAAAGGATTCAGCATTCTAGATGTCATTAAGAACATTCATGATTCGTGGGAAGAGGTCCAAATAGCAACATTAACAGAAATTTAGAAGAAACTGATTCCAGCCCTCATGGATGACTTTGCTGGGATTAATACTTCAGTGAAGGAATTGACTGCAGGTGTGGTGGATATAGCAAGAAAACTAGAATTAGAAGTGAAGCTTGGGGAACTCTTCTTAATATTATGTAACAACTTACATGGGAAAATAATTTGAAAAAGAATAGATACACATATATGCATAACTGAATCACTTTGTTGTACACCTGAAACTAACACAACATTGTTAATCAACTATACTCCAGTACAAAATAAAATGTTAAAAAAATAAGTAAAAATAAAAGTAAGGGAACATCGGGACTTCCCTGGCAGTGCAGTGGGTAAGACTCCGTGCTCCCAATGCAGGAGGCCGGGGCTTGATCCCTGATTGGGGAACTAGATCCTGCATGCATGCCACAACTAAGAGTTCACATGCCGCAACTAAAGATCCCGCATGCCAAAACTAAGACCCGTTACAGCCTAAATAAATAAATTTTTTTAAAAAAAGTAACATTAAAAAATAATAAAGGAACATGAAAAAAAAAGAACAAGCGGAGTCTGAAAATGTGACTGGATTGCTGCAATCTCATGACAAAACTTGAATGGATGAGGAGTTGCTTCTTATGGACGAGCAGAGAAAGTGGATTCTTGAGATGGAATCCACTCCTGGTGAAGATGCTGTGAAGACTGTTGAAATGACAGCAAAAGATTTAGAATATGACATAAACTTAGGTGATAAAGCAGCACACACATTTGAGAGGACTGACTCCAATTTTGAAAGTAGTTCTGCTATGGGTAAAATGCTATCAAACGGCACTGCATGCTACAGAGAAATTGTTCATGAAAGAAAGAATCAATCCATGTGGGAAACGTCACTGTGGTCTTATTTTAGAAACTGCCCCAGCTGCCCCAACCTTCAGCAGCCACCACCCTGATCAGTAAGCAGCCACCAGCATGGAAGAAAACGCTCCACCAGCAAAAAGATTACAACTTGCTGAAGACTCAGATGATGGTTAGCATGCTTTAGCAATAACATATTTTAAAGTTAAGGTTTGTACGTTGTATGAAAGACACAATGCTATTGCACTCTTAAGAGACTACAGTCTAATGTAAACAGAATTGTTCTATGTACTGAGAAACCGAAAATTGGTGTGACTCACTTTACTGTGATATTCACTTTATTGAGGTGATCTGGGACTGAACCTGCGATATCTCTGAGGTGCCTGTACAAGGTAAAACTAACCTTGAAGATGAGTCCCAACCAAGAGACTCTAAATGAATGCAGTTAGATTTTATTAACCCCCAAACAACTATTACCTGATTCTGCACTTCTATTTACTTTATGTGTCTGGTATCTCTTTTTATTGACCACTCAACAAGCCAAGACCTTGATCTTGGAGATGGGTACAGCAAGCAATTAATACAATAAATAATGACCAGTAATTCACAGAGCTCATATTTTAGAAAAGGAACCCCTAGAATGAGTTAACTAATTAATTCCATGCTAAATAAATTAATTCTATAGCATTGCTGCAAAGGATGATTTCAAGACACTGTGAGATAAGAGTTTACAGAGCCTGGGGAGTCTTCCCGGACAAAGTGAGGTTTCAAGTATGCTTGAACGATAATAGGAAATCCCTAGGGAAAGGGCATGTTCCCTGAAGATACACAAAGATCCTGGGCAGGACTGAATGGAGGGCGTTGTGAACAGCATCCAGAGAGCCAGGTGAATAACTACACAGAGGAGTTTGGGAAGAAGATAGAGATCAGATTTTGCAAACTTTTGGTCAACTGCGTTATGGATTTTGCCTATTTTTCACAGATCATTAAGAAGCCATTGGAAAAAAGAAGAAAACCAAGAAAAAGAAGCAAAAACAAGAAAAAAAAATAAGAAGCCATTGAGGGCCACACGGGAAGGACCATGAGTGGAGAGAGGACCAAAACGATGTCCAGGTGTCTGGTGACCAGAATGGAATATAGATGGTTGAATTTGTCTTTGGAAGTTCAAATTGAGATGCATTTATTTATTCACTCATTCGAATGACTGTTTAGAATCTCTTAGTCATCAGACTCTGTGGTAGGTGTTAACAAGAAATACAAGAATTTGAATTCCAACCTCAAAAATAGGATAACAGTAAAAGAAGTACTCTACACATACAAATAAGTAAATGAAAAATTAAGAGCAATACATCTTAAGACAGCAGTGAAGACTTTCAGAGAACAGATCACACCTACTTGGGGGGTAATTATGATTTGGATAATTTAGACAAAGGAGACAGCATTCATGAAGGTATAATCCCACAGGCCACAAACTACAAGGGAACAAAGGAATCAGGCAAAAATATTTACCTAATTTAGAAGGCATAAACTAGCATGTAAGTGTTATAAATGCACCAGGATATGACGCTCTACTTTTTCCAATATCATTCCATGGCTCTTGGTCGATTTCATTACAGCGAAAGAGAGTTCACCATAAATCCAAAGTTCCAACATAAACTAATGCTGCTGTGAAAACCCACCTAAATGAGAAAGCCTGGCAGAATAGGAGTGAGTGCTTTCAACCTAATTTCAGGTCTTGCTGGTAGCTGTTAAAAAGAAGCCTGTTTAATATGTGTCTAGTGGTACTTAATAAACACTTTGTGAGATGAAAAATCACAAAATACCAATTTAATCATCCCATTCATGTAATTTTAGCATCTCACTTTATTAAAAGTATCTGACACAATCTTATTGGCTATGTAATCCATTTGCCAGACTAAAAAGTCTAGTGAATCAAGAGGATGATATAAACTATCCATTTTCTCTCTATGTTGGCCTTGAAGATGAATGTGTTTTTCATTTCAGAATTTTGCTTTTCAAAGATAACATTTATTAAGTTTGCTTTTGAGAAGAATGGTTAAAAAAAAAACCATTCATGCCTGCAGCATATGTACCATCTATTTGGCAAAAGAATATACAGGTATTCAAATTTTTGAGAACATTCAGAAAGCAACACATAAACAAAGATGAATTAAGGGATGCCAATCTGTTTAGTGCTCAGTGAGTAGAATAAAAGAATATCTCTTTTCCTTAAGAATTCTGGTTTGAGGTAAATTTTTAGCTTTTTTTTTTTTTTTTAATGAATGTAATAGCTACAAACTCACTGCAAAGAACAGAGGATTAGTGTCTCTGTCTAGGAAGATGTGCACGTGGTAATGACTGAGTCAGAGGTGGAATCAGAGAAGATAATTGGGCAGGGGGCTGTATTATGGACAAGGAATGAGGAAAGACCTTGCCTAAGAGAGATTAGGAAAAATATTTGTGAAGTGTTTTGCTCAGAAGGCTTTCTTTGAAAGAAGACTTTGCATCACCATTGTTAAAATTTTTCTAACATTTTAAATCCATACATTTGTAATATTAGTTCAGTCCTTTCTGCCAAAGTACACATTTTTCTGTTTTGGCTAAAGTTCAAGAATGAGTTAAATTAGACATTTGAGGGAACTCTTGAGGTTCACCACCACCATAAACATCAACAAAACATATATTTTAGATATGAACAGTTTTGTTTATCAATCAGTTACAGAAATAAATAACAATGAAATTGAAGATGTATCAAGTGGATGTGTTTGACGTTTTATTTTACACTGAGAACTAGAAGTTTCTTTTCCTGAACATTCACTGCACCATTATGAAAGAATGGACTTGACAAAGTAACTGATTGGATATTTTTTAAAAAGAGCAAAAACCCAATATTCCTTTAGTGTGTTATAGAGTGTGGTAAGGCAAAGTTCCATTTTCACTGTGAAAATGGAAAATTGAGAGGTTAGAAAGAGAGGAGTATGTGAATTTAATTTAAAAGATTAGACAACTGACTTATATGTACATGAAAGAGTTTCTTTAGTGCCAAACGTGGAACGTTGTTTTATTTTAGGATTTTTGTTTGTTTCTCATCCTAGAATTAAAAAAAAAACTCATTAATTATGTTCTGGCGGGGAGGGATAAATTAGGAGTTTGAGATTAATATATATACACTAATATATATAAAATAGGTAAACAACAAGGACCTACTGTATAGCACCGGGAACTATACTCAATATCTTGTAATAACCTACAAGGGAAAATAATCTGGAAAAAAAAGATATATATGCATATATAATTGAATCACTTTGCTGTACACCTGAAACTAACACAACACTGTAAACCAACTATATGTCAATAAAAAAAAATAAAATAGAAAACAATATCGCTGAAATCACCTAAACCAAAACACAAAAAGAGATCTTTCAGGAAATGGTAGTGTCATTTTACTGAATGGGAAAAAGTGAGGTTTTTGAGAGGTGGAAATTAAGAGTTCTGCTATGGGCATTTAAGCATTTTCTAGTTGAGGGATTAAATGTTGAGATATTTAAAAATAAAAACCAATTATCATATGATACACCTAAGATTTATATTTCATAACCTCTTGTCTAGGTACCACACAAGACATGAAGAGACTTTTTTCTTTTTCTCTGGTGCTTAACTGGGATCCAGAGTGGTGCCGAAGATGCTTCTCCTTCAGCTGCGTTCAGGTTTGCTCTCCACCTGGGTGAGTATGGAGGCAAGAGACCACCAAGGCCCTCCCCACCCTACCACCCACCCAGATAAAATGGCCTTCCACACTTACAGGGAGAACCCCCAGACTCACTGCAAAACCACAAGCTTGAAAACACCTCAAAGCTTTCTTTCTAGAACTGTGTTCCTACTGAAGGCTAATTAGCACCTTGTCATCTTGTCAGAAAAGTGTTCCCGATGATTTGGGGAAATGTAAACATTCCCAAACTGGCTCCTCTGTACTCCTGAGTAAAGATGCACAGAGCATCCGCACTGTGACTGGTCTTGTTCTGTTAGACTCAGGGGAAACTGTGCAGATAAAGACCCACCAAGCTCTGCTCTCCTGGAACGTGTAGTCTGAGGGGCTGTGGTGGAGACAGGTGATGATAAACAAGTAAACAAATGAGTGAACAAGAGAGTCACAGCTGGAAGTGTTCTGAAAGCAGTGTGACCACAGGAGAGCTTAGTCCCCAACACTAAAAGAAGCCAGAAACATAAGGCTCTGTGGAAGCCTCTACCCAAGTGAGGTCTTGAGGTCTAGAAAGCTTTGTGTATTCAGGGACAGAGACAAGCCTGGGGCTCGTGGGGCTCATGAAGAGGGGGATGCGGCAGGAGGTGGGTTTGGAGGGTGAGCAGAAGTCCGATCCTGGAGGGCCCGGCAGGCATGGGGCCAACAAGGTGAGGCACCACGAGAGGACTTTAAAGTAGGGAAGAGATGTGACATTTTAACCCTTCCTTTTGCGGTTGTGTGTAGATTGGATTGCACAGAGACAAGAATGGGTATGGGAGACGTTGGGGACTAGAGTGTAGGCCAGACATGGGTAAATGGTAGAACCTTTTACTGAACTGGGTTAGAGTAGGTTTCAAACAGGTCCGCGGGTACATAGTCCTGAAATAAGAATGTCTATTTGGAACATGTTGAATTTGTGATGCCGTTATAGACCTAATGCAGGGAGTCTTACTCTGAATAGACTTTGTTTAAAGCTGTATCTCCCAAATTTATTTAAAAATAAATCCTCCCTCCCCTCTTTCCCTTTTTTTTCCTTTTCATGGGACACCGTTTGGTAAACATTGCATTAGAGGACATAATTTCTTCCATGATAGGCAGACAGGTTAAGAATCAGAACTGTCTTAGGCTTTTTACTTTCTTTTCATTTCCATCATAAGCATTTGCATTTGGATTTTTCCAGTGCTATTTTTCAATTTAAAAACTCCAAATGCCTATTTCTTAACGAACCATCCCACAAGAGGTGACTAAGAATAGAGAATGCGAGGCTGTATTTTGAAGCTGGGAGGATGCTGAGATCAGCCAGTCCTACCTTCACGTAACGTGCTTCCTTATACAACAGTGTCACTCTGGGGACACAAAGTTTTTTTACAGCAATGTGACACATGACCAGACTTTCTGGACCCAGAAGAATTAAAATTGCAATGGCTAAAACATTAGATTCCTGGGGTTTTCTGTGTTAAAGAAACTTCCTTCTGCAATTGTGTTCACCAGGAAGAAAATCCTGTCTCCGATGTGCAGGGAGCAATTCCTATGATACATTTTATCGTATTTTATTATTTTTAAAAAAATTTTATAGTTGATTTACAACGTTGTGTTAATTTCTTCTGTATAGCAAAGTGATTCAGTTATACACACACACACACACACACACACATATATATATATATATTTGTTTCTATATTCTTTTCCATTCTTGTTTAACCAAGGATATTGAATATAGTTCCCTGTGACTTTCATACATTTTAATGAAAATACTATGTTTCAGTCTATTTTCTTATCTTGACCAATAACTGGTGACACTATAGTATAGGTTGGATAACAATAACCACAAGGTAAAGTCATGAATATTTTGAACACTAAAACCATCATTTCAACAACTGTTCTGGGTTGATTGCTGATGACTGATGAAGTTACCTGTAGGGAGGAATCGGGGGAGAAGAGTTCCGGCCCCTTTGAGGCTATCTGATTTAGGCTATCTGATTTGGCTCTGGTTTTTACTGAATTGGGAGTTACCCAGGGAATGGGAAAGACTCCTTTGGGATACAAGACTGAAATGCAGAAGAGCCATATGCTGAAGAGCAAAAACCTATGTTTCCTATTTGCCATTTTAAAATAAATGACAAAAGAGGAAAATCAAAATGAAATATCATGTTTAAAAATTAGAATTAAGAATAGAGGTAATTTATCATGGTAAGGGCTAAGAAGGATTAAAAAAAGAAAGGTTGGTAAGTAAATTAAGACAAAGTTTAAATGAGAAAAATATTACATAGTAAAAGAGAGCAAGCCAGGATTAAGAAAGACACAATTTTTTAAAACTCTCATAAGCTAAGCACTGAAAGATCACCAGAATAATGCTGAAAATCTGAAATGACACAAAATGCATACAATTGTCACATAACAGACTAGAAGGTTAAGATGATGAAATGCAAATTTTAATTAAAGACCAGGTTAACGAGCCAGCATTTGTGTTTTAAATTATAACATCCTCATGTTGAGACAATCAGGGACCTCTGAACCAGGGTAGGGCAAAAGCTCAGGATGTTTCCTCTCTGTCCTCACAGGAACGCTCCCTGCAGAGGGACTGTGGGGAGGTCACCCTCTCACAAATGCTGAAGGATCAAAATACTAGAACAACAGGAGACCAAAGCCTCTTGCTCTAGGTAACAGATGTTAGGTTCCAGCTGTGTTCCTCAGGACATATCGTTGGGTGGTTCTTTCCTTCTCCTTAGAGTTTATGAGTCTGAAAATATATCTGGAAACTACAACCTAATGGGATCTGTCTGGAACGGTTCTGGATTCTCAGGAATGAATTTCTCAAATGCAGGACTGCTCGGCCCCACAGACTGAAATGGGCCCTTACGCAGCTACTTCTCCCTAGAACAATCCTAGCCAAAGAATCCCTTTGAGTGTCTGATGAAGGCTATTCATAAGAAATAAAGCTCAAAAACAATCGTAATATCCTGAGTTTACGTCACCAAATCCCTTGCTTTTAAAGTAATATTCCCATATAAATCATGATCCTTGACTTCACATTGTTTTGTAGTTTTCAAGATTCTTCCACCTAATTTTAATCACATAACATTCCTATGATATAGAAGGGTAATGAATACCAGCTCTATTTTAAAAATGAAAGAAGTGAGGAATAGAAAAGAAGAAGAAGTTGCCCAAGTAAATATTTAAAATTAAGGATTGGAAAGTAAATACATAAATACATAAGTAAATAAGTAAATAAATAAAATTAAGGATTGGGACTAAACCTTAATCCATGTCTTGTGAACTCCAGACCACTGAATCATATAATTATATTCATTTATACATAGCCCCATATATAAATGAAAACTTGTCAATAGTTCTTTATGTCAGTCTTCAATCTGTCACTCACTTATTTATCCCTACCTATCCTCTATATTACTTGTACTCTACTTCATAAATATATATCAGAAAGAGAATTGTCAAAACTGAAACAAAGAGGGCCAAACTTAATTCATTGGTTCTTCCAGTCTTCAGCTACTGACAGAGGGAAAAAAAATTATTACTATGAAGTAAAATACTACGAAGAAAATTACCATAGAGCTTGAGGCTTTGAACTAAAAACTTAAGCTTTCATTTTCTCAAAATAATTTAATTTTGGAAAAGACAATATCAATTTTATTTTGCGGATATACATTATATAATTTTAATGGAGGGCCTACCTAGAAAATGCAAACATACCATATGTCTGTGAGTTTTCTCCAGCTGAATATTAATCAAAATCAAAATCATTTAAAACAGAAGCATCTAAAGTGATCAAATCACCCTGGAGGAGGAATGACCACCAAGGTGACACCCAGGTTCAGGTCTGACACTTAGCCAGACCTCAGTACTGTTGGCTGCTTCCTTGGTGTCACAGTGAGGCTGTGTTATCCCCGTTGGACCTAAAATCATCAGAAAACACATTAATAACCAGAAAAGGTCACTCTGAGACTGTGATAAAAATGAGGTAAAACAAGGTCACTTCATAGACAAAGACCAGGTCCCCGTGGAACCCACAATATTCCAAACATTCTCCTCTCTCAGCTAAGATGAGGGACTCACTTCTTCACCAACTGCATCTGGTCTTCCCTCGTTCTAGATAATTTACTAATATACCCAATCATAGCATTGTCCCCCTTCCCTGACACCATCAAATCTGGAGCAAAGCCCCACTTTTTTAAACCTTCTGTGAAATCACCCAACACAAGCCCGAACCCTTGATAAGTCTTTCCTAACACCCCCTTACTATGATGCCCTGCAATTCCCTATGTTGATTTCCCCTCACTGCCAAGAGTAACAAACCCAACTTGTTCAACTACAAGGGTCATCCTGATGGACTCTCACTGGAGACACTGACATGATAATAATACTAGTATTAGAGAGTGTTTCCTAGTTTGCTACCTACCATGGTCTTCTCATGAAGAGGGTATTACTATACTGTCCTCATTGTACAGCTGAAGAAACTAAGGATCAGAGGGGCAACATAGATATGAAAAGATGATATCTAAATTTAAATATGTGTTCTCTTGCAAAAGTCCAAGATCTTTCCCCTATAACACATTAATGTATTATTAAGTAGGCACAGAAAATGTCCTAGAAAAATTTGGATGAGTATTAAAAATTCGTACATGTCAAGAAAATCCAATCAATAGTCATCTATTGCATACCACCAGGTACAAAGATGCATGGAGAGATAAACAGGAAATAAAAGAGCATTTCCTTGTCCTCAAATATATCAGTTATGAACTTGATGCTCAATTAGTGACTGCCATGAAAATTCAGAGAAAACAGAAAACATAGGTTGGACTGCCAGAAGTTCTGAGTTTGGTGATAAGAGAAACATATCCCAAAGACCCCTGAACACACACATACATACACACATCCTTCCATAGTACCACACGTAATTATTACTACAGATGAGAAGAGGAGGAAAACGAAGTCACATCACGTTTATGAGCCAGTGAATGAATCGCAGTGAAATCCTTTTGTTGCTCTGTATACCTCTGGCCCACCTCCCCCCAACCAACATCAATCACTGTTCTCAGACACAGTACACAAGTCGGTAACTAGTAACCCAAACTAGGAAATATCAGATCAGATCTACCCTTTCCTTCCTTTCTTCTCTCCTTATATGGATCTCAGGTAAGTGGTTTACTTTCGTCGCTAAAGAAGTTGGGAGAAAGTTGGACATTGACTAAGGAAAGTATCAGATAAAAATAGGATGCCATCGCAGGCTTCCAGGAAGATGGTGGAAGAGTAAGACGTGCAGATCACCTTTCTCCCCACAGATACACCAGAAATACATCTACACGTGGAACAACTCCTCCAGAAAACTTACTGAACGCTGGCAGAAGACCTCAGACCTCCCCAAAGGCAAGAAACTCCCCACGTACCTGGGTAGGGAAAAGAAAAAAGAAAAAAACAGAGACAAAAGAATAGGGACGGGACCTGCACCAGTGGGAGGGAGCGATGAAGGAGGAAAGGTTTCCACACACTAGGAAGCCCCTTCGCGGGCGGAGACTGTGGGTGGCGCAGGGGGGGATCTTCGGAGCTGCGGAGGAGAGTGGAGCCACAGGGGTGCAGAGGGCAAAGCAGAGAGATTCCCGCACAGAGGATCGGTGCCTACCGGCACTCACCAGCCCGAGAGGCTTGTCTGCTCCCCTGCCGGGGCAAGTGGGGCTGGGAGCTGAGGCTCGGGCTTCGGTCGGAGCACAGGCAGAGGACTGGGGTTGGCAGCATGAACACAGCCTGCAGGGGGTTAGTGCACCACGGCTGGCCGGGAGGGAGTCCGGGAAAAAGTCTGGACCTGCCGAAGAGGCAAGTGACTTTTTCTTCCCTCTTTGTTTCCTGGTGCACGAGGAGAAGGGATTAAGAGCGCTGCTTAAAGGAGCTCCAGAGATGGGCACGAGCCGCGGCTAAAAGCGCGGACCCCAGAGACGTGCGTGAGATGCTAAGGCTGCTGCTGCCGCCACCAAGAAGCCTGTGTGCGAGCACAGGTCACTATCCACAACCCCCTTCTGGGGTGGCTGTGCAGCCCGCCACTGCCAGGTTCCCGGGATCCAGGGACAACTTCCCCGGTAGAACGCACTGGGCGCCTCAGGCTGGTGCAACGTCATGCTGGCCTCTGCTGCCGCAGGCCCGCCCCGAACTCCGTGCCCCTCCCTTCCCCCCGGCCTGAGTGAGCCGGAGCCCCGATAGCGGATCCTTTAACCCTGTCCTGTCTGAGCGAAGAACAGATGCCCTCCGGTGACCTACACACAGAGGCGGGGCCAAATCCAAAGCTGAACCCCAGGAGCTGTGCGAACAAAGGAGAGAACGGGAAATCTCTCCCAGCAGCCTCAGAAGCAGCGGATTAAAGCTCCACAATCAACTTGATGTACCCTGCATCTGTGGAATACATGAATAGACAACAAATCATCCCAAATTAAGGAGGGGGACTTTGAGAGCAAGATTTATGATTTTTTCCCCTTTTCCTCTTTTTGTGAGTGTGTATGTGTATGCTTCTGTGTGAGATTTTGTCTGTATAGCTTTGCTTCCACCATTTGTCCCAGGGTTCTATCTGTCCATTATTTTTTTTTAATTTTTTTCTTAATAATTATTTTTTATTTTAATAATTTTATTATATTTTATCTTTATTTTATTTTACTTTATCTTCTTTCTTTCTTTTTTCTTTCCTTCCCTCCTTCTTTCCTTCCTCCCTCCCTCCCTCCTTTCTTTCTTTCCTTCTTCCTTTCTTTCTTTCTACTTCTACTAATTCTTTCTTTCTACTTTTTCTCCCTTTTATTCTGAGCCCTGTGGATGAAAGGCTATTGGTGCTGCAGCCAGGAGTCAGTGCTGTGCCTCTGAGGTGGGAGAGCCAACTTCAGGACACTGGTCCACAAGAGACCTCCCAGCTCCACATAATATCATATGGCGAAAATCTCCCAGAGATCTCCATCTCAACACCAGCACCCAGCTTCACTCAAAGACCAGCAAGCTACAATGCTGAACATCCTATGCCAAACAACGAGCAAGACAGGAACACAACCCCACCCATTAGCAGAGAGGCTGCCTAAAATCATAATAAGTCCACAGACACCCAAAACACAACACCAGACGTTGACCTGCCCACCAGAAAGACAAGATCCAGCCTCATCCACCAGAACACAGGCACTAGTCCCCTGCACCAGGAAGCCTACAAAACCCACTGAACCAACCTTAGTCACTGGGGACAGACACCAAAAACAATGGGAACTACAAACCTGCAGCCTGCAAAAACGAGACCTTAAACACAGTAAGATAAGCAAAATGAGAAGACAGAAAAACACACAGCAGATGAAGGAGCAAGATTAAAAACCCACCTGACTTAACAAATAAACAGGAAATAGGCAGTCTACCTGAAAAAGAATTCAGAATAATGATAGTAAAGATGAGCCAAAATCTTGGAATTAGAATAGACAAAATGCAAGAAACAGTTAACAAGGACGTAGAAGAACTAAAGAAGAAACAAACAATGATGAACAACACAATAAATAAAATTAAAAATACTCTAGATGGGATCAATAGCAGAATAACTGAGGCAGAAGAACGGATAAGTGACCTGGAAGATAAAATAGTGGAAATAACAACTGCAGAGCAGTATAAAGAAAAAAAATGAAAAGAACTGAGGACAGTCTCAGAGACCTCTGGGACAACATTAAACACACCAACATTCGAATTATAGGGGTTCCAGAAGAAGAAGAGAAAAAGAAAGGGACTGAGAAAATATTTGAAGAGATTATAGTTGAAAACTTCCCTAATATGGGAAAGGAAATAGTTAATCAAGTCTAGGAAGCACAGAGAGTCCCATACAGGATAAATCCAAGGAAAAATACACCAAGACACATATTAATCAAACTGTCAAAAATTAAATACAAAGAAAACATATTAAAAGCAGCAAGGGAAAAACAACAAATAACACACAAGGGAATTCCCATAAGGTTAACAGCTGATCTTTCAGCAGAAACTCTGCAACCCAGAGGGGACTGGCAGGACATATTTAATGTGATGAAGGAGAAAAACCTGCAACCAAGATTACTCTACCCAGCAAGGATCTCATTCAGATTTGATGGAGAAATTAAAATCTTTACAGACAAACAAAAGCTGAGAGAGTTCAGCACCACTAAACCAGCTTTACAACAACTGCTAAAGGAACTTCTCTAGGCAAGAAACACAAGAAAAGGAAAAGACCTACAATAACAAACCTAAAACAATTAAGAAAATGGGAATAGGAACATACATATCGATAATTACCTTAAATGTAAATGAACTAAATGCTCCCACCAAAAAACACAGATTGCCTGAATGGATACAAAAACAAGACCCATATATTTGCTGTCTACAAGAGACCCATTTCAGACCTAGAGACACATACAGACTGAAAGTAAGGGGATGGAAAAAGATATTTCATGCAAATGGAAACTAAAAGAAAGCTGGAGTAGCAATTCTCATATCAGACAAAATAGACTTTAAAATAAAGACTATTAGAAGAGACAAAGAAGGCCACTACATAATAATCAGGGGATCGATCCAAGAAGAAAATATAACAATTGTAAATATTTATGCACCCAACATAGGAGCACCTCAATACATAAGGCAAATATTAACAGGCATAAAAGGGAAAATCGACAGTAACACATTCATAGTAGGGAACTTTAACAACACACTTTCACCAATGGACAGATCATCCAAAATGAAAATAAATAAGGAAACACAAGCTTTAAATGATACATTTAAATGATACATTAAACAATGGACTTAATTGATATTTATAGGATATTCCATCCAAAAACAACAGAATACAGATTTTTCTCAAGTGCTCATGGAACATTCTCCAGGATAGATCATATCTTGGGTCACAAATCTAGCCTTGGTAAATTTAAGAAAATTGAAATTGTATCAAGTATCTTTTCCGAACACAATGCTATGAGACTAGATATCAATTACAGGAAAAGATCTGTAAAAAATACAAACACATGGAGGCTAAACAATACACTATGTAATAACGAAATGATCACTGAAGAAATCAAAGAGGAAATATAAAAATACCTGGAAACAAATGACAATGGAGACACGACAACCCAAAATCTATGGGATGCAGCAAAAGAAGTTCTAAGAGGGAAGTTTATAGCAATACAATCCTACTTTAAGAAACAGGAAACATCTCAAATAAACAACCTAACCTTGCACCTAAAGCAATTAGAGAAAGAAGAACAAAAAAACCCCAAAGATAGCAGAAGTAAAGAAATCATAATAATCAGGTCAGAAATAAATGAAAAATAAATGAAGGAAACGATAGCAAAGATCAATAAAACTAAAGCCTGGTTCTTTAAGAAGAAAAACAAAATTGATAAAACATTAGCTAGACTCATCAAGAAAAAAAGGAAGAAGACTCAAATCAATAGAATTGAAAAAGAAGTAACGACTGACACTGCAGAAATACAAAAGATCATGAGAGATTACTACAAGCAACTCTAGGCCAATGAAATGGACAATCTGGAAGAAATGGACAAATTCTTAGAAATGCACAACCTGCCAAGACTGAATCAGGAAGAAATAGAAAATATGAACAGACCAATCACAAGCACTGAAATTGAAACTGTGATTAAAAATCTTCCAACAAACAAGAGCCCAGGACCAGATGGCTTCACAGGCGAATTCTATCAAACATTTAGAGAAGAGCTAACGCCTATCCTTCTCAAACTCTTCCAAAATATAGCAGAAGGAGGAACACTCCCAAACACATTCTACGGGCCACCATCACCTTGATACCAAAACCAGACAAGGATGTCACAAAGAAAGAAAACTACAGGCCAATATCACTGATGAACATAGATGCAAAAATCCTCAGCAAAATACTAGCAAACAGAATCCAACAGCAAATTAAATGGATCATACACCATGACCAAGTGGGGTTTATTCCAGGAATGCAAGGGTTCTTCAATATATGCAAATCAATCAACATGATACACCATATTAACAAATTGAAGGAGAAAAACCATATGATCATCTCAATAGATGCAGAGAAAGCTTTCAACAAAATTCAACACCCATTTAGGAAAAAAACCCTGCAGAAAGTAGGCATAGAGGGAACTTTCCTCAACAGAATAAAGGCCATATATGACAAACCCACAGCCAACATCGTCCTCAATGGTGAAAAACTGAAAGCGTTTCCACTAAGATCAGGAACAAGACAAGGTTGCCACTCTCACCACTCTTATTCAACATAATTTTGGAAGTTTTATCCACAGCAATCAGAGAAGAAAAAGAAATCACAGGAAGCCAAATCGGAAAAGAAGAAGTAAAGCTGTCACTGTTTGCAGATGACATGATACTATACATAGAGAATCCTAAAGATGCTACCAGAAAACTACTATAGGTAATCAATGAATTTTGTAAAGTATCAGCATACAAAATTAACACACAGAAATCTCTTGCATTCCTGTACACTAATAATGAAAAACCTGAAAGTGAAATCAAGAAAACACTCCCATTTACCAGTGCAACAAAAAGAATAAAATATCTAGGAATAAACCTACCTAAGGAGACAAAAGACCTGTATGCAGAAAATTATAAGACACTGATGAAAGAAATTAAAGATGATACAAATAGATGGAGAGATATACCATGTTCTTGGATTGGAAGAATCAACATTGTGAAAATGAGTCTACTACCCAAAGCAATCTACAGATTCAATGCAATCCCTATCAAACTACCACTGGCATTTTTCACAGAACTAGAACAAAAAATTTCAGAATTTGTATGGAAACACAAAAGAACCCTAATAGCCAAAGCAATCTTGAGACCGAAAAACGGAGCTGTAGGAATCAGGCTCCCTGACTTCAGACTATACTACAAAGCTACAGTAATCAAGACATTATGGTACTGGCACAAAAACAGAAAGATAGATCAATGGAACAGGATAGAAAGCTCAGAGATAAACCCATGCACATATGGTCACCTTATCTTTGATAAAGGAGGCAGGAATGTACAGTGGAGAAAGGACAGCCTCTTCAATAAGTGGTGCTGGGAAAACTGGACAGGTACATGTAAAAGTATGAGATTAGAACACTCCCTAACACCATACACAAAAATAAGCTCAAAATGGATTAAAGGGCTTCCCTGGTGGCGCAGTGATTGGGAGTCCACCTGCCGATGCAGGGGACACGGGTTCGTGCCCCGGTCTGGGAGGATCCCACATGCCGTGGAGAGGCTGGGCCCGTGAGCCATGGCTGCTGGGCCTGCGCGTCCAGAGCCTGTGCTCCACAATGGGAGAGGCCACAACAGTTAGAGGCCTGCGTACCGCAAAAAGAAAAAAAAAAAAAAAAGGATTAAAGACCTAAATGTAAGGCCAGAAAGTATAAAACTCTTAGAGGAAAACATAGGCAGAACCCTCTATGAAATAAATCACACCAAGATCCTTTTTGACCCACCTCCTAGAGAAATGGAAATAAAAACAAAAATACACAAATGGGATCTAGTGAAACTTCAAAGCTTTTGCACAGCAAAGGAAACCATAAACAAGACCAAAAGACAACCCTCAGAATGGAAAAAAATATTTGCAAATGAAGCAACTGACAAAGGATTAATCTCCAAAATTTATATGCAGCTCAATAACCAAAAAACAAACAACCCAATCCAAAAATGGGCAGAAGACCTAAATAGAAATTTCTCCAAAGAAAATATACAGATTGCCAACAAACACATGAAAGAATGCTCAACATCATTAATCATTAGAGAAATGAAAATCAAAACTACAATGAGATATCATCTCACACCAGTCAGAATGGCCATCATCAAAAAATCTAGAAACAATAAATGCTGGAGAGGGTGTGGAGGAAAAGGAACCCTCTTGCACTTCTGGTGGGAATGTAAATTGATACAGCCACTGTGGAGAACAGTATGGAGGTTCCTTAAAAAACTACAAATAGAACTACCATATGACCCAGCAATCCCACTACTGGGCATATATCCTGAGAAAACCATAATTCAAAAAGAGTCATGTACCAAAATGTTCATTGCAGCTCTATTTACAATAGCCCGGAGATGGAAACAACCTAAGTGTCCATCATCGGATGAATGAGTAAAGAAGATGTGGCACATATATACAATGGAATATTACTCAGCCATAAAAAGAAACGAAATTGAGCTATTTGTAATGAGGTGGATAGACCTAGAGGCTGTCATACAGAGTGAAGTAAGTCAGAAAGAGAAAGACAAATACCATATGCTAACACATATATATGGAATTTAAGAAAACTAAAATGTCATGAACAACCTGGGGGTAAGATAGGAATAAAGATACAGACCTACTAGAGAATGGACTTGAGGATATGGGGAGGGGGAAGGGTAAGCTGTGACAAAACGAGAGAGAGGCATGGACATATATACACTA
Source organism: Globicephala melas (assembly GCF_963455315.2). Classification (NCBI taxonomy): domain Eukaryota; kingdom Metazoa; phylum Chordata; class Mammalia; order Artiodactyla; family Delphinidae; genus Globicephala; species Globicephala melas. Next base: position 5,826,548 of record NC_083327.1, on the reverse strand, counting down.
CCAAATGTAAGGTAGATAGCTAGTGGGAAGCAGCCGCATAGCACAGGGAGATCAGCTTGGTGCTTTGTGACCACCTGGAGGGGTGGGATAGGGAGGGTGGGAGGGAGAGAGACGCAAGAGGGAAGACATATGGGAACATATGTATATGTATAGCTGATTCACTTTGTTATAAAGCAGAAACTAACACACCATTGTCAAGCAATTATACTCTAATAAAGATGTAAGAAAAAAAATTGGATGCCATCTACTTAGCAGTAGACATCAAAATTTGCATAAATAGAACCATTTTATTATTTGATGTGAGCAATATTCATCATCCCTACACAGTATCCACTTCATTATGGGGATGATATGTGCTTCCTAAAAGCAGGAAGCTGGGGCGCTGCTCTAACATGATCCCACATTAAAATGTCACTGCCCATGACCACAACCTGCATGGTCAAATCTTGTAAAGGTGGTGAGCAGAGACCCAGTTTGTTGTTTTGAATGTTTCCTCTGCTCTCTTCTGTTCTTCACTTCTCAATCAGCCTAACCAAAGAAAACCAAGTGTGGGTCTTGGCCCACTTCTTCATCACTGACACTTTTCCCATTAAAGGTTTTCCCTTAAGAGGTTGTCTTAGGGATCTCAGGTAGGATGGCTACAAGAAAAGGAGGTTGAAACCACTTAATATTCAAATTACCACCTCTCATTGAGACTAGAGTGTTTGTATGTGTTTTTCAGAATTGCATTCAATTTTTCACATGCTTATTTCTAAATCCTCAGAAGATATTATAAATTTCTTGAGATCAAGGACTATATATTCTTCTCAGTAGTGTCTTACATCTAGTTGATACTTAATAATGCTTTATATTCAGTGAAGGTGCCTGAGATTAGCTATAAGAAATTGGTTCTAATTCTTCTAATATCTAGGAAGAATTTGTACCAAACATATCTTATATAATTTAAAAACATAATGCCAAAATGTTGAGCAGAGTATAAAAATATATATTTTTTAAATCATAGCTATAAGAATTCCCTTTCAGATAGTAAGGAAATTGGGATAAAATATGGTAAGAATTTTATCCTTTATGATGTAACTAAATCCAAGAATGGAAATAACAGAAGTCAGAAACAACACATTTATTAAGTATTCAAGATAGATCCATAATGCACACTTTATGAGAAAATATGAGCTAGGCCAGATTTACAATTAGTATAATAACTCCCCAAAATTAAAGACCTAACAAAAGAAAGCCAACCAAATTTAAGGGTCTTAGAGTGGCTCCAGTGATGGTATAATACAGGTAAAACACACATGGTTACTACTTGAGTGATAAAGCAAAAACTACATCAACTTAGAAAAATGAGTTTTCTTATCTAAATTGTAACAACTCAGCATCTCTGTGTACTCATCCAAGCTTTTTCCTGCTAGAGAAAATTCATGGAAAGTGGACTATGAAAAACCTGGTTGATAACATTTTACTGATCAGTGCCATTTTATCTTTGTACTTATGGGGATCAACTGAGGTAAAAGAATTAATTAGAAACTAATATATTAAAACAGAGTCTATAGTTAGCTATAATTTTTTATTTCCCAGTGTTATCTATTTTTTCACACTGCACAGAAAAATAAGAGTGAGCTCTGACTCCCCATAAATATCACAGCTCAGCAGTTAAAAAAAATTCTAAAATTTGTATAAATTTACTCAAATCTTTGGAAAAAAGGCAGAGCATAAATACATATGTGTGTGTCTGTGGGCCTATCTGTATGTTTACAGAGAGATAGACATAAGACAGATCATAAATAGATTTTCTGGGAGTGATTTGCAAATAAGGAATCATGATTATTGACTCCTCAATATTCATAATACCTGAATACTGAATCATATGAGTTTATTCACTATTTGTAGAATTCATAACATTCTAAAAGTGATGATATTACTCAAATCAACTACTACATATTTACATGTATATTCCTAAGTGTAGCAAGCCAGTAAAAGAGAACAATTAAGCTTGTTAGATGACAGTTGCTTCTCTACATTTTTGGACGTTTTTCAGTCTTCAGATGTTTTAGATTCTTAAAATTTCCAGAAGAACTTTGAATTACTGCCTTATGATATAGGATATTAACTTGGGGAATTTAGAGGGCAAATGGGACTCAGTGTGAGTTGAATAATGTGTCTGGAGCTCACTACTGGCATCCCAGCTCTGTTGCTTGCATGTAGAACACGTGACTGCATGGACAGGTGAGAAACTCTCCCAAAGAGAAGATGATGCTTATTTATAATGGTCCCATTGTCATTTTTGTTAGCCTCTGCCACTTGCCACTCCTGTCTGTGTCTTCCTCTAGAAGTGCCTTTGCTTTTCCTGGGGAGATTCTATCATTTGTTTGTTTTTATTTTCTCTCATAAATTGCAAGCCCCTTCAAGGTGGAGATCAGTCTTTTTCATTTTGTAGGTATCTGTTTTATGTGTGAATGTTTCAGCAACCTAAATAATAGCATTATGAAGACTTCTCTCTGGAGTAATGGGTGGAATTAGCAAAGTCGGTTAAAACAGAATTGAAATAGTTTGAAGGAAAAAAAATTTAAATAACATAAATACACTCTAAGAACAGACTATACAGTCTTCATAATCACATAAAGACTGTATGTCATTTATGATCTAACCATTTTATGCATCTAGCAGTGAATCTAGAAAGTCTGATTTCCTAGCAAATGTCTATCATGCTCACACGTGGTCAAGGGTGCATCCCACTCCTTAGCTGAGTGAGTGTGAGAGAATAACATCAGAAGGATTGCCTCCACACTGGTCTCTCTAGTTACAATGTGGATGCAACAGTCAATTCAGGTCTTTGGGATGGCTCATAATTTTTCCAGGAGGGAAATCCAAGTAGAGATAAAATCTTAGTGGGAATCATTAATATACCTATTTATAGAAATCCAATAAAGGTGAGCATTCATTGGTACTTAGTCAAGGAAATATCATACACAATTACATATGATAGAAGCAAGGAAGGTACCCAATTTTATTTAAGCAAGAATCAATAAGCAAAGGACACATTTTCCAGTGTGACTGCATGAAGGTTGTACTCTTAATATCTCCTAGGTATCCTAGGGACCATACACTGGGACATAAATGCCAAGTTCCCCAAATCCAGAACAGGCTCACCTGGGCAGAGAGCGATATTACAAGGCTTATGATGAGTCTCGGGTCCTTCACACGGCCTTCCCCCATACTGGGGCGGAGTGCACGACCGTGTTCTTGTTCTTTGGCCTCGACCACACGTGAATGAACACAAACTCCACGGAGACCACTCCTCCCAGACTCCATGGACTGTAATAAAGCAAAGAAGCTTCAACAACAGAAGCAGAGAGGCGAAGTCAAAGATTATTTTTCTTTATAATTAAGAAAAAAACATCAAATAGACAAGTATGAAGATATTTTAAAAATTCAATTGAATTACTCTTATTTGTCACAAAATGTAAGTTAAGTCAGCAATCATTTAACTAATGGAAAATTGCATGTACCTCTTTTTGTATTTGAACAATTATTTATGTTATAAACTTTAAATGTTTTTATTTTTTTTTTAATGGAAATGCACCTCTCTCCCTCATAGTAAAATAGTCATGAGTTACTTCTATGTAAAAGTAACATCAACTAAATTTCTTAGAGTGATCTTCTGAAGTTAAAATTGCATTTAAATAGATAAGTGTCAATTTAATTCTTCCAACATCTACAAAGTTTCAGGATTAATAAATTTTATGGTGTCAGAGAATGAAAAAAATCTGAAAATTGATGGTACATATTTTAAACAGCTTTTTGACCTCATATTTTAGAAAACGTATTTTTGCCATTTAAAAAATGTGGGTGTTTAAAGTCACTGTCTTGAATAAGAGGGAAATTTCAAGAACTCTATCTACTTGCATAAGAGCCTCCTCTCTCCCCAGTTTTAAAACGAGGGGCAAATATGAAGACCTCTTTCTAATAGCCAGAAAAACAGAAGATATCTGTCCTCTTCCAGTAACTGGATAACACTGGAAATCCTCCTAATTAATAAAAATTCTAGAAAAAAAATATGATCTAATTAAGTTATGTCTCATATAACTATCAGTACACCAGTACTTCAAATACGCCATTACGATGAATTCACCCTTGATCGGAAATACTAACATAATTTGTGTTCCTCCATAATAACCGCTGCAAATAAATGTTGACATCTTTTGCAGAAAGTCCATTAGGGTTCAAAGTTTAGGTCACTTTCTTGCACTGTCAAATCACCAATCCCATCCCAATTCTTAACATTTGGGACGGTAAGCAGTAGCACTCCATGGATAGTACAAATCAAAAGAAGCCAGGCAAAATGTCCTTTTCAATTCAAAATTCCTGTCTTGATGCTGAACCTCTGCCTTACTCTTAAAAGTTCCTCAGCAGATGTTTGATATAACACCCACTGACATGAGTAGGGGGAGTAGAAATTTATCACAAAACATGACAAAGATGTTCATTTTCTCCTCAACATTGGTCGGGGTAAGCAGAAGTGTCAGAGGACAATGCCAGTAAATATAGTACATCTAGAATATTTTGCACATTATCTGCTGACCAAGTTGTTACTTTAAAAACACAGATATGACATCCTTAATTATGAGGCAACCCGTTCTCTTCTATTTATACTATTTAGTTGCCCAACTTGTGAAAATATGTTCAAATATTGGAAAAATTAGACAAATTTAGGTAATATCCAATGAAAAATTCTTTAAGATTCTGTGAAACTTGCTGGAAAGTATATTTCAAAAATACTATACAGAAAAAGTGAGAGAAATTAAGATGTTTACATTTTTCCCATTTAAGTCTGGGAACACCAAAGGCAATTTGTATCCATTGGTATAAGAATAAATAGTAAGTCTGTATTTAAGTCTAAGGAAAAAAAATGCACATATACCTATATTTACATATAGGTATATATGATCAATTACAGCAAAATAATTTAAAAGTAACATATATGAATATACTGTTATGTAAACTGTACACCTGTAAGCAATTTTCACATTTATTTCTAGTTACCAAATGTTCTCCACTTAAAAACCACCTTTTCTCCCCGATTTTCTACATAAGATGCTAATAGACTATATAGAATTTTTATTTCTGGTTCTGTTCTGTTCTGGTTCTGTTGTCTTCTATCAAATCACATTGTTGCACATGCAGTGAACAATCTCAGAAGAAAAAGCTGCTAAATTGGCAGATTTTTCTCTAACGTCTCAAAGAAATGTTCATTAATCTTGATTATTTAGTTAAATTATGGAGCTGGAATCCTCTGAAAACTAATCTTGTTTTTTGAATTTTTTTTTTGAATTTTATTTACTTTTTTTTTATACAGCAGGTTCTTACTCACTACCTTTTAACAGCCTTTATTGCTCCATGGTGAAATTTCATGGCTTCTCCACATCAATTTTAAAAAGCAAAAATATGTTTTTTCATTTGAAAAAGACATACAATTATTAATAATTTATTTTTTATACTTGATACTATTGAATTAGTAGGAAATTGTAGCACAAATCTTGTAATTTTATGAATCCTTTTCATAAAGATTTATGATAAATATTAAATATTTTTATTTTAATGGAAATGCGTTGGATGAACTACCTTATTTTCAGTAAAGTATGAAAATCTGTAAATGATCTAGTCCATTTGAAAAATGTACCTAGAAACTAAAATCAAATTGATCCATTTTTTTAGTTTTCTTCTTTAGACCCTAGCTATAATATCATGTCTTTGACTTATCTAGAGACGAAATGAGGAATACACAATACCCAAATTATATTACTGCCAGGTTTCTGAAATAAGTATACAAAGTATCTTGTGATTCAGATTGGGATGTATAAAATAACTCCTTTAAGTGAAAGCTTTTTTTCTTAGGGAAATAAATGGATGTGAAAACTGTGACATTAAAAAAAAAAAATCAAAACCATTCCTTAGCCTAAATCAGCTTTTTTCTAAAAGACTGGAATATAGAGTAGACTAGTGGTTCTCAACCAGGGGCAATAATGACCTCCCCCTCCCAGGAGACATTTGGCAACATCGGAGACATTTTTGGTTGTCATGGCTCAGGGGAAGAAAGGGGGCTACTGGTATCTAATGAGAAGAGGCCAGGGATGCTGCCAGACATCCCCAAATCCTCAGGCCAGCCCCACAACAAAGATTTATCCATATCGAAATGTCAGTGGTGCCAAGGTTGAGAAATCCTGGAAGAGGTCATAAAACTGTAAGTCAGAAACCAGGGCAGTAAATACATAATTTCATGTACCTCTCTATTTTTCTCAATTTACTTTCTGTTTATCCGGATCATTTTCTGCCCTGAGCAATAAGAGTTTCTGAAGACACTATGATGTCAGAGCAACACTTTTGTAAAAGGCTGGATATCTTAGGATTCGTATTAGAAATAACACATTATTATGCAATTTAAAAACTCTTTAAATGTGAATAATGTGGGTGAAAGTTTACTAATTTATAATACTATTGATTAGCCTTTAAGAGTACAAATAAATATAAGCTCTAGTTCTATCATCCCACATATTCTGTGAAAAGTGGCATTAATATTCAGTTTGTCCTTGTGTCATTTTCATTAATTAAATAGCAAATACCCTTGCTTATTCACAGTGTGACAAGTAGGTTATTTCTGAGATAATTTTCTTCTTGGGAATAAAGTATTTCAGAAAGATATTTACACTGTTCAGCGTGTTACGTTAGGTTTTAAATTCACTTTTTGTCACTGTTTTCATTATATGTTGTGTAAAAACATACATATTTACCAGCAAGACAAATAATTGAACAAAATATCGAACACAAAATATTTCATAACAATCACCATCTGAAAGGTATCACAATATCCTGTAGTGGGATACTTATTCCACATTTTTCAAATAATAAAGTTGCCAAATTATTCTTCATGTTTGGAAAATTAAAAAGAAATCAACAAAATGCTTTTGTCTTTAATTCAACATCTGAACTATAACAATGATTAAAAGATACGTATTTCTTATCATCAGTACTATTTAAGCAAATTTAAAAGATAAACCTACACGTATACGAAGGTGAAGAGAAACCAGTAATTAGCATGTACTTCTTCAGTAGGCATAATAGTAGAAGGTTTAAGAAACTGAGGAAAAGCTTTATAATCATAGAATATTATTCAGTTTTCTGGACATGAGATGCAGGGTGAAAGGGAGTACACACTGGTCCCACTATACATGGTCTCCACGTCCAGGGAGGGGATGAATCAGCAGCCTCGGGCAGAAGGATGGAGATTTCCATATGTCAGCCAGGTGAGTGTTCATAACTAGTGTTTGGAAAGTAAGCTCTGAATCGAGAACTGTGGAGAACACTTTAGCACCCACTCAGACTTCCATTTGGGGATCTGTTTGCCATTAGAGTCTATCCCTGTATGTTGAAAGGATCTTCACTCTTCAAAAGGATGCTGATAACATAAACATATATGTCAAGTATAGCTTAACTCTCTGTTGACACTTTTCTTGTTGCCAAGTACAGGGCGCTTGATCGTGGAACCCTTAACATAAATACTGTAAATAGGGCCCAGCTTTAAGTTCTAGTCCAGGCAATGCACTTAACCCACACCCACCTGAAAATCCACTAGCATTTCCTCATGAGGTCCTTTTACCTATAAAATTTAGACACATTACAATTTCTAAAATGCCCGTCTCCTTACTGCTCTTGTTTCCCTTCTCTTGCCTAATGTACGTATGTTTGCTCTGTGGCCCCTGTTATTGTCATCTTTTTTTGTTGTCTTCCCCACCCATGATCTCCTTAAGCATCTTCCCCCCTCTGTTATGTTTTTATGTTTCATTTGATGTTCTTTCTCATCTAGTCTGATTCCCTCTGATTCTCACTGACTTTTCTTATTTTCAGTGGAACCATTGCTCTTTTCCTACTAATTCTGTCTTCCCTCCCTCATATCTTTCTGCCCTGTTTATCTTTTTTTTAAATTGAAGAATAGTTGATTTACAATGTTTCAGGTATACATCAAAGTGATTCAGTTATGTGTATATATATATATTTTTTATTCTGTCCATTTTATCTTTTAATTCTACCGTTGTCTACCTTTGTGCCTCCCAAGCCCGTAGCAAAGGGATCTCCCCCCTCACTGCAGCATTCTTCCTCCACGACTGCCCACCACTTCCTTCCCCTTTTATTTTTTCCAGCTTGCCTTTTCTTTTATCGGAAAATTTATCATCTAATCCTTTTTAAGTGTACAATTCAGCAGTGTTAAGTATATTCATAGTGTTGGGAAACAGGTCTCCAGAAATTTTTCATTCTGCAAATCCAAACTCTGTACCTATTAAACAGCTCCTCCTCCAAATTGTTTTGGAGTGGGTTGCTCTCGCCCCTTCTTCTGGGGAATTGGGATTGTCCCTGCCCCTGCCCGATGCCACCCACTCTGTACTCTTGCTTTTAGCAACTGCGGAATTAGGCTTCTCTGGAAATGGAACTTGCAGAAGACTTAAGCACATTTCACCAGATGAAAGGCGGCTGTAGTGCCAGGCCCTTTCCCTGTGCCCACCTCACTCCAGAGGCTTCTGGAAGGGCTGTGAATGCAAGTCCATTGTCAACTGCAGTGGTCTGAGTCGGCATCACCCATCCACCAAATGGCTGAGCAGAAACACAGACCTGGAGATTCACAGGATTACGTGCTTCGGACTTCTTGAAAGAAAGCCCAGAATCCTTTTAGTACTTATTTTTACATGAAAGTCAGTGGTCTGAGAAGAAGAAATACTTATAATATGCATGTATGCACCGACGGACAAAAAAAATGTTGATGTAACATGGAAAATCTGATCCTAAGTGGGTAAGCTATTACCTTATGCTCCATTTAACATGAAAGATCTTTTTTTTTTTTTTTCCATTAGTGACTTTAAGTTTACAGAGCAGAGGATGACTCTGATGAGGGTAGGCACTTGAATGAAATAAACTAACAGAAAGTCCTTTGGCCTGGGGCACTATTTTCCCCGATGGGGTCGAATAAGTGGTAGGAAAATAGCTGACTGCCTTAAAGGCTGTATCAACCACTGCCTTAAACACTGGGTACTGATCACATTTCCAGGATGCTGGCAAATTTCACTATTCCTACAATATTTAGCTGGACATTTTCACCATCTAAAATAAGGAAAGACTTGGAACCTTAAATACCATTAGAAACAGATACATAATTCCAAGCTTATAGCTGCAGTGGGTAGGGAGACACTTTTGTAATTTCTTGGCTGCTCTGAAAGCGGAAAGAATCATATACATGATAAAATTTCACAGTTGAATACAAATTACACTTATCCACTCTAATTAAAATGCCTATACCAGGTTCATATGAAAATAACACATCTTCCAAATGCATAGCATGACACAATTCAATAACATCCACAGTTGTAGTTGCTGCTAACACTACCTGGACAGAGGGCAGTGTTATTGCAAACCCTTGATTCTCTTAATGGGCCGCTGCAGTGTGTCCCGTAAGGTGATACACAAGTTCTGGTTCGCACCTGCGACCCCTGACCACAAGTAACTGAGCATGTGCTCCACTGGGACCACTCTTCCACGCCAGATTCACCTGTGTGCAAGACAACAAATAAACATGAAATACTGTATTGAATATTCATCTAGTAAGCATTATACCAAACTGACATTACGACATACAAGAATAATTTCAATGTAAAAACATGACAGTACATCAAAGATACACAAAAACATTTCAGAGAAAAAGAAACTTAAAGAGAGATACTATTACGCTGATGCAAGATCCAAGTTAGCTATAACCTTGTTAGCAAGACTCCACTTCACAAATCCACTGGGCCATGGATGCTATGAAGGGACAAGTCAGCAGTTTTCAAGAATGATTGTTGGAGCGATTCTCTTCAAGCCAATCTAAAGCTTTGTCCTTTGATGGAAGAGGAAACAAAATGTATTGCTAAACTTACTCTGGCTTTGGTGAGTAGGAATATATTGATGTATCCTTCCCCAGTCGTTTGTTCCATAATCTCCTTTCTAATGCTGGATGAGGTAGGGCTCTGGGACTTTGGGCATATCTAAATTTTATTGTGTTGAATACTCACACTTGTTTATAATTTATTCCTTGTGCAATTCCTACTTTTTCATCCTATGACAGTTATTTATTTTGTGATAATTTGTTCAAAAACATTCTACTCACAATTTTCCCCATGATGATCTACAGTAGAAAAGTAAGTTTTACTTGAAATAAAGGAAAATTCCTCTATGATTTCTCTTAATTTAATCTGGAACTAAAATTTACTAAAAAAATAGGGCTTTAAAAGTCACTGAATGTCTGAATTCATTAACTTTCTTGGAGTAGGCATCACCCTGAGACTACGTCTAAGTTCTATTATGATCCAAAGTCATGTCCCAAGGAGACTTAAAGTCAAGAATTTCTAAGACCATATCAACAGGCTTCTAATTCTATTATGGAATGGTGTTCAGGATAGATTTTTAACTCTAATTTGAAAACTTGCAGTTGCTTTCCTACAAATACAAAATTGGGCCATTTACCTGCTGGCAGGAACTAGTTAAATTAAATTTAGACTTTGTTGAAAAAGACACTTTTTCTTCACTTGGTGAAGTGTTTCTGAAAACTCTGTATCACTGATTATATAAATCAAGGAGCAATTTATATTTTACAGATTCTGCTTAGAATTTGATTTGCCTTTAGCAGAGAATTCAACTGATAGAGTATGATGATCCATTTTCCACCTTTTTTAGAAAGGTTAATACATGACTTAGAAATGACTTGCAGTGCAACTCAAGGCATCTGGTCCACGGGCTGGGACTCTAGGACAGATGAAGTTTGGACCAGAGTGTAAGTCAACTTGCTGATCACTGAGAAGTTCTTTTTCCAAAAAACAGAGTCAGATGAAATAAAACATGTGTTTGATAAAGTAGTTCAAGTTACATTCTGGTGTAAGCTTCTTATCTCCTCGAGGGCCCATGACAACCAGGTCACAGACAAGCACACTTTGAGTAGCACTGTTTGGAAGCATTTGCTCTTATACTGGTCTACAGTATGTACCCAGAGGTGTAAATAATATAATGCATTTATAACTGGATATATATCATAAGGGCACAGTGGTAACTGGGATGACATATTCTATTAAATAGGACATCTTTTCAGTGTTGCGATCAGTGTTTGTCCTGGTCATGCTCTATACGTCACCCTTGATTATTTCAGTATTTTTTGCCTTTACCAATTTATATATAACTAATCTATAAAAATGTTATTCAATGACCATTTAAATAATATTTAAAGCTATGCCTCATAGTTTGTTCTTTTACATGAAAGAATACTCTATCAAAGTTAAAAATAATTATTTTAGAAACCCTATAATATGACAATGGTTAAAAAATATCTACCCATATATGTATACGTGCACATATATATTTAGCAGTGAAAAAAACTTAAAGTTGGGGAAAATCTAATGCAAATTTTTTTCTTGTGATATTTCAACCTGTCTTTATGATGAGATTAAGTGAAGTAGAAATATTATGGTTCAATGTGATTAATTAAAAGCCAGAAAACCTTGAACATTGTGAATTCTATAATAAGTAAAATGATAAAGGTTATGAATACAATTAGTTCTATTTTTCCACAAGAGCATTGCATTGTTATGATGGCAGGAAAAGAAGGTTTAACTAAACTGAGCAATGAATCAAGATCAAGAACTATTTTTATGTGCATTTCTGTAAAATTTTGGTTTGCTTCTGAATGTATGAAGCTACAATGATGTTGAACAAGCTAGATAATGATGACTGGGTCATGAGAGATTGATAATTAGTGCTCAGAATTGGCATTATTCACTCCCCTTCCAACTGGTGGTTCATTCTGTTGATCAAAACCGAAACAAATAAATGAATAAGATATATATGGGCTTTCAAATTCTGAATCAAATCTTGCCATTGAAATACTGGCCCACCTACAAAAATGACCCCGTTATATCTCAATCTATAATTTCAAGTGACATTTCCATGAAATAGTTATGATTTCCATGCTGCCACAGCGTCATCCCAAAAGGCATGAAGGCTGTTCTAGTCAAGCACATTGGGCCTTTGTGAGAAATACTTTATAGCAAAGATATTCTGTAAAAAATTCACTGACATTAAGACAGTAAAGTATACTATTTTTAATATATATGTCTTTGGAGATAGCACAAACTAATTTGGTTCCTTAACTTGTAACTTAAGGCATATTACACATTAGGTATTCTACATTATGTAGAAGGAATAAGTACCTACATAAGGTACTATTAAGGCTCTTTATTCTGATGCGAAACATGAAAGGGAACTGAAAAAGCACTGCTATTAAAGTCAGAAGATCTGTCGTTGATGGAAAGCTACTGCATATTAGCTCTGTGACCTTGAGAAAGTCACTTTATTTCGCTGAACTGCTCAATAAAATGAGTAATACATATACCTCAAAACCTATTTGAGAGGATTAAATGAGGTAAGGTATGGGAGTGCATTTTAAACTATAAACAAAATACTAATAAAAAATGTTGCTAGTATGTTAAAATCATGAAATTAGAAACACACAATTTTATTTTTCTGTTTTCGATAACATGTGACATACTATTTTCCCCACTGGAATAAAAGACTACTTTCCTAAACATGTTTATAGGATCATTTGATAACTATGATGTTAAAAATCATCAGTATGTATAATTAAGATGTCCTAAGCCATCTTGTTGGTATTTAATTTAGATGTCTATATTAAATATCTATATCTTATCATGGCATTTCACTTCCATCGACTATAAATAGAGCTGTGTCCTAGACTATTTGAGCATTGTACAATTATGTCCAAACTAGCCGATCTCAGTTACTAAACTGACCAAAATGGTCAAGTTATTTTGATAAAGTAATGTGACTTTACTAAATATTACTCTTCTAAAAACATTGCCAGTCACATTACTACTTTATAGAAAGTTTGTTTTTAAATACTGGGTTGACTGATCATAATGATTGAAGAGGCCAGGTTACTCATTTTGAGAAGTAATTCTTAAGTTATACGGTTTGATAGCTTTTGCTTTGTTTTTCCTCATGACTAACATAAAAATATATTGTGTCTTATTATTCAGTTTTACCCCTATTGCATTATTCTTTGTTCTCAAATTAATGCTAGCAATTACTCATCATTATTTACATGCAACACCAATTTCTTGGTTTGAAAGACAAATAGAAAAGTATAAATAAAACAACTTTTGTAGAATTTTATTGTGTTATACTGAGCTGTATTTATTCAGACTACCTTAACATTTGAAGAAAGTATAATCTCAGAAAATATTTAAGGGCAAAAAATAAAAAACCTGCTCTTTTTAGCTTTATAATTGCCTCGTGTCAAATTATGTATTTTAAAAACTATGTTAAATAATGCAGTTTTCCAGTCTTTAATCAGTATCATAGAAATGTAAATTTAAAATGTCTTATACCTGTATTTATATTTACCTATACGATATTTGGTTTAAAATGAAATAATAACTATATGTTATTCATTAGTTAAAGCATCCAATCAATATTTTCAGAACTTTAATTCTGAAGTTCATTGACTTTTCTGACTTATTGTTAACAACATGGGGAAATAGTTTTAAAGCTCCTCATGGATCTGTCTAATAAGCATTTCATTTATTTTACCAAATCATTTGTCCCTATATATTAGATACAAAACAATGCCTGGAAAATAGTGAGTAAATTAAAATGGAAACTAGTAATTCCTCACTAAGAAAATAGAATGTTCCTTGTGATTTGAATTTGCAAAAAGGTTTCTGGCTGAAAACTCTGAATTTTCTTGGTATGTGTCACAGGCAAATCCAAAAACTAAACTTATATAAAAACTCCTAGCCAAATTGCATAATATTCATGCATAAACTAATTTTGCTACATTATTGGACATTTAAACTATGGTTCACCATTTCATTATTAAGTGACCCCAATTTTAAGGAATTTCAGTAAACCAATGTCTGCCACTTCTTTTGCAAAATGTCAGGACACCTCTAATCTTACAGAAATGCCCCATGAAACAGCACAAGAAGGAGTCTGAGTAGTCAGCCCATGCCCTGTGTCTTTACTTAGAGTCAGTCACCCCCTAATTTCTGGTCAGTAGTTGAGAATTTTTGATCCTTGTAAGGGAGAAAAATACATTTAGAAATTTGAAAATTTGCCTGAACCTGGTCATGCACTTTTGGACTTGTTCAATCAAATAGTAAAAATATAAATCACCTTTTCTTAAATAAGAAGGTGCATGAAAAGCAATCCAGATAAGCAAGTTTTCTTCATTTCTGGATTTGGCTGCAACATATATTTTTAAAAAGATAAAAAAGTGTCCTTAATGTAGAAGTTATTCTAAATGTTCTTCCTTTTCTGAGAGTTCTTTGACCTACTTGCCACTAATGTATTCAAGTCTACTATTCACCCATTACCAAGAGCACAATTCATTAAGAATATTTGCATTTTTGAGTTATAGATTCAAATCTAGTGTTCTGAATAAGTATTATCCTAAGATCACATGAACTAAAGGAAATATTCATTCTTCAAGGGAATTTCATCAAAATCAGTCTGAATGTCATGTCAAAAAGCTGGTTATGTGCTTGAAACTTCTGTATTAATAGTAAAACACATCATCTAGATTGGAATGTATAAGACTTTATGAAGACATAGATGAAACTGTTAGTTTGCAATTTCCTGCAATAAAACTGACAGATGAAAATGTTTATAACACAGATTAATCATGTTTTCATTTAAGAATGTTCTACATTCAAAGAGGGGGAATTATAGCCCATATATTATGATGAGACAAAAGAGGAATGCATTTATTTGTTTATATATATATATATATATATATATATATTTGGAGGGATGTATTTTAAAGTAATCTAACTTATTTAGGATTAAAAATACTATAAACCAAAAAATCATTTTTGTTGATAGCTAATTATTTGGAGTGTATTATACCTTACTAATAAAGACTGTCAACTGTTTATTATTTAGCTTATATAACAAAACTCTTTTCAAATTAAAGATATTAAATTCTAAAAAAAGTTTCTGACTAATTGCTATACACTTTAACAATCAATTAATATTTATATGATACATGACAACTGAAAAAATATTCAACATATTAAATATTAAATTTCATCATCTAAAGTCCTGCTTAATATATTAATTCTAAGAAAGTCCTAAAATAATCAATTATTGATGAAATAACTTTGCTGAGTTTCTTTAAAAGTTTAATGATACATTTTAAGTAGTTAATTAACATAAGTAAATAATAATATGTAAATCCTAAATGTCCCACAATGAAATCAAAATAAATCTTACACATTTTTTGTGCACTTTTCAGTTCACAGCTACTTCATTTATGGACTTTAACTGGTGACAAAAAAAAAATGGTTCAAAAAATATTAGCTCCAAAAACTGACAAATGTGCAGCAAAAGATTATGAAAACATGCAGTGGTTTCATTAAATTAACAACAATAAATAGAAAAATGTAACTAACGTATTACCAGTTTGTGCCATAAATTTAGCAGCATCAGCTTGTTCCTGAGGGACCCTTTTTTCATGAACAGATCGAGGTCGCTGACTTTTAATTGTATGATCTCCCATCATTCCAAATTCTAAAGACAGAATAAAGGTATATGAAAGCTTGTGTGTAGACATTTCTCACAAATTACATCACTGTCTCATGCAATATGTTCCTACACAGACCTAGAAGTTACTGATTAAATCCACGATTCTAAAATTTTTCGGCTGATCTGCTTGGAACATTTCTAAACTCAAATCAAAAAAATCTATAAACAAGAACAAGGTTTCAAGAAACAATGCTAACAGTCAGAGAAATGACACATCAGGTTTTAAGTCAGCTGAAGTAACAGAAATAGTGTACTCTTTTCTGATCGTGTTTTGCAGCAATACATGAGAAAAAATACAACCACAGGGCTAACTTTTGTTTTTCAGAGATAGAATCCTGATGCAAACCAGCTGTTGCTTTGCTGAAGAATCATCACCCCCGACAAGTTTTTTCAGCACATCCTTGAGGAGTGAGTGACCATGTAACCTAGCTTACCTAAGGCAAACATTCACTTGATGGACTACTTTCCCAAAGACGAGGTTGCCCTTAGTGTCCTCCAAAGCTTATAGAAAATGGTGGCTTAGATAACTCTCATTCTCTCCCGCCTTGTGCCCACATAATTCTTCATCCCTTTTCTAACCACTTGGAAGAGAGTGTTTTCTCCTTTAAAAGTTATGTTTAAGAGAGAGAATGACTCCAGGTTTCTGTTATTTAATCCTTTCAACATATACCTCCTAGGAAAGGAAAATAATCTGGGCCTAACTCAGAGACAGATGGGGGAGAGAAAAAATAAGCTGAACAAAAGAATAGATTCCACATAGCATACATTTATTTAATCTATATGCTTAGAAATCTGTAAGCATTCCATGCTTATTTCACTGTTACTGTAAAATAATCGAATAAAACCAAAGCCTGATGAATGGAGTGGTTAGTTCTGGCTCACAGGACTGTAGGTGGGGGAAGAGCATTGCTGAGGGGCAGGGGTCAGTGGTGCTCAATGTTCCAAGAAAAGTTTTGGGTCTTTAACACCAGGTCTTTCATACATGACACACATGACTGGGTAAAATATGTTCTAATGATAGTGCAAATAGATTGCTAGAACTAATAATGTCAACATTTGTGAATGGATAATTTCACCAGCTTATTGTTTTGGTTTTTCCCATCCATCTTTAAATCATCTTCTGCTAAAATATTACAATGTACCTTGTACGATTAAGCAGTGTATTTTTTATACACAACTCTGATCTTTTATGCAAGGAGAAAAGACTAGCACATGTTTTTGTCCAGCCTGGCAGATTTCCTCATAAATATTAAAGTATGGCTCCTGACAGATTGATTTGTCAGAAATTCTTTCAAGATATTCTACCCAAGAGAACATCTCATGAGAAATCTGAGAAATCTAAATGAATGTGTGTTTGTTTTTATCAGTTTAGATAAAATCCAAGGCAGGAAATGGAAATTTTCATAAAATGTCAGTTGCTTTAATCTCATAAAATCCATCACTGTTTTCCCTTACTGCCAACATCCTTTCATTCCATTCATTTATGTGTACGTTATGTGCTGCCTAAACCATGCTTCATTCTGCTAATGAGAAGTATCTAATCACCTATCATTTAATGATTTTGGAAAGTGACCACGTAGAAAATTTATATCTAGACTCCTGCACTATCCAATATTTTGAAATATTATATATAATTGAAATTTCTCTGGATCTGAAAATAGCAAAAGAAATTTAATAGTAATTTTTATTAACAGTATGCTTTACCTTCTGTCCTCTTGAATTTATCATTTAAATTGTGTACGTGTGTGTCTATCATTTAGGGCATCTCAGTCAGAGCACATGTTCACATAAGTAATCTGGGGGCTCTGATGCTTACACTAAGGTAGTTTGGGCAACCGGAGGGCAAAGGACACCAAAGAAAGTATCCCATGCCTACAACTTCCTAGCTACAAGGTAACTTTATTACCTGTTCTAGTAGAAGGCAATTCCTCAACTCGGTGGCAGCATGATAATAGCCTGCAATTTGTTTTCTAAGGAAAAATAGTTTACAGGGATTATGATCCTGAAATTTAGGGGTCTGAGGATATAGGTTGGCTCTGAGATCATTTTAAAAGTGTCATATTCAATTTTTAATGATTTCTGAAATTTAAACATGAGTAAAGTACTATTTTTTTTAAAATAGGCATTAGTATTTCAGTGAACTATTTCACATTATTAGCTGGAATGTAATTGAAGCTTCTCAAATACAAATTACAAATTTTATATTACAAATTAAATTTCCATATTCTTCACTCTAGTCACTTCTACTTATTAATAATCAATGTTATATGAGCATTAGTGCTAATGCCTTATCATGGGTCAGAGCATTTAAGAAATTCTTCAATCATATGTGGACTTGATTACATAAGTTTTACATAATCGAAAGTTTAAAATAAATTTTCTGATTATTGTTACCAATATAATTTATATTAAAAATTACTTAAAAAATTAAAACTATTCAATAATATGAGGCCTTGATATAACTAAATTCCCTATAAGATAGAAGACATGCTAACAATTTACTTCTTTTTCTCAGATGGAAAAGCAACACTATGGTGGTATTTTTTTAATGTGCTAGACGGATTGTTTCAGACCTTAAACAATCCTAATTT
Source organism: Globicephala melas (assembly GCF_963455315.2). NCBI lineage: Eukaryota > Metazoa > Chordata > Mammalia > Artiodactyla > Delphinidae > Globicephala > Globicephala melas. The sequence goes on along the minus strand of NC_083327.1, from coordinate 5,808,285 downwards.
GTAAGTGAAACACGTAAACTCTTATCTAATTAAGTGAGTTTCTTCTGCCAATGTTTATGTGCCAAGTGTTTGAAAAAAATCTTCTTTCTTTAAGGGTTGTTATCAATGGTAAAATTTAACAACAAATGCTATGGCTCCATCCATTTCTCACAATGGAATACTTTCAAAATATTCGTGCTCTCTTTCAAGATGATATCATATTCAATTTTCTTCATTTCTCATGAATATAAAGGCCAATTGGATCATCTAAACTTAGGGAGAAAAAGCTGTCATTTTTGCTATTATTCTCTTATTTAGTGAATATGGGTTGAGGTAAACCTTTAGTGTGTTATTCTTTCTGAATAATATCAGTTCTTCATGGTTGTTGATTTATATTCAAATGATTCTGAGGTGGCAAAGATCATATACTACATTAGTTACACGAGAAAAACAGCATAGCCAAATAAAAAGATGATCTGCTTTGGTAAAAGCAATGAAAAGCAAGTTATGAAATCAAATGAAGTCATGTACAGCATAATATTGTATATGTACATATGGTACATGGCTTATGAAAATACAGGGTTATTTCCTATATCTTTATGTTGATGGTATCGATGAAGTGGTGGATAAATAACTGCGTTCATATATAAAACTCATATGGCTTTCCATGTTTAGGCACATTTTCTCATACACACTCTTTCACTGTGCTTCTTGATAAAAAGCAGTAGTCTCTGGAAGTACGATACAATCAAAGTCACATGAAAAAAAGGTTTTGAAAATCTGTTGCTTTAGGTATAGTTTTATGTCTTTTCTTCTCCCATCCAGGAATATTATAAGTAGATCGTTAAGAAACAAATACACTTGAAAACTGACTCTTGGTAGTCAATTGTCAGTCATGAAGTTTTTGTCTGGAAATCAAGGGTTATAATAATGTGAAGTCATCAAAAATTTAAAACACACACATATCCACTTGTTATTTTACCATGTTTATTCTTCAACGTATGGACAAGTAGAGCAGAGAATTAGTCAATAACAGTTATTACTGCAAACCAGCTTGCTATATAAATATTAACTTCACATTGTTAGCTAGCTTTCCTTCGCATTTCTACAGAAACTATTCTAGCCCACTGTTGCTTCTCAAGAAACTCCCAGAGATATGTCCTACTTTTAATCTACAGCCAAATTGCACTGCTTTTTGTCATGGAAATGGTCAAGCCAACGCAGCCTTTCTCTTATTTTCCTCCACCTGAAACATCTGCTCCTCCAGCCATGCCTGCAATAAAGCCCTCTCCAAATCCTCCTCAAATGGCACCACCTCCATGAACTAACCAACCAATCAGAATCAGCCTCTGTCTGCCCTAACTTCTGTTCTGCTTTGTATCAATAATGGACTTTTACTTATTAGACTGTGTCTTATTCCCCGAACTGGATTATGAACTTATATGGAAAGGAAGTATGTCTTACAAGTTTTAAAAGCACCTCCTGCTTTGCATATAACTGGGGCTCAATATTTATTCTATAAATAACTTTCATGCTAAGAAATTCTTCTCCAAAAGGCAAATTTCTAGATGCCTAGAACCATTTCTTTAACTTGTTTGGTGAACTGTTCAATGGGGAAAAGATAAAATTCTTAGAGAAGTACTTAAAAGTTAATTATGTATGATTATGATGGTCAACATTTCTTTTGTCAACAGAGTTAACTATTGTTGCTATTGTGTCGAAAAATATATTCAGATTATTATTTAAATAATTGAAATATTACTTTATTTAGAACTTAAATCTCACTGTCCCAAAACAAAGCTTAATGCCCTAAAACAATGCTTAATTTTTGTCAATAAACATTTATCAATTACTTACTGTTTTAGGTATTAAAATTACAAACATAAGTAAAAAACTGTCTCTGATATTCTCACACCCAAGAAAACCCACTAAACATGGCCTGTTCCTTTCAAATACATAAAATTATTTACCTTAATCAAAACATTAAGCTGCATTTGTATGTTATTAAATTCGTTCATTTATTTTTACACTTATTGGAAACAGAGTTGTCACAATTATGTTGCATGCAGATTTTTTGTGTGCATAAGATGGCCTGGAGATATTTAGGTAGTGAAGAAGAGAGCAGATCATCAGTCATTTTGATAGTCTTCTGTTTTCTGAGATTATTTAAAAAAAAATTTTTGCAATATGATTAGACGTAAAAATTGTTTTCTCTCCCTCAACAACTCTTTGTTGAGTGCCTATATAGTCAGGTGTTTTATGAAAACATAGAGCTGATTGGGAAAAAGACTATTATCTACATCATCAAAGATATTTCTAGAACTGGCATGAACTATTGGAAACAAGGAATTTTAAAATTAGACATCATTAGCTGGAATTCTGAAGAACGCTGTTTAAGAAATACATTTTACTGTTAATTATACATTAATTTCATTTTCCCAAAGAAACAAACAGGAATAGAATAAGTGGATGAAAGACAATTTCCAAATAATTAATTCAAATTAATGACAATTATATAATAAATATCAGGAAATATTTAAATAAATTTTGAGAAAATCAAAAATTAATATTAAGAAATATTTAAAATAAATTAATACATGTTAAGAAATATGAGAAATCCATAATCAAAATTTGAAAGATTAACTGATATTCTTTCCTTCAAATTATTTCTTGGTTCTATTGACATAATTAGATACGTGGTTATAGGCATGAAGATGCTATTTATTACAATAATAAAACAGAATCTTGCTTTTCAAAATACTCCCACAGAAATGATTTTATTAGATAGTCAGCCATGACTCTGTTAAGTAAATGGGTGATTTTATGGCACTTCTAAATTGGACAAAACATAGTGTAATGAAACGATATACTGATAGCATGTTATAGAAAAAGTTTAAATGATCAGATGTTTTCAATTAAGTTGTTAAATTATGAAACCCAAACTATTTTATAGAAGAGATTGTCAAATATATTTAGTGTACATACTCTTAGTCAATGATGATATATTCTAATTCATTTTATTTCCAAATAGAAGCTTTGAAATAATTACATATAATGATAGATTCCTTTTAGAACTTTTCAAACATGTATTCAAAAATTATATTATAAAACATCTTATCTAGAATGATTCCAGGACATTTGGGGTGTAAACCCTTAAATCATCATTTTTACACTTACTCAGTCTTACTTCTGGGAAATGTTAGTAAACTGGATGCACCGTTCCATGTAAGAAATCATCAATGTGTGAAATCATGTAGGAATTATTTGTTAATATTTCTTATATATTATCCAATTGCATTTTATGATCTCATCTCTTTTTGAGATAACTTTTGGATTTTTATAAACTATCAGTAATGGTTTGCTTGAAAGATACTTTATTTGTTGGTGATGAGTAAAATAAATGTAGAAGCACATAAATAATAAAGCAATTCTACTTCCAATAGTAAACTAGTAGGATTCATCTTTTCTTGTTGACCTGTATCAGAATTTAATTTAGCATCTTAGTACATCAGTGGCAAAATAAGATGCTATGTTGCAAGTTCCAGCACCTTTTGTAGGGGACTAAAACCCTCACACTATAAGACGTGAATAATCTTATTGCTAAAGTGGCCCAATAAGATCTTAGGGAATGTGAATTACAAGAAAGTAAACTGGGTTGTCCCTGGATGAAGCATTTCTACATTTTCCTAAAAAGAACAGGGATGGCTTGCTTTCCTGCCAAGCTCTCTGACATGCAGAGGGAATCAGGCCCACAGAAAGCTTCTTTGAGGCCTTATTAAGAACCCTGGAAAGTATCTCTACCCGATTAAATGTGAAACTTTTGTAGGGGTTTAAGAGGCAATGAGTGAGAAATCATGGTTTGATTTGAATTTTAGATAGATTACTGTAATTGAAGAATGGATAGCAGAGTCTAGGGGAGCAAAGTTAGAGGCAACATAAACTATGAAGAGCTACTGCAATTGTCCATATACAGCTATTTGTGATTGGGTAGGGCGTCGGGTTTGATAGATGGGTCACCAGCAGCTCCTAAGCCTGGGGGAGCAAATGGATGGGGTACCCCCATTAGATAAGAATCAGAAGTCCCAGCTTACTGCAGGTTGAGTACATCTTTGGATGATTGGGTCCAAATTGTTGGCAACTAGAGCGATTGTCAGTGCCCCAGAAGTTTACAGGGAAGTGTTTTATAAGAAAGTTTACACTTGAAAAATGTGACGCTTTTAGTATGGTATTTTTGAGAGATGTTACCTTTGTATATATATTACATTACGCATATTGTATTATATGTATTATATTATGCATTCATTTAGAATGTTTAAGAAAAATGATTCCTCTATGATTTTTTAATTAAGGCTTATATCCATATGGGACTTTTCCACTTGCTGAAGTTCAATCTCATTTCCTATAACAGTACAGCACAGAATAATTTAACTTAAAGCAATATCACTGAACGCATATTTACTGAAAGAAATAATTTAACAAGATACCTCGTGAGAATAATTAGTACATTCTACACTCCAACTGAAAGTTAAAAGATGAGGTGAATTGTTGCTTCACCCAAACATCTCAACATAAATACACAGTGGGTAAACCATGAATGGATTTTTCATGCTTTTTCATAAGGCACTGGTATCTGGATAGTTCTGAAACATATTTACTGCACTTAAACCACCTTCATGTGACTCACATGATCTCAAGCTTGTACCTGGAGGTAAGAAAGAAGTTCCTTTGTCATTTATGCTTTTTAACTCATCCATTTTGTTCCCACAGAATTTCTTTTTTAGAGAATCTATAAATATCAAAATAAATAGTTCTACTCATGTTTTACCATTTATTGCTATGTTTTTGTGTCTTATCACATAATGTTTTAGTTTACAGCAGTATCATTGTATACATGTTTACTGAAAGAAATATCAAAACTGAGTTTTTAATGAAAATGATTCCACTAAGACATACATATAGTGCTTACAGCAATTTCTAAAAATAACTATAATACTATCTTAACTATCCTCTCAATACTCTAGCTTATTTTTCAGGGACACATGAATACATGTGGATAATAGTTTCAGTATTTTTCTAGTCTATAAATTATCCTTATAATCAATTAACATATATTCAAACTTGTTTCCATCATTTATCATTATCCGTATTGAAGCCCAAGGGGCATTCTATAGAGAGAACTAAAAATGATTAGCCATTTCAAAGCAGTGTTTCAAATACCTAGAGACAAGGAAGACCATTAAACTAAGATGTGAGGTGCAGCTGAATTGTCAGGGTGGAAAAATAAAGTGAAGACCAGCAGATACAGCTCCTGTTTTGAGCATCACACCTGAAGTTCTCCAAACCTTTTTCCTCCTGTTTCAAAAGGGGATTCTGGGAACAGGGTCTCTGAGGTCTTCTGAAGCTCTAAAATTGCATTATTTTCTCAGGTCAGAAGTTGGCACATGAACATAACATACAGGCCGTCTCTCAGTAGACCTGGAGGCCTAGAGGCTCTGACCAAGGTTGACTGGGGTGTGCAGAGACACACAGGCACCCGAGTCTAAGTAAAACACAGAGTTGTAGTTGCTTCTAAAACTTTTCTTAAGTCACTCGGTGTGGAACAGTTCCCTGGATGCATGTCTAAGCACCAAAGCAAGGTTTACTTTGCATGGGAGGTCTCAAGATTGCACAGTACTTATTTAAACACCTTAGCCAGCATCCACGCTGGAGAGGGAATTTTTTAGAAGACAATATGCTTTCAAAGGCATTGAGCATGAATAGAGTCCATTCGTTCAACAAACATTAAATGAGCAATTACTATATTCCAGACAGGATTCTAGGCACTGGTGATATAGCCATGAACAGAGTAGACAAAAATTTGTTTTTGTGAGAGAAAATTTTATAGTTATTCCTAGTCTGATAGGCAAGGCTTATAAAATATTTCACAAATATTAAATTTACTAGCCAGCCCTTGGAAAGTTTCATTATAAGCAGTCAAATATATATGTGTCAGATTAATAACTTTTAATTTCACTCTTTCATTCACAAACTGCTTCAGATAAAACTGATTTAACTGCATGTCTCATTCATATCATTCAACAGAAATTGGTTAAGAGGACCACTTAGATGAAAATGGTTGACTCAAAAGCTGGGTCACCATATCCAAAACAACGCTGTGGTCTCATTGGTTTCTCTTCTATTATCTTCAGAGTTTTCTTTCCTTTCAATTTTAATTGATTTTGCTATACACTGATCTAGTCTCTTTATACCCCTTAAGAAAATGTTTGTTCTTTCTCATTCCATTCACTATTGTCATATTATATCCTTTATATCTTTTTATTTTTGTAAACTACCCAAGAAGACATAAATATGCTTTCATTATACCATGCCTCTCTATTTTCCTGTGGCCAGATATTTACATCTATGTTGCCTTCAGAGGTTTGCCTCCAGAGGAAAGACTCCTAGAAGTGGTTTTGCAGCGTGATGTCATCTCCCATCCCAAATATACTTCACAACAAATAGTGAAGGTAGGGAAAATGTTAGATTTTTTTGATCTATTTTCTGTCAAAATACAACACCCCTCTTCATCCTAATTAGTGCTTTTTCTTGTCCAATTTTGCTTGATATTAATATTATTATTGCTGCTTTGTTAACGCCTTTGCTACATTTTTTTCCATATGCCTTCTACTCTTCAGTGTCATTTTGCTTTAAGCATATATCTTATATAAAACATGTATAGTTGTATTTTAAAAATCCCATCTGATCCTCTTCCTTTTAGTAGGAAATTAAATCCATTGACATTCACTATATTTATTATAAGGTTGGACTTATTTCTTCCATCTTATATTAGGATTTCTCTTTAGCATATTTTCTTGCTGTTTCTTCATTTTTCCCCTATTTAAATTTTTTTGGATCAGTAGGAATTTTCAGTTACATTTTTTCCTCTAGTTATCCTTCTTCAATTATTCCAAGTGCTGTACACTAATTTTATCACATACACTTAAGTAAATTTTTAAATCTATCACTATCTATAGTGAATCAGTATCTGTACTCTTTCCCAAACCAAGACAAGAATTTGAGTGTGCTATCCATGTCTCACTGTCTTGATACTCACATATCATTTATTTCCAAATGATTGTATATTGTGCTGCAGTAATTAGACTTAACTATTAGTATCAGCTATTAGTCTAACTATCAGTATTAATTTCTTGTTGATCTTTCTTAGATTTGTTTAATTTTGATCAAGTACATCCTTTAACAGAGAAGAGTCTAAAATTGACTCATCTTGCCTTTACACTTGAATGCTAGTTTGGCTAGACCTAGAAATTTAAGGTCAAGAAGTTTTATCTTAGTTCCTGGACCAGGGATTGAACCTGGGCCCCCAGCAGTGAAAGCAATGAGTCCTAACCGCTGGACCACCAGGGAACTCCCAAGGTCGAGAATTTTGTTTTTCATACTGAACTTTGATGATAACTTGGACCCTGAATGCCGGTATCCAGTGTTGCCTGTGAGATGTCTTCTGGTAAGAGAATCTGCTTTTCTTTCTGGAAGGCTTTTTTGGGATTTTTCCTTTTATCCTTGGAAATTTTACCAATGTATGTCTAGACATCAGTCTTTCTCACTCAGCTTACTTGGTACTCTGTTCCCTTTCCATACAAGGACCAACCCTTTAGCTGAGCACACTGAGGGCTTTTCTCCAACTTCCTCTTTTCTTGGTTTCCTTCCATATCGGGGTGTGGAGGTTCGGAGTTACTGCAAGTTGCTCTCTGCTTCCATCCCAGCCCCTCTGTATCCACTAAGAACTTCCTCTGAGAAAAGTCAACCCCGGATTTCTGACTATTAAAGGATAAGTGCAAACCATATTACTTTCCATGTCGTTCTCTGAACAGTTCTCTTTCCTACTTACATAAGTCTTTCAAAAGCATATCCTCTAATTGCTCACTTTCCCCTCGCCCAATAATGTCAGGCTATCTGACTTCAAGCCTCCTTCCCGGAATGAAACTGCTCTCTGGGAAGTCAGCTGCCTCTTAGAAACTGTCACGTTCATCCTGATTCCTTCAGCATTTGACACTCTCCCACGCTCCCCCGTCCCACAACTTTTCCTAAAACGTTCACCTCCCTTGGTTTTCAAAGCTGACGATTTGATTTTCTTCCTCTTCCTGACTGCCTTCCATCCATTCCATTGCTTTAGTGGCTCTTCATCCTCTAAAAGCTAAGTTTTCCCCTCGGGATTCATCTCAATACTCTCTCCCTGAGAAATTCCACCCATTCCTACAGACTCAGGTACCGCTCTTGGGCAAGCAACCATCAGTCTTCCACTCCTCTAGGCTGAACTATCTCCAGACCACCTACACTACAGTGGCCCCTAGATACTGTGACACAAACTTAGTATCTATGAAAACAAGCTAATCCCTGCCTTTAGGAGAGCCGGTCCTAGATGTGCATTTCAAATTTAGTTTTAATAAACATACGGTGCTCAAGATAAATCGTTTGTGAATAAAGAGCAAAATAAAAGTTGACCAGAAATAATGCAGAAAATTTTCTTAGATTTATCAAAAACATCCTGATGGACCAGTTTTGTTATGTAAAGATGGGCCTTGGCACTAAATCTGGAAAACTGAAGGTGATAGAGAGATATTATTTTGCATAATAACAGAGTAGTAATTTGAAATTTACTGAGGTTGCCAGGGAGACAAGGTGAGGCTTCCTGGGGAAAATAGAGGAAGGATGTGAGGTTAAAAGGAGGGGCTTCAGGAGTAAGGAGAGAACCGTCCAGAAAAATGGTGGAAAGTTGAGACCAGAGGAAAAAACTGTTGGATTCCATGTGGAAGGAACATCAGGATCAATTTTAAGAACACTGATACTTAAGTATAAATGTATATACAGTGCTGGGTTGAAATAAAATCCCTCTACACTACAACCAACTTTTATTAAAAGCCTATACCCTGTATTAGAAATATTTACAAAGAGGTGATTAAAGAAAAGAAAGATTGATTTCACATTGAGGTTGACTAGGGACAGAATAAAGAGAATAGCCCAGACACAAAATACAAAGCAACGAATGATGATATAGCTAAAATACATGTAAGAGTGGATGGGCAGGAACACACAAGTCCTCCCTCAAAAAATCCTTAGAGATATTGGGAGTATATTGAATTTATAGTTCTAAATTATGTGGCAGATCAAGCCAAGTGTTTGTTTAAAAATTATACTAAGGTAAAGATAGTCTTCCAAAGGCTGGAGAATTTGGGAGCACATCAATGATAACTGTAGGGTTACAACTTGACATTCTTATACTGGGCTCTGGGTAGCTCATACTGTAATATATATTAAACATTGTCCCTCAGCTGATTTTGTACTTTCTGAACCATATGCAAACTCTAACCTAATCTAGCAAGGAGTCCTAAGTTGTTTACTAGTCATCACCTAACTGAGTTCTACAGGACTGGTGGCCAAGTGGCCAAGGATTGGCAGAGAGGGTTAAAGACGGCATCTCTTATATGCTAAATCCTTCCCTATTTCGGTTTAGGGCTTTTTCTTCTTCCCTCACCCCAACCTTCACAGGAGACACTAGCTTTGACTATTGTGAACAGTTTCACCAAGACTTAAGTGGGAGACGTAATTAAAGTTTTGCTTTTCTGAAGGAAAAACAATGTCTTCTTTGTGTTGTAGTTTTAATTTTTTAATGGTTTCCTTAATTATAATATCTCTTCAAATCGATGTATTCTGTATATTATTATCTCTTTGCCAGAAGTATATGTCAGGGTATGTCTTCTAGGCTGGGATCTACCTGGCATAACAAGTTATTTTAAAGTGAATATATTGGATTTTTGATGACTAAAGTTTGATGAGTCAACACTGTAAAATAGCTGTACCAAAACTCAATAGAAACTTTTGAGTTTGGGATTGACATGTACTCACTGCTATATTTAAAACAGATAACCAACAAGGACCTACTGTATAGCACAGGGAACTCTGCTTAATATTATTTAACAACTTAAATGGGAAAATAATTTGAAAAAGAATAGGTGCATGTATATGTAGAACTGAATCACTTTGCTGAAAATAACACAATCAACTCTACTCCAATATAAAATATTTTTTTATATAAATATTATAAAAAATATTTTTTTTAAAAAAAAGATCATTAAGAAAAACTTTGGTTGCATTTTCTAAAGTGTGGAATTCAGGACTTTTGGTCTACTTAGCATTTAGTTGTGGTCATTAGTGTTTTACAGAGGAATATTGATAAATATGTAGAAAGAATAGTGCTCAGAATGGTAAAAGAGTGAGAAATGGAGTGAAGACTGTCTCAAAAATTATAGTTTAGTGTCAGGCTTATTTTGGAAGTAAATTTTGAGTGCCCAATTGAAAAGCGCTTCAGGGAAAAGAATCTAGTAGAAAAGCTAGGGAAAACTTAAAGAATCAAACCTCATTTTAGAATTATAATCTCTATAAGTACCACAAAAATAGATTCTTATTAGAATCAAACACTGGGTATGTTTAGCTTGGAAAAAAACTCAGGAAGAAATGATAATTTTCTTTGGATATCTGGAAACCTCAAGTAGCAGAAGGATTACAAATAAATTAACTATGATGTTTATTAAGAAAGAATTAAGGGGAAGGGTCAAATCCATAGGAAGAAATTTCTAACAAATTGGGGTCCATAAAACAGAGTGGGTGGCCATATGAAATACCAAGCTGTTGGGCTTCCCTGGTGGCGCAGTGGTTGAGAGTCCGCCTGCCGATTCAGGGGACGTGGGTTCGTGCCCCAGTCCAGGAGGATCCCACATGCCGAGAAGCGGCTGGGCCCGTGAGCCATGGCCGCTGAGCCTGTGCGTCTGGAGCCTGTGCTCCGCAACGCGAGAGGCCACAACAGTGAGAGGCACGCGTACCGCAAAAAAAAAAAAAAAAAAACAAGCTGTTAATCAGTGGAAGTACTTAAGCAGTGGCTGTGAGACTAATGAGTATTGTAGCAATAATTCCTACATGGATGTATCTCGGATTCCTAGAATCTGTGATTCTTCCTGTTCCCCCAAACCCATAGTCTATCAATTTTCCACTGTCATGTGTCTCCATCCAAAGCATGTTCCAAATCTGTCAAGGTCTCTTCAGCTCCACCACCACCACTCAGGTCCACACCCCACTAGCCTCCAGCACTGGGATCATTGCAATGACCTCCTAACTGGCCCCCACCCCTGTCACCACTTCTGCTTACAATCCAGTCTCCACAGAGCAGAAAGGCAGACCTTTTAAAAGATAAAACAGATACTGTAAATCCTCCTCTTAAATTCCTTTCATGTCTTCCCAACTCTTAGAATAAAATCTAAACTCCTTACTCTGGGTCTTATTAAGAGCCCTGTGTAATCTGCCCAGCCTACATTTCAAAAACCATCTCACATCCTTCTCCCCATGACTAACCGTGTTCCAGTCGCACTGGCCTTCTTTTAGCTCTTAAACATACATTGATTTCTTTCACTGGAAATCTCTTCTGATCTTTGCATGGTTGATTCATTCTTGTCATTTTTATCAAAGCTAAAATCTCACCTCCTTCCAGAGGTGGTCCCTGACCACCAAATACAAATACAGTCATTCTCTAAAACCTGAATTTAATTCTCTACAGAACTTATCAATATCTGTGTTGTTTTTATGTATTTGTTTAATAACTGTATCCATCAACACACTAAAATATGAGCTTCATAAGACTAGGAGTCTTGTCTGTCTTGTCCATCACCATATCTTGTGCCTTGTAAGTGACTAAAAAGTACTTTGGAATGGAGAGAGAGAGGAAAAACAGAGGAAAAAGGGAAAGAACTTTATTATTATTGAATAATATCATGGTCTTAATCTTACTCACTGTACTCTGGGTGACTTCCTCAGATCTACCTTCCAATTCACAAACATTCCCCTTGACAGTGTCAAATTAGTATTTAACCCATCTACTGAATTTTTAACTTCAGTGACTATATGTTTTATTTTTGGTAGTTCTATTTTTTCCAAATCTATTTTCTGTTATGTTGTTCTGTATTTATTATTTCTATACTTTTTAAAAAACACTTTAAACATATCTCTTTTATGGTTTATTTAAGGATTTTTCTTGTTTGTTTTCTATTTCAGAGTGTGCTCCTTTCATTACATCTGCTGATTCCCCTGCATGGCTTTTGTTTTCTCCTATATTTTATTTTATTTTGTATAATTTTATTGAGTGTTCATCTTGCACAGCATTTTCTCCCCTATGAAACTCCTATAATCCTCACTGTAAAAACATCCTTTCACAGCAGTAAATTTCTTTGTTCTAGGTTGCTATATCACAAAAGCATCAATTTCTATCATATACCTGCATGGCATGTGCTACTATTTGTTTCTTTTGTTGCGGGGTGTGCCTTTTTTCTCCCCACCAAGGCTCTTGAAAGAAGGTGAGCTTCTTTCTCACTGTTTCCTGGGGCCATCAAATAAAATTTCTCTAAACCTCCTTTGACAGAAAGGGTAATTCTGTGAGGCCCCAGGCTTTATGTAGTTGAATTGATTTTAGTTCTCCAAACCTACACAAGTTGAGGACATTCTTCTCTCCACATAGCAACAATGAAATCCTAATTCTTAACCATTTAGAGCTTATAACTATTCAAAACATTTAAAAGCCCCCAGCTTACCCCTAATACTTTGTCTTTTGTCTTTTTATTGTTGTTGTATTTTATGGACACCTATAAATCTCCTTTTATTTTCAGTGTGCCTCATTTTTGTTGTCCTAACATTTTATCCAGCATTTCTATGAGTTTTTATCAGGGCTGGGGTCCACCCACATCACTCATTCTGCCATATTGTTCGAATCCTTTCCAAAAGTTAGGTATTGTGTTTAAGTGCTATCTTCATCATGAGTTAGGTTCTATTATTATTCTCATTTTAGACATGGAGATGATGACGTTTCAAGAGGTTACATTACTTGTCCATCATTATACAGTGAGGATGTTTTGGGCTTGGGATTCAAAAAGGTCACATATAATTGATGCCCAAGCCAGGCTTTCAAGTATAAGGCTATATAATTAATAGAATCCCTTTCAACTTTAAAATTAATTTTATATCCTTGCACTTTGCATGGTTTATTTCCCTACATTGGAATATGTGGTTTCATGGTGTTAATAATGATGGAATATATAATCAGGCCAGTGTTTGCTCAGAGATTTTAATAATCTCAGCTGCAGTTCACTTCCAGTTGCTTTGTAGGTTTTCCATGATACTCCATGGGAAGGAAAATATGCTAAATTAAGAGTTTCACAAAGTGAATCAATATTAAGATGCCCTAAAAAAGTATAATCTTATAGTGTCATTAACATGAGGTTGAATATAATGGAAATATTTTAATGGTGAGTAATGTATCCTACTGCTCCTTCCCTAATGTTTTCACCATTGGCAATAGATGCCATTTTAACTTGCCTTTACCAAAATTTCCTTTACTGAGCGTAAATAAGAAGATGCATTTATATTTTCAATAAAGAATTTAAAAGTGTGAGTACTAGGCCACATTACATTCATTCGGGAAGAGGCACATAAAAAATCAGAGAAATTTATATATTCAATCTTTCAGTTATTGAGATTGAAAAGGCATTAATTTTGGTGTCCTCTACAGACTTAAAGGTTTTCTGACTCCAATTTTAATAAAAGAATACAACTTTACAACAGTACTCAATTCTTCTTAGTAAATGGCCGAAAAAGAACTGAACTCTTTTACCAGACAAGCAATCCGTTAATCATTCATAAAGGTCACGACTGAGCCACACAAGAACTTAATTTTTCTGCATGACAGTGCTCTGTTTTTCTCATACCCTATGGTTTTAGAGGATCAGAATTTCCCACTACCTCAAAACACTAGCTTGACCTCAAAAACAAGTCTGGAAAAAATATTCTTCCAGACATTAAAAAAATGCAACATGAACAAATACCAAATGATGTTTGACATTTAAGAATGACCTTTGTGCAGCAAATAAAGTCATTTTCCAAAAAGCCAACATTCAAACTTTCCCAGAAACACATTTGCAAATGAAAAGACATCACCAGCTAAAACAGTAATTGCTAGCCATAAACCTTTTTTTTTTTTTTTTTTTTTTTTTTTGCAAACACCACTAAAATTAGTGAAGTTAAATGCCCAGATTAAGAAGAAATACTCCATCGATTCTCATGTCACTTTTGTAGCACTGCTGAATCGGTTTTGGTAACTTTACTGAATGCACATTTTCTTTTTGCTAAACTGCCTTCTCTTGCAGCCTCCTCTAAAGATGGAGAGCATCTTATGCCGGTATCCAGACAGTCTCACTGAATTTAGTGACTTACAAATTTAAAGGAGGTTCATGGTTTGCTGTCTTGACCTCAGGTTTTGCCCTTGAAATCTCACACGGATTCTATAAAAAGCAATCTCCAGGCTTCCTGGAGCAGGTTGTCTGGAAAACAGTGGTTAGAAGCATTTTGGTTCTACCCTGAGACCAGCCAGTAAGTGATATCAGCAAATACATTAACAAAGTTACCATAAAATTCTTATATGCATATACCTGGAGAAAACAATAATTCAAAAATTACATGCACCCCAGTGTTCACTGCAGCACTATTTACAATAGCCAAGACATGGAAAAAACCTAAATGTCCATCAGCAGAGGAATGGATAAAGAAGATGTGGTACATATATACAATGAAATATTACTCAGCCATAAAAGTGAATGAAATAGTGCCATTTGCAGAGCCGTGGATGGACCTAGAGACTATCATACAGAGTGAAGTAAGTCGGAAAGAGAAAAACAAATATTGTATAATATTGCTTATATTTGGAATCTAGAAAAATGGTAAGATGAACTTATTTGCAAAGAGAAATAGAGACACAGATGTAGAGAACAAACTTATGGATACCAAGGGGGTAAGGGCGGTGGGATGAACTGGGAGATTGGGATTGACATATATACACTACTATGTATAAAATAGATAATTAATGAGAACCTACTAATAATAGTGTCACTTACACTATACATTAAAGCGCAGACATTCAAAATTAGGTATGTCTGTTTTCAAGGCCTATGTTCATTGCTTTACAATATTAAAGTAAATACACAAAGGGACAGCATCCATCCCCTGAGTAAAAGTAATTCAAGTTCATTATGGAAAATAAAGATGCCAGAAAAAAAAAATTATGTTTGTCCCTATTCCAAAAATTTCTTAGTACTGCCAAAAATTTCTTACTACCATTATCTTCCAAGTTTTAAACTTTCTTTTGGGGGGAGACATATGTCATAAGATGTTATGAGGTTTCCTTTAGAACTTGTACAGGGGTGATGTTATAGTGCAAAGATTTCACTGTTGAGGTTTACTGAATTAAATCTCCAGCATCTGCCATGGACACAAGAACAGCTTTTACCATTGAAAGTCATCCCAAGGTAAGGGTATTGATGGTGTTTTTCCCAAAAGAAGAAAAAGAGGTCTCTGGAGAATCACTGATATATTTAGGGGAGACTAAAACATTTCCTGGTTGGACATTCACTGAAATCATCAGACTTGCTTGTCAGCCATGTGTTGTCACATAAAGAGGAGAAAGCACCAGTGGGAGATGCTTCCATGAGACCATGTCAACTAAAAATACAAGAGTGGGATAGTTTTTGCAGCTGAGGGAGGGGGATGAGGATATGGATATCTTCAGGGTTTAAAGATAACAAGATTTAGAAGGAATGGAAGTGATACCTTCTATGGGCAATCAGAAAGTCACAACATGGAATCACTTTTGAGAATTTTATGACTTCACTTTCAGTTTAAGATGAGAATGAAACTTCTTCGTGAAAATGTAGGCAGATGAACTAAGAAAGTCAATATGAGGAGATATATATGTATACACACACACACACACACACATATATATGTATATATATATTTTTTTTGCAAGAAGCACTTTTAACTGGCCAAGGAAAAGGGTTTTGTTTTTGTAAAAAGTCAGATCAATATAGTTCCAGGAAGTAATTTTCACCCCTACATATTTTCACATAGAGATGTTACTCTTTTTCTATTTACAGTGCTAGGTACAGACTAAGTTATTAACAAATACTTATGGCTTGATCAGTTGGTTGAAGATAACCCAGACTTGCCTGAGGCATGGAAAGTACAGGGTGAAATAGGAGGAAAGAAATTAGAGATTGGTGAATGTGCGTGAAAAAAGACTTTCCTCTCTGGTTAATAGCTTGCCCAGGCGAGAAAGTGCATTTGAAAATTTCCAAAAGATCTCTCTCCAAGAGCAAACTATTATTAATTTCATTCTTTAAAAACAGAAAATAAAATAGTAATCTTGGTTTCTAAAGCTTCCTCATTTTAAAGCTTATTGACTTTTTCCTGTGATAAAGGTTGGGTGAGGTCTACAAAACAAAGAAGGATCAGAAACTGCTTTGGGAGAAGGCCCACATTTGGGATTGGAAGAGGAAAGTGGAACTTTGAAGTAAGATTGAGAGAAATAGTGAAAGCAGACAGAAAACCTAGGAGAGTATTTCACCAGGGAAGCCCAGCATTCAATGAATAAAAGGGAGTTTAGAAGGTTACTGGATTTGGAGATTAGGTAATCAATGGTGACCCTCAAGAATCAAATAATTTTCAAAACGATGAAAGAGAAATAACTTGATTAGAAACAGAAAAATTAGAATTGAACATTGATAAAGCCAACAGATGTGTCTTTTTGAGATTCTAACAAATGCAATGAAGAAATAAAATATGCATAAAATTAAAAGGGGAAGAGATAACCATATAACTTATTGATTTTAATATTAAGGAGAATATTATATTTGTAAATATTAGATTTTATTGAAATTAATAATTTTCAGAAAAAAATTAGCAATAGTAATTCAAGAAGCAGGAAAAATACTTAATTGTCCAATAAACAAAGAGGACAGAAAATGTTGTTAAAGAACTATATGCAAATAAGGACCAGTTTCATATACCTTGGGAGAGGCTGACTTTTAAACTTTTTTTTTTTTTTTTTTTTTTTTTTTTTTTTTTTTCCATACGCGGGCCTCTCACTGCTGTGGCCTCTCCCGCTCGGGACACGCAGGCTCAGCGGCCATGGCCCACAGGCCCAGCCGCTCCGCGGCATGTGGGATCTTCCCGGACCGGGGCACGAACCCGTGTCCCCTGCATCGGCAGGCGGACTCTCAACCACTGTGCCACCAGGGAAGCCCGAACTTTTTTTTTTTTTTTTTTTTTTTTTTTTTTTTTTTTCCATACGCGGGCCTCTCACTTTAAACTTTTATAACAAAGCTATTTCCTGATATATACAAAATGTTATAGAACTTGCAAAAGATGAAAAACTACCTAATTTGTTTTATAAAATTAGGATATCAAAGATAGCAAAATATAACAAACAAAATGGTTAAAAATAAAAAGCATAAAGCAAAATAATTTATGTGAAAGTCCTAAATAAAATGCTAGGATGAAATTAATAGTGCATGAGAGGAAAAGGTCTCTCACAACTGGGTAAGGTCTGTTCATGGAATTATGTATCAATATTAGAAAATCTTTGATAAAATGTATACCTTTAGAGAGATCTGGAAAAGCCTGAAATTCATCAACTTTTCTTAATTAAAATTCTTTTAAAACTAGTGTAAAACAAAGACTGTAGAACCCAGTTCTACAAGGGGCAAGTCATTAGCCACTGCAGTCACTGACACAGTGCACCTGAAAGGAGTTCAGGATGAAAAACAGGATAAAGTGCTCTGTGCTTTGGAAAAACAGCCCCCTTAGATAGTTAGGATGCATGTCCCAGGAAAAAACGTTAGTGAGCCCAGATTCTCACATCTTCCCATACACAGAAAAGCACTGAAACCATTAACTGAGTTGCCCACTCCTCAGGACTAGCAGTAATCTTTCACCCGGAAGTATGCTTGGCTGCATGCACCCTCTTCGCCAAAATCATACACACACCGGCCTCTCCCTTTACCTCTTCAGAGGAGCAGTTCCTCAGAATTACTGACAGGCTGTCTCCTGGGCTAGAGTCCTCAGTAACGTCCCTGAATAGAATGAAAACTCACAGCTCTCACACTGTGCGGTTTTGTTTTGTTTTGCTATTTCAGCCAACACTCAGAATCCTCAATCTGATTAGGGAAAACAACCACAGAAGTATCAAATCAACAGCCTTATCATACTTAGAAACAAAACTCTAGAGACATGCTCATAAGTAAAAAGCACAAAAAAGGATGCTCATAATAACAATGATTGCTTCGCATTAGTTTGGAAGTAGAACCAACACAATTAGACTCAAAGCATTTATACAACACACATAGTGGGAAAAGAAACCAATTGTCTTTATTTGCAGACAAAATTATTTACCTAGACAGACCAACTGAAAAACTGGTAGAATTAATAAGATGTCATTATGTCTGCATATGTGATAAAATACCCAAATTAATAGCCTGACTACAATCAAAAATAATAAAGTATAAATATCTTCTTAAAGTATACTAAAATTATAACACAAGCAATTAATTTAGCAATAAGTACGCAAAAGCTTTCTGAAGCAAAACTACAAACCTCAGTCAGAATTACAGAGTGTGCCAGACACTGTGCTTCACAGTATGACGTACAATTACCGTTCATATATGTATAACGTTGTTCTGAGGTTTATGAAGATGAATAGCCTTGCCTAATGTCTCACAGATAAGTGGCAGGAGGAAGAGAACAGGAGGGCAAGAAAAAGGGAGGAAAAAGAGAAAGTGGTGGTTACACAGGCTAATAGTCACAGACATAAGAGATTTTACTGTCGAAGGCTTTCTGTACACAGCAAAGATTTGGTTTATCAGAAACATCATAAACATAAGCTAAGGTTTAACAGTAAACCGGCAAAGATATCTGTGGTACTGTTACATGAATACACAATTAACAGACAGGGCTTCCCTGGTGGTGCAGTGGTTGAGAGTCCGCCTGCTGGTGCAGGGGACGTGGGTTCGTGCCCCGGTCCGGGAAGATCCCACATGCCGCTGAGCTGCTGGGCCCGTGAGCCACGGCCGCTGAGCCTGCACATCCGGAGCCTGTGCTCCGCAACAGGAGAGGCCACAACAGTGAGAGGCCCGCGTACCGCAAAAAAAAAAAAAAAAAAAAAAACAGACAAAAATGATAATAACTAATACACACGCTAACTCCACTAGCAAAGCAGATAAGATGAATTGCAATAACAAAAATTATTTTAATAGATTAGCAAAAGTTCAAAGTGAGACAATCCTTTTAAGAGCTCATTTCACGAAGTGAACGCTCAGAGAATGCTCCTGGAATCCGAACTATCTCAACCTTTGTCTTTAGCAACAAGGCGATTTTTACCAGGAACTTTAAAACTGTCAATATTGTGTATTGACTGGGCAACTCTACTTTCCTGAATATACTAATATCTGATTCAAAATACTGGAGATGTGGTCAAACATGTATGATCAAATGTTTGTTAGTTTCTAATAGCAAACGATCAGAAACTAAGCAACTAGGAATTAATGAAATGAATGCAGCACTTAAAAACCATTACCAAGAAATTTTAATGGCAAAGGAAAATGTTCTTGCTATATTTATAAGCACAGTAAAAAAAACCAACCAACCAAACAAGCAAACAACTCAAAAAGAAACCCAAAAGACAAAAATAGGCCCACAGTATTTACCTCTGTGTGAAATAAACAATTTTTGTGTGTCTTTATAATTCGTTGTCTTTTCCAAGTTATCCACAATGATTATACGTTATTTCTAAAAGTCAGGAAGGGAGCATTTGAAAAAAATTGTTTTCAGCAGAATTCCTCTAGAATATAGGGAGGGAAACTAAATTCATGTATTTAAGGAGAGTAGGTGGTGAGAAAATGGAGACCGTGATCAAGTTCGTCCGTTCTGTAACTGTGAAGAGAGAGGAGGAAACTGGGACAACAGCTAGAGGGAAGAATAGAGTTTGAAAACCTGGGAAACTTTTTAATCTAATTTGTAAAACTCATTTACAGTTTGGAGACAATCAAAGAACTGCTGTGAGGGCTTCCCTGGTGGCGCAGTGGTTGAGAGTCCGCCTGCCGATGCAGGGGACACGGGTTCGTGCCCTGGTCCGGGAAGATCCCACATGCCGCGGAGCGGCTGGGCCCGTGAGCCATGGCCGCTGAGCCTGCGCGTCCGGAGCCTGTGCTCCGCAACGGGAGAGGCCACAGCAGTGAGAGGCCCGCGTACCGCAAAAAAAAAAAAAAAACTGCTGTGAAGCAAGGCGCCGTGCTCCATGCTGGGCAGAGATGAAGTGGAGGATGGAGGTCATGGACAAGCCTGCAGCAGGTGTCTCTGAAGTGGGACACCTGTAATTACCTGCTTGGCCAACAAGCAGAAAGGGAAGCCTGCTAGAGGCCTCATTGCTTAGTGATTAAAAGAGATCACCGCATATTTTGCTACAAAATATATCTATTCACAAGTAGCCCTACAGCTTTAGTCCATAATAAAGGAAGTGTTTTTCCTCAATCCTTATGGACAGTAAATTATGAGATCTCACAGAGTACGAAACAGGATGAACTTATTATTCGTTATTCTTAATGTCAGAGGCTCGGGAAGAGGCTTTGTGGAGTTTATGTCGGCTGCAGAAAGGATAAAAGTAGCACTGACAGCATAAACCTGAGGATGAATTAGAGGGCTCTTATATACGTATACTAAGTCATATGTTGTTCATCTTTAGGAATAGCGCTCTAAAACCTCGACATGGTTTTGGACCTGTTATTTGGGACTATTACTAAAGATATGATTATAAAGTATAATGATGCTATACACTGGTCAGATAATGTAATACAAAGGAGACAGCTCCATCAACCTAAACATACATTTTCTTCATTATGATGTCATCCAGTATGAGCCAAAGCTGGCAGCTACACACAGTGGTCATGTCCATCTTTATAAGTGGAGTAAAATTCAATTCTCAGGTAACAGCATCAATTGTATGAACATGCCTTCCTTTAAATTACAAGAAAAGGAAGACTTACATTCTTAATGGTCCTAACATCACTGAAATCACAATAGAGCTTCATTAGATTGGGTGTTTGGGGAAGAAATGGCTCTGGGGATTAGTTTCAGTATTTGAAACAGGATGATGACAGAAACATGCAAAACAGAAAGTCACAACAGAGGGTTCTTGGAGGCCCATGGTTGGAAGTATGTCCATGGAAACAACCTAAATATCTATCAATAAGCAAGAATGAAATTAGGATACAGCCAAAAATACAGACTATTTTGCAAGCAATGAAAGAAGAAGCAGATGCGTGTGTATAGACTTGGAAGAACCTCCAAAGGCATATTGTGAAGTGAATAAAGTGTCACATAACTTGCACCTGATTCCATTTATTCAGACCTTCACTAAAACACGAGTGTGCTCCTGTGTGTGCTTGCATGCATGTACAAATGTCTCCGAAGGATCACACCAACATTGGTGACCTCTTTGTATCAAGGTCAGATGGGGAAGTATGAAAGTATGTGATCCGTATACTCTTGTACTGTTTGGGGTTTTTACAATAAATATTACAATACAAATTTTATAATAAATATTAACATTCATGTTAACTAGGATAATAATTTTAAAATTGGCACTGAACAGTTTCTTTAAAAGTCTACAGATTACAAAAAAAAAAGTCAAGTAAGTAAAGTACACGAAAACTCAGAAAGGTCCTAATCCTGGTAAATCTACATAAATGAATAGGAGATTGTACACCTCACAGGCAACTGTAAGCTGGAGGTGGCTCTGGACTTCAGGCACATATAGGAAACATTTTCTAAAAGCTGAGCTTTCGGGAATGTAACTGAAGAGAGAGGTTCTCACAGTAGGAGACCACAGTGCAAATTCACTCTTCATCACTATGGCAATGCCCTGGTTTGGGCAATGATGTGGGTATCTCTTTCAAGTCACAACTAACTCAGTTCTGCAGTCAAAATGCAATGAAATACTGATCCCACTGAGCCCTGGGTCACTTCCACAGGCACGGTCGTTTGCATTATTTTGTTTCTAACATAGTTGTACTTGCAGGGACATTCTCACACAAGTCTTTTCGAAATATGATTCTCAAAATGAATACTTTCATGCCTATTTAGGCACTTTTCTCTTTATTAAAAAATTTTATTGGAAGTACAGTTGATTTGCAATATTGTGTTAGTTTCAGGTGTACAGCAAAGTGAATCAGTTATACATATAGCCACTCTTTTTTAGATTCCTTCCCATATAGGCCATTACAGAGTATTGATTAGAGTTCCCTGTTGGCACTTTTCCTAATGTTAATCATTAGACGAGTCCGGGGCGTGCTTTCTCAGAGATCATGTGATGCTGAAATTACTAAACTAGAAACCTGAGGTCACCCAGAAGAATGTTATACTCCCATCAAGCCTGCCTAAAATGTCCTGCCACTTAAATTTTGCTCTATCTCCTTTCATTTTCAAACTTTTAGAAGAAATAAACTTAGACCATGTTTAAAAAAGTTTAGATTGCCTAGGAAATACCTGTTATAGCTTTTTAAATACATATCAGTGCCTAAAACATGCCTTAAGAATTTCACAGGAGATCTATATTTCTGACCTCTATTTAAATGTCTGAAGATCTAGCAATTAAGGCCAGTCTTCTTCTATGGAAAAAAATTCTTTGGACTAGATAGTCCCTCTCCAGTCCTTAGTAGCTCCACGAGTTCCTAAATACCTTTCTTACCAGTTTCAGTAATTGATTTTTACCTGTTAGGACTTGTGGTTGCCAAGGGGGAGGGAGTGGGGGAGGGATGGATTGGGAATTGGGGATTAACAGATGCAAACTATTATATATAAGATAGATAAAAAATGAAGCCCTACTGTTTAGCACAGGAAACTATATTCAATACCCTGTGATAAACCATAATGGAAAAGAATATAAAAAAGAACATATATATATATATATATATATATATCACTTTGTTGTAAGCAGAAATTAACACAACATTGCAAAACAACTATACTTCAATAAAATAAATTTTAAAAATTCTACCTGTTAGCAGCTCTAGACTTCAGAATTTCTCACACCTACATAGAATCTGGCTATTCCATCTCATAGCTCAAACCTAATGTCTGACTTTCAGACTGAACTTGGTAGAGGACCCCTTATATATGCCACTGTGTGCTGAAAGGTCTAACTAAATTATTTGGTTTGATTCCTCAAAAGGGCCTTGAGAGATGGCTAGAATTTCTTCAGATTGAGTAAGTGAGTGAGATTTAGTTATTGCTCTTAGGGTGTTATAGGTATTACAAGTGTTATCAGTATTACAGGCAGTATTGTCATTTTATCAAGTTTCAAATAGCAGTAATTCAATTGTAGGCATCCTAATTAGGTAGGACTTTCTATTAAAGAATACTAATAGGATATTGGCTGGTTAGCTCTTTCATGATTAAAAGTCTGATCCCTAGAATAATAAATACATACTGAAGCAAATAAATATGCATTGGATAGCTTATAATGTTTTTGAAATATCATCATCAAATTTGTAATCTCGTTCCATTCATTAAGAGATAGGTACTCCGTACTTTCATGGTGGCTTTTCATTACAGGATAGATCATTTCGGCTACTTCTCGATTTTAAGTAGTAAGAGATTTAGAGACACAATACTGTTTAACATCATCATCATCATCATCATTATTATCCTGAAGCTGTTTAACTTCAGACTGTCATATCCATTATATACTGTCATCATTTATCATTGACTGTTACTTAAAAAGTTGCTCTTGTCTCCCCAGACAATTTATCTCCTTTTCACAAAAGACTTCTTTCATGGTTAGATCACTGGGCCTACTGATAGTGAGCTCAATTCAGAAATGGAAATTATGGGCCAATTAGTTTTTTAATCTTTGTCCCGGATTAAATTATATGTCCTAGATTTATAGAGGAGTCCAATTAAACAATTCTATACCCATAAATACATTCTTACATATCAGAACATGTGGATTGATATTTGTTTCTATATTTCATACTCAGAGAGACTTCACAGGCAGCAGAGACCTTGCAAAGGGGTACTCCCTGGTATAAAACAATTTAAAAATACATCGAAAGCATCTTATTACATGAGGTCAGAGAGACTTTGAAATCACATTGTCTAAGCCCTTCATTCTACTCCATCACACAGAGGTTAAGTTGAGAGTTCTAGTGCCAAGTTCATTAGGTAGGACTTTTTTTCAGTTTATCAGCCAAATGGGAAAAGGAGCATATGATTATATTTGGAAAATGAATTTTTTTTCACATTTATAGCAAAAAATATAGTTAGTCCCTCCAACACCTTATCTAAACAAGATTGTAGACTCTTTCACGGCTTTTTTTCAAGGTTATCATATATATGTATACCATATATATATATATATATGATATATATAACATAACATACAACCAAGTATATTAATCACAATTTGGTGTTGAAATCTCAACTAACAGTATCCTAATTACTTGTAGCCTGGTTTCCAAATACAGATAAGAAAATACGTGGTACAAAATTGTGGATTCTCTGTACACCAGGATGACGTTACTAAAAACCTGATGCCATGAATAATAGAAGGTTTGCAAGGAGTCATCCCTACTCTTAGTCATGTCCACTTTATGACAGTACATTATCCAGGAATATGTTACTAATACAGACTTGGGGAACAGATGTAGGGGACATTGTAAGAACAATAATGCCACAGCATGGGAAAACCATCATGTTTCATTTACTGGGAAATGAATTCCTATGTTAGAAGAGCTGCTCTTTGGAATGTCACAACAGTGGATAAGACCTTCTATAAACCCACAGATGACAGTGTTGGCAGAAGCGGTGTGGGGAAAGAAGAGTGTCTGTTTTAGTAGATGTTGCCCTTTCCATGATGGAAGTGGTTCCACTGGTTGAATGAGATATACATATCTTCAAATTAGTTTGCCTACTTGGAGAGGTCTATCCATGTACCTCCTCCCCAGACTTCCTTGTGACCAATTTTCCAAGCACGTTCCTCCCGAGTCCCTGACAATCTATCCAAGCATTTAGCCATGATCTGTGAATCTCCGTAGACCTGTACTTCTGGTTATGCAGCAGTAGGTAACAAATACACTTAAGAACATTCTTAGAAATGGAATTACAGGATCAAAGGTAATAGTAATTTTACTGATTTTGAGTTATTTTCCCACTACCATTAAATTTTTTCACTGCCACCAAACAATATGAGAGTATGTTCATTTGACTGCTACCTTATTGTTCATTATTATATATATATTTTTAAATTGGTGATTTAACTACTGTGTGCCAGGCACTGTGTTTAATGTCTTATTTTATCACCTACAAGGAAAAATGTGAAGTTCCATATTTTGCGTTTACCCTCACCATAGTGTTCACGTTTTGTTCTTAGTCATCTGTTGAACGCTTAATTTAAAAATATTGGTTTACTGGAGTCTTTAAATAGTATATTTTAAACTTTTAATAGTGTTATATATGCTTCACATTGTTTAGGCAGAGGTTTAAAAATATGTATATACTAATCTTTTCTAACTTTTTCTTTCTAACACATTAAATCTTAGAAAAATACTTTTCTGAGACATATGTGGTCCTATTATTGCTATATTTAGTTTTTTATATTTAACATTTTAGTCCATTTGGCTTACAGTTTGTTACATAGATATTATAATAATGATGTAAGAATGGCAAAAGCATTTATCTAAGGAATAGTTTTATCGCACACAATTTTTTTCCAAAAGCCTTTTAATATTAAGTTGTAGGTAGCTGTAAACTAGTTTTTTTTAATTAACTCTTTTAGATTAGTCTTAGATGTACAGAAAATTTGGAAGATAATACACAGAGTTCCTGCCACCATACACCCAGTTCGCTCTATTGTTAAAATCTTCCATTACTATGGTACATTTGTCACTACTCATGAACCAATACTACTCATGTTACATTTTTAGTAACTAAAGTCCATATTTTTCAGATCTCCTTAGATTTTAAAGTCTTTTTTTCTGTTCCAAGATCCCAGCCAGGATACCACATTAGATTTAGTTGTCAAGTCTCCTAAGGGTCATCTGGGTTATGACAGCTTCCCAGACTTTCCTGGTTTTTGATAACATTAACAGTTCTGAAGAGTTCTGGTCAGGTATTTTATAGAACGTTTCTCAACTGGCATTTGCCTGATATTTTTCTTATGATTAGACTGAAGTTATGGGGCTTGGGGAGGAAGGTCACAGAGGTAAGGTACCATTCTCATCACATTATATCCAGGGTACATGCCATGAAGATGACTGATCACTACTGATGCTGACCTTGGTCACCTGGATATAATGGGGTAGTGTTGACTGGTTTCTCGTCTCCACTGTGAAGTTATTCTCCCCCTCTTGCCATACTGTACTCTTTGGAAGAAAATCATGTGTGCTGTCCAAATCTAAGGGCTGGGGAGTCATGCTCTATCTCCACTCTTTTAAAAATAAGTGCCAAAAGTAATTTTTCTCTCAAAACAAATACTCTGGAGCTTTGCTATATATAATGTGTTTCTCTGCATTTCTTGTAGTAGATATATTAAATCTGAAGTGTTGATGTTTTACAATAAAATTATCTTCATTTCCTCTTCCTTCTGCAATCCGTTTATTTCTTCAGTATCTAACCACCCTCCCACCAGCTACACATACACCAGTTTAGATCAGTTGGTGGGTTTATTGCTAACTGTGTTCTAGCCTGGAAAAAACACGGCTGAGGTTAAACTCTAATACCTCAGTGAAGCCGGGAGAAAAAATTAAGTCTAAGGTTGATCTTGTAACCCAGGTGAGGTACCCAGACTGGCAGCTGGGTGTGGCAGGAGACCAAGAGATTTACTGACTTACAGATAAGAGAATTAGTTTTTTGCTTTGTTTGTTTGTTTAAAGCTATAGGCTCTGATTCTACGAATCATGTGTTAGAAACCATCTATCTTACTATCGGGGGAAGCAAGAGAATCAAGTTGCCTAGCCCAGCAGACAGGCATTTTTATCTCTGATGATCGGGTGGGATCAGGTGACAATTTAGAATATTAGTTTTCTTTAAAACTCTTAATGAAACATCAGATGTTCAATCCCCATCTCCATTCTCATTCCCTTTACTGTTTCTCTCCTTTCCCCACATAACTTGTGCTTCCCAAGCAAGAAATAGGTTTGTGTTCTGTGAAATGTACACACCTACGAGACTACCTTTTTCTAGTAGGATTAATTAAGGCAGGAAGGTGACAGTTGGGAGAGGTCACAGTCAATTAAAAAGAGAAAAACTGGTTCTTGACTAAAGGAAAATTCTTCTCAGAATTTTCTGCTTGCTCCATAACTTTAGACTTGTAACTTTAAAAAAATAATTTCTCTCTCTCTCTCTCTCTCTCTCTCTCTCTCTAACAGCTAAGGACTATCAATTTTTTTTGAATTTTATTTTATTGTTTTATACAGCAGGTTCTTATTAGTTAGCCATTTTATACATATTAGTGTATATATGTCAATCCCAATCTCCCAATTCATCCCACCACCAACCCTCCCCCCTCTTTCCCCTTTTGGTGTCCATACATTTGTTCTCTACATCTGTGTCTCAATTTCTGCCCTGCAAACTGGTTCATCTGTACCATTTTTCTAGGTTCCACATATATGCTTTAATATACGATATTTGTTTTTCTCTTTCTGACTTACTTCACTCTGTATGAGTCTCTAGATTCATCCACGTCTCTACAAATGACCCAATTTCGTTCCTTTTCATGACTGAGTAATATTCCATTGTATATACGTACCAAATCTTCTTTATCCTTTTGTCTGTCAATGGACATTTAGGTTGCTTCCCTGATGTGTCTATTGTAAATAGTTCTACAATGAACATTGGGGTGCACGTGTCTTTTTGAATTATGGGTATATGACCAGTAGTGGCATTGCTGGGTCATACAGTAATTTTATTTTTATTTTTTAAGGAACCTCCATATTGTTCTCTATAGTGGCTGTATCAATTTACATTCCCACCAACACTGCAAGAGGGTTCACTTTTCTACACACCCTCTCCAGCATTTGTTGTTTGTAGATTTTCTGATGATGCCCATTCTAACTGGTGTGAGGTGATACCTCATTGTAGTTTTCATTTGCATTTCTCTAATAATTAGTAATGTTGAGCAGCTTTTCATGTGCTTCTTGGCCACCTGTATGTCTTCTTTCAAGAAATCTCTATTTAGGTCTTCTGCCCATTATTGGATTGGGTTGTTTGTTTTTTTTTAATATTGAACTGGATGAGTTGTTTATATATTTTGGAGATTAATCCTTTGTCCATTGATTTGTTTGCAAATATTTTCTCCCATTCTGAGGGTTGTCTTTTCATCTTGTTTGTAGTTTCCTTTGCCTTGCAGAAGGTTTTAAGTTTCATTATGTCCCATTCATTAATTTTTGTTTTTATTTCCATTACTCTAGGAGGTGGATCAAAAAAGATGTTGCTGTGATTTATGTCAGAGAGGGTTCTTCTTATGTTTCCTCTAAGAGTTTTATAGTGTCCAGTCTTACATTTAGGTCTTTAATCCACTTTGAGTTTATTTTTGTGTATGGTGTTAGGGAGTGTTCTAAATGCATTCTTTTACATGAAGCTGTCCAGTTTTCCCAGCACCAATTATTGAAGAGACTGTCTTATCTCCATTGTATATCCTTGCTTCCTTTGTCATAGATTAGTTGCCCATAGGTGCATGCGTTTATCTCTGGGCTTTCTATCCTGATCCATTGATCTATATCTCTGTTTTTGTGCCAGTACCATATTGTCTTGATTACTGTAGCTTTGTAGTATAGTCTGAAGTCAGGGAGTCTGATTCCTCCAGCTCCATTTTTTTCTCTCAAGACTGCTTTGGCTATTTGGGGTCTTTTTTGTCTCCATACAAATTTTAAGATTTTTTTGTTCTAGTTCTGTAAAAAATGCCACTGATAATTTGATATGGATTGAATTGAATCTGTAGATTCCTTTGGGTAATACAGTCATTTTTACAATGTTGATTCTTCCAATCCAAGAACATGGTATATCTCTCCATCTATTTGTATCATCTTTAGTTTCTTTCAGCAGTGCCTTATAGTTTTCTGCATACAGGTCTTTTGTCTCCCTAGGTAGGTTTATTCCTAGGTATTTTATTCTTTTTGAGCAATGGTAAATGAGAGTGTTTCCTTAATTTCTCTTTCAGATTTTTCATTATTAATGTATAGGAATGCAAGAGATTTCTGTGCATTAATTTTTTATCCTGTTACTTTACCAAATTCATTGATTAGCTCTAAGAGTTTTCTGCTGGCATCTTTAGGATTCTCTGTGTATAGTAGCATGTCATCTGCAAACAGTGACAGTTTTACTTCTTCTTTTCCAATTTGTATTCTTTTATTTCTTTTTCTTCTCTGATTCCCATGGCTAGGACTTCCAAAACTATGTTGAATAATAATGGTGAGAGTGGACATCCTTCTTTTTCCTGATCTTAGAGGAAATGGTTTCATTTTTACACCATTGAGAATGATGTTTGCTGTGGGTTTGTCATATATGGTCTTTATTATGTTGAGGTAGGTTCCCTCCATGCCCACTTTCTAGAGAGTTTTTCTACTAAATGGGTGTTGAATTTTGTCAAAAGCTTTTTCTGCATCTATTGAGATGATCATATGGTTTTTATTCTTCAATTTGTTAATATGGTGTATCACATTGATTGATTTTCATATACTGAAGAATCCTTCCATCCCTGGGATAAATCCCACTTGATCATGGTGTATTATCCTTTTAATGTGTTATTGGATTCTGTTTCTTAGTATTTTGTTGAGGATTTTTGCATCTATTTGTCAGTGATATTGGTCTGTAATTTTCTTTTTTTGTAGTATCTTTGTCTGGTTTTGGTATCATGATGGTGGCCTCATAGAATGAGTTTGGGAGTGTTCTGTCGTCTGCAATTTTTTGGAGGAGTTTGAGAAGGATGGGTGTTAGCTCTTCTCTAAATGTTTGATAGAATTCACCTCTAAAGCCATCTGGTCCTGGACTTTTGTTTGTTGGAAAATTTTTAATCACACTTTTAATTTCATTAGTTGTGATTGGTCTGTTCATATTTCCTACTTCTTCCTGGTTCAGTATTGGAAGGTTATACCTTTCTAAGAATTTGTCCATTTCTTCCAGGTTGTCCATTTTATTGGCATAGATTTTCTTGTAGTAGTCTATTAGGATGCTCTGTATTTCTGTGGTGTCTGTTGTAACTTCTCCTTTTTCATTTCTAATTTTATCGATTTGAGTCCCCTCCCTCTTTTCTTCATGAGTCTGGTTAATGGTTTATCAATGTTGTTTATCTTCTCAAAGAACCAGCTTTTAGTTTTATTGATCTTTACTATTGTTTTCTTCGTTTCTATTTCATTGATTTCTGCTCTGATCTTTATGATTTCTTTCCTTCTACTAACTTTCGGTTTTGTTTGTTCTTCTTTCTCTAGTTCCTTTAGGTGTAAAGTTACATTGTTTTTTGAGATTTTTCTTGTTTCTTGAGGTACGCTTGTATTGCTATAAACTTCCCTCTTCAAACTGCTTTTGTTGCATCCCATAGGTTTTGGATTGTCCTGTTTTCATTGTTATTTGCCTCTAGGTATTTTTTGATTTCTTCTTTGATTTCTTCAGTGATCTCTTGGTTATTTAGTAACGTATTGTTTAGCCTCCATGTGTTTGTGTTGTGTATGTTTTTATTTCCCTGTAACTGATTTCTAATCTCATAACGTTGTGGTCAGAAAAGATGCTTGATATGATTTCAATTTTCTTAAATTTACTGAGGCTTGATTTGTGACCCAAGATGTGATCTATCCTGGAGAATGTTCTGTGTGCACTTGAGAAGAAAGTGTAACCTGCTGTTTTTGGATGGAATGTCCTATAAATATCAATTAAGTCCATCATGTTTAATGTATCATTTAAAGCTTGTGTTTCCTTATTAATTTTCATTTTGGATGATCTGTCCATTGGTGTAGGTGAGGTGTTAAAGTCCCCCAATACTATTGTGTTACTGTCAATTTCCTCTTTTATAGCTGTTAGCAGTTTCATTATGTATTGAGGTTCTGCTATGTTGGGAGCATATATATTTATAGTTGTTATATCTTCTTCTTGGATTGATCCCTTTATCATTATGTAGTGTCCTTCTTTGTCTCTTGTAACATTCTTTATTTTAAAGTCTGTTTTCTCTGATATGAGTATTGCTACTCCAGCTTTCTTTTGATTTCCATTTGCATGGAATATCTTTTTCCATCCCCTTACTTTCAGTCTGTATGTGTCCCTAGGTCTGAAGTGGGTCTCTTGTAGACAGCATATATATATGGGTCTTGTTTCTGTATCCATTCAGTGAGCCTGTGTCTTTTGGTTGGAGCATTTAATCCATTCACGTTTAAGGTAATTATTGATATGTATGTTCCTATTACCATTTTCTTAATTGTTTTGGGTTTGTTTTTGTCAGTCCTTTTCTTCTCTTGTGTTTCCCACTTAGAGAAGTTCCTTTAGCATTTGTTGTAGAGCTGGTTTTTTGGTGCTGAATTCTGTTAGCACTTGCTTGTTTGGAAAGCTTTTGATTTCTCCATCGAATATGAATGAGATCCTTGCCAGGTAGAGTAATCTTGGTTGTAGGTTCTTCCCTTTCATCACTTTAAGTATATCATGCCACTCCCTTCTGGCTTGTAGAGTTTCTGCTGAGAAATCAGCTGTTACCCTTATGGGAGTTCCCTTGTATATTATTTGTCATTTTTCCCTTGCTGTTTTCAATAATTTTTCTTTGTCTTTAATTTTTGCCAGTTTGATTACCCTGTGTCTCGGTGTGTTTCTCCTTGGGTGTACCTGTGTGGGACTCTCTGTCCTTCCTGGAATTGGGTGGCTATTTCCTTTCCCATGTTAGGAAGGTTTTCAACTACAATCTCTTCAAATATTTTCTCAAGTCCTTTCTGTCTCTCTTCTCCTTCCGGGAGCCCTATAATGCGAATGTTGTTATGTTTAATGTTTTCCCAGAGGTCTCTTAGGCTGTCTTCATTTCTTTTCATTCTTTATTCTGTTCTGTAGCAGTGAATTCCACCATTCTGTCTTCCAGGTCACTTATCCATTCTTCTGCCTCAGTTATTCTGCTATTGATTCCTTCTAGTGTAGTTTTCATTTCAGTTATTGGATTGTTCATCTCTGTTTCTTTGTTCCTTAATTCTTCTAGGTCTTCGTTAAACATTTATTGCATCTTCTCAATTTTTGCCTCCATTTATTTTCCAAGGTCCTGGATCATCTTCACTATCATTATTCTGAATACTTTTTCTGAAAGGTTGCCTAGCTCCACTTCGTTTACTTGTTTTTCTGGGGGTTTATCTTGTTCTTTCATTTGGTACATAGCCCTCTGCCTTTTCATCTTGTCTCTCTTTCCGTGAATGTGGTTGTTGTTCCACAGGCTGCAGGATTAGAGTTCTTCTTGCTTCTGTTGCCTGCCCTCTGGTGGATGAGGCTATCTAAGAGGCTTGAGCAGATTTCCTGATGGGAGGGACTAGTGGTGGGTAGAGCTGGGTGTTGCTCTGGTGGGCAGAGCTCAGTAAAACTTTAATCCGCTTGTCTGCTGATGGGTGGGACTGGGTTCCCTCCCTGTTGGTGTTTGGACTGAGGTGACCCAACACTGTAAAACTACCTGGGCTCTTTGGTGGGGTTAATGGCAGACTCTGGGAGGGCTCACGCCAAGGAGTACTTCGCAGAATTTCTGCTGCCAGTGTCCTTGTCCTCGTGGTGAGACACAGCCACCTCCTGCCTCTGCAGGAGATCCTCCAACACTAGCAGGTAGGTCTGATTCAGTCTTCTATGGGGTCACTGCTACTTCCCCTGGGTTCCAATGTGCACACTACTTTGTGTGTGCCCTCCAGGAGTGGAGTCTCTGTTTCCCCCATTCCTGTCAAAGTCCTGCAATCAAATCCTGCTAGGCTTCAAAGTCTGATTCTCTAGGAATTCCTCCTCCCATTGCCAGACCCCCAGGTTGGGAAGCCTGACATGGGGCTCAGAACCTTCACTACAGTGGGTGGACTTCTGTGGTATAAGTGTTCTCCAGTTTGTGAGTCACCAACCCAGCAGTTATGGGATTTGATTTTATTGTGATTGCGCCCCTCTTACTGTCCTATTGTGGCTTCTCCTTTGTCTTTGGATGTGGGGTATATTTTTTGGTGAGTTCCAGTGTTTTCCTGTTGATGATTGTTCAGCAGTTAGTTGTGCTTCCAGTGTTCTTGCAAGAGGGAGTGAGAGCACGTCCTCCTACTCTGCCATCTTGAACCAATCTCTCCTCCAAGGTTCTTTACGGCACATTCACCTGACCCTTCAGATGTATCACCTGGCACAGTGCCCAGGACTATCTTTTGAATAGAGAATCTTCTGCATCATATCATGGCAATCTCTGACCATGGTTCCAAGGTAATGTGGCTTTTTCATCTGGTCTCCTCTCTATGTAAGTGTGTATCAGGACATAAAGTACTTTAAGAAACTATTATAAATTCTCCAGTTCTTTTATATATTTTTCAAAACCTTATGTGATTATTATCTGCCAGGTCAACCAGTTCCAAGGGAATTGTAGTTTTCAGGGATTACTTGTACCTGAATCCCTATCCTTCTCCTTCTCTTATCCATCATTAAGTGTTTATGTTCCCCTTAAAAGAAGCTTCCAGTTCCATTAATCTTTTCAGTTCAAAGAAAGGCTGTGCTAACCTTGTTTCTGACTCTTGTCTTTTTCCAGAACTTTAAGTTCCCCACACGAAATTGTTGCCCACACAAAGATTTACCACTGTTTTCAATTCACTTTTGCCCTCAATTCCATAACTTCCTTTAATAACAAATGAAATATTTTGTTTTTAAAAACTATTACTTTGATTCTTTATAACGTTTTTTTTTTTTTTTTTTTTGGTCTGCTAGTGTAGTTCAGTTTTGTTATAAACTGTTTCTTCAAGAATAGATACACTGATGACCATTCATCAAAGAAGCGACATCCCTTAACATTCCTGGCCACCTCCCCATCCCCTACATGTTCACATTTCATTTACCTGCTGTGGGCCTTGGATATTCTGTGTTTGTAACAAGTTTCTTGGTGACTTTACTCATCAGGAAACACTGATATGAATAACTGACATACTGTGTAATACATTCATCCTCTACCAAAGTCAAATTTTGAGACAGCAAGACATAACATTTATACACTAATGTTTTGAGACATGGAATATTTTCATGTATGAGAAATTTAGTTTAATCCTCTTAAATGCTTGCATACAACAAATACTTCTCCCCTCCTATAGAACACATGGCAGATCTATGGCATAGAATACAGAGAGATTTGTTCAATTCCACCCTCTTGGTACATTCTAGAACCCCAGACCCAGAAAGATGCCCTCTTAAGCATCACAAAAATTTGCAAATCCTAGACCCTAAATACACATTCCACAAGACTTGCAAAAATAAAACAAAGAAAAATGAGAGTGCAAAAGACATTATATTTCAAGTCAGTGTGACTCATTTCAAACATTTAGTCAGGAAGTATAGTCTGCACACATTGAACTTAGGGGAAAAAAAATCAGTCTCAGCAGAATCATCAGCTTGTGAAGTCAATGGAATATTTCTGAATTAAGGAAAAAGGGTATGCCAAAGTAGAGTTACATCTGGGAAAGGATTATTATGTTAATAATTATGCTCTGTTTCAGAGGGGAATGCCTTCTAGACTTTTTGTTTCCTGTGTTTAAAAAATGCACTTAATACCACTTCAATTATTTTTCCCATTCACTCCCTTTACCTATGAGATCTAGATTTTGACAACAGTGTTTTCTTTTTTTTTCAAAATATGCTTTTTGATAACCTAAAAATGCAATCCATTAGGAATCACCAAATGATAATGGAATCCCACCTAATTATATACACACTAGAACACTGAAATTAAAAAAAAATATGTTAGGGCTTCTCTGGTGGCACAGTGGTTGTGAGTCTGCCTGCCGATGCAGGGGACACGGGTTCGTTCCCCATTCTGGGAAGATCCCACATGCCACGGAGCGCCTGGGTCCGTGAGCCATGGCCTCTGAACCTGCGTGTCCGGAGCCTGTGCTCCGCAATGGGAGAGGCCACAACAGTGAGAGGTCCGCGTACCACAAAATCAACAACAACAACAACAATATGTTAATTCACATAGTAATTGGATTAATAGTTATTTAAAGTAACAAATTAAGCTTGTATCTTAACTCTTATGATTTGAAGTGAAATGTTTATGCCAAAATGACTGGGGCACACCACATGTTCCTCAGACTCATTTAAATTTTTAAGATCAGAATGAGTTAGTGTTTTGACAGAGCTATCTAAATAATTACCTCATCTGCAATTTTCTTTTCATACTAACCAATCCCTCTGTGTATACAACATGAGCTCACAAGGTAATTATCTATTTTCTAACATGCCCCTTTGGGCAAGGGAGGAAGATAAAGGAAAGACATAGTCTTTCAAGGACTCATGTTGTAATTTTCACCACTGGAGACTCATCTGCCTTTTATTTTCTCAAATTCTCTACCTAAGGAGGCATAGTCCAGCAACAAATTAATGATACAAAATTTGTAATTCACATAGTACAGAGACTCCTTTTCCAGAAGAGACATTCTAGAAGTTCAACAGTTATATCAGAAGAACCTTACAGAGCTCATAAAATATGTCTCATTTTTACATCCCAAGTTATCATTCAGAATACTAAAACAGAGACCCATTTTGCTTTCATTCTTTAATGTAGGACATTAGCCGACCGTACTGTATTCCCATGTAGGGAAGTTTCATGATTATCTAATTAACAGGCACCACGTGCTAAGTAATGGGTCATGGAGTAACTACGTTAAATTCAACAGGAAAATGAAGGAATTAGAAAAAGGGTTCAAAAGAGAGGTTATTTTACAGTATTATTCATAAGATTGTCTTCAATTTGGGGACAACTTTATTGGACTATTATTTATACTTAAGGCTTAATTTTATATTACTAAAATATATCATTAAAAATCACATATGTCGGGCTTCCCTGGTGGCACAGTGGTTGAGAATCTGCCTGCTAATGCAGGGGACACGGGTTCGAGCTATGGTCTGGGAGGATCCCACATGCTGCGGAGCAACTAGGCCCATGAGCCACAACTACTGAGCCTGCGCGTCTGGAGCCTGTGCTCCACAACAAGAGAGGCCACGATAGTGAGAGGCCTGTGCACCACGATGAAGAGTGGCCCCTACTTGCCACAACTAGAGAAAGCCCTCGCACAGAAACGAGACCCAACACAGCAAAAATACATAAATTAATTAATGTCAGATGCAGGGGAAAAAAAAAGTAGTGAAATCTATCGTCTCAGTAACCCCTTATTTAAAATAAAATAATTCTAAAAAATCATATATGTTCATTGCCCCCCCCAAAAAAAACCCACATATGTTATCTATACTTATATAATCTATACCCATCTAAGAAAGTTCATGCTTTTCAAACAGCTTTCTGGAGTCACCCATTTGGATATGGGTCTAAATTTCAGATGAAGGAAGATATATAAGTATTTGAATAGAGTTAAAGTTAGAATTTGAAGCTGTTTTTTAAATCCAACTTTATTTCCCAGACCCTTGGTACTTACAAAAACTATACATCAGCATAAAAAATTAAATACATGGAATTTATTTTTAATTTAGATATGGAAATAAAATTAGAATTTAGTAAACTCATATTTTTGAGGTAAAATGTGCCTGCTTCATACTAGCATATTCAGTTATACTTTATTCATTTTTGTCCCTTTATTTCCTTCTTCCATCACTGTCCTTTTCCTTTTTTATTTTTTAAAACATTCATAGTAGTGGAACAGGAAGCATAACACTGGGGGCAGGGGGGAAGAGCTGCTTGTCCTGGAGATACCTTTTTAATCAGTAGATATGAACCCTCATTTTAAATACTAAGGAAAAATACTGGCTTTCATATATGTAATTTCTTTATACATAACTTTTAAAAGACAAAGGTCTTTTAAAAACTTAAAAATGATGCACCATCAATTTCATTCCTAGTGAAATAAAATTTTATTAAAAGTAACATTCTCTGGTTACTTAAGTAATGGAAGCAGTTCAACAGGCCAGCTGCTTTATTTCACTCATATAATGAAAGTAAACAACTATTTTTCTGAGTGATAAATTGGTCCTAATTTCTCGTGCATTTCCAAGTGAAAACAGATCCTTTCACTTTCTCTAAAATGCTGTCAATATGAGAACCAAATGTTTTATTTTATTTTGTTTTCTAAATGGTACTAATGAGGCTTCCCTAGTGGTGCAGTGGTTAAGACTCCACTTGCCAGTGCAGGGGTCACGGGTTGGAACCCTGATCTGGGAAGATCTCACATACCGCGAAGCAACTAAGCCCATGCACCACAACTACTGAGCCTGTGCTCTAGAGCCTGCAAGCCACAACTACTGAGCCTGTGTGCCACAACTACTGAAGCCCACATGCCTAGAGTCCATGCTCCACAACAAAGAGAGGCCATCCCAACGAGAAGCCCGCGCACCGCAACAAAGAGTAGCTCCCGCTCGCCACAACCAGAAAAAGCCCTCGCACAGTAACAAAGACCAACACAGTGAAAAATAAATAAATACATAAATAAATAAATATTTTAAAATTAAAATGAATGGTAATAATAGTAGTGTCTACCTTCCATTATTATTGACAATTCCAGAAAATACCCTGAGCAAAAGTGTCGCAGTGCTTTCAAGTGTCGTAGAAACCTAAAGAATATATCAGAGGTAGGCACTGGAGGGGTAGCTAAGAAATAAAATCTTCTTCTGGTGCAGGAAGAAGCTGAGTGGAGCTAGAGAGACTGGGAATTCCAGGCTTGAGGCTCTACAAAGTACAAAAGTTACACAACTTTGTTCCACATGAAGTACTACCCAAATTGTGTCTTTCAACACATATTATTTTAGTTTCTTCTGTTTTAAAAGACTTTTCCAGGTATATATTTTACCAATCTGTTTGTATAAGTTCCTCTGAGCATTTATTTGCTGAAAACAGACTCATTTCACAGCAACAAGAGATTATTTATGGAAACTTGTTTGTAGTTACATAGTCTTTGTCAGGCAGTCTTTGTTGGTACTTGATCAACACTCAACCAATATTTATTGTGCACACACCATATACCAGGCACTCTGAGAGGTTTGAGAAATAGAAGACACACATGATTCCTGCCCTCAGGGAGTTTATAGTCCAGTAAGGGAGGCTGAGTGTAATATACAGATGATTGAGTGCAAATTATGATCCATGGCATAAAAGAAATAAATTGTTGAGTTGGAGAATACGGGGGCCATCTGGCTATTTTAGATAAAGGGCTCAAGGGAGACCCCTCTGAGGAAGGACACTTACATGGAGACCTGAAA
This sequence comes from Globicephala melas, assembly GCF_963455315.2. NCBI lineage: Eukaryota > Metazoa > Chordata > Mammalia > Artiodactyla > Delphinidae > Globicephala > Globicephala melas. The sequence continues at coordinate 5,769,966 of NC_083327.1, read as the reverse complement.
GACTGAGAAGAAGGGACACTAGAAAGAGCAGGGGGAAATGAGGGAGGGGCATTAGAGAAAGGAGGATGAAGTCCTGGCCTGGAAAGGATCGGCCTGCTCGGGAAGGCTGATGTGGCCGGGGCTTTGGCTGGGAGGGTGAGATTGGAGATGCCTCCTCAGAGCTGTGATGCAGTAGCTTGGACCTTACTGCAGACACTGAAGAGCCACTAGGGAATTTTAAGCATGGAAAGGACATGTTCCAGTTGCTATTGTAGGGGTGTCACTTGGTGGCTGAGTGGAAACGCAATTGTGGTGAGACAGAGCGTGTTGGTCCTCTCTGTAACGCACTTATCAATGAAGTAGCTATGTGGCTATTTAAAGTTGAAACTAGTTAAAATTAAACAATATTTACAACTCAGGTCCTCACTATTCTCATGTGGCTGCTGGCCACCAAGCTGGACCACATAGATGGAGAACATTCCCATCAGTGCAGGACCTTCTCCAGGCAGTGATGCTCTGGGACACCATCCATATCTTATTGGGCTCCATCCTTACCTCCTCACATTTCCACGGAACCTGCCAGCTATAAGATCCCTCTCGGCTTCCTCATCCTCACTCCTCATTTTTCCTGACTCTTCCACTTTTATGCCCATTTCTATGCCTCCTACCCCATCAAAACTTTTCTTTCCTCTTTCTCTGTTCCAGACACAGCCTTCCAGCAGCCTGTTGCACATCTTCCTAGAACAGCTACGATGGCAGTGTAAATTCAAGATGCCCATAACTGTATTATTTTTCCCTGTGACCATGAACTCCTGCTGACCCCTCTATTTTTTATTAATGGCACTACCAATGTCTTAGTCACCAGATGGAAGCGCCCTGCACTCCTTTCTCAGGCAGCCATTCGATCATACATAATCTACTTTCCTAATGTCTTACATACTTAATGTCTTACTTTCTTAATGTATTACATACTTCTTATTTCCAATGTTACCAGTTAATTCTTGCCTGGGCTAATTTTATAATTTCCCCAATAAAATTCATTCCAAATCAGCATTGGTAGATACATCTTCTTGAATTAAACTTTAAACCCATGTCTCCAAAGATACTGCTGCTCAAAGATACATATTCTTTTCCCGGTACAGTACTGCTGTGAAAATAATGTTAGATTTCCGATTTTACATAGCTTGTTTGCTGTTGCAGGAACCTATCCTGTGCATTTCACCCTAAAACTTTGTTTATGCAATTCCCTTTCTATCCACAAAACATCTCGCGTCCACTTATGACTATCCAAACTCTCCTTTATGATCCGTCATAAATACTACTTGCTCTCTGAATTTGTCCTTTAGATTCAAAACTTGCTATTTTCTCTGGTTAATTCCCAGTAAAAGTTGTTTATTTTCTTTAACATTTTTATTGGAGTATAATTGCTTTACAATGGTGTATTAGTTTCTGCTTTATAACAAAGTGAATCAGTTATACATATACATATATCCCCATATCTCTTCCCTCTTGCATCTCCCTCCCTCCCACCCTCCCTATCGCACCCCTCTAGGTGGTTAAAGCACCACGCTGATCTCCCTGGGCTATGCGGCTGCTTCCCACTAGCTATCTATTTTACATTTGGTAGTGTATATGTGTCCATGCCACTCTTTCACTTTTTCCCAGCTTACCCTTTCCCCTCCCCATATCCTCAAGTCCATTCTCTAGTAGGTCTGTGTCTTTATTCCCATCTTGCCCCTAGGTTCTTCATGACCACTTTTAAGTTTTTAATGTCTTTTTTTTCTTGAGTTTAAATTTTTTCACCCTGCATTACAGAGTTTATTAATTTCTTATACCTAATAATCTCTAAGATCAAAAATAGTGTGCATGTACTTATATCCAAGGCAGCATCTAACACATTTATTTAATTGAATTAAGTAGAATATACAAACATCTCCACATTCATTACAGATTTCATTGTAGCTCTCAAGGAATACCCTGCCTAGATTTATCTAGGTATCAAAAAAGTCTAATGTCCTTGTAAAGATTGCTCAAGTATAGTGTAACAGAGTTCCTTTAAAAAGTTTGGGAGTGCGAACTGAAGTCTTCCATCACTTTGGAATCACTTTATGTGGACTGCTCTTACCTGTGAAAAGAAGCATAAAATATTCTGTTTTGTTAGGGCAAAAGTATTTGCTAAGGATAAATAGAACATCCTATGTGAAATTCTTAAGTGATAGTACTTACCTGTAAGTCAACCTCTGCAAAGATTTCAATTCTCAGATTCTTTAGACCAAGTTGAATTCCTGAGAATGTAAAAGTCATGATCTGCTCTTGGATACTGAGCACAGTTTTCTCGATGGGTGGCACATACTGTGAAGGACAGATATGCTGACATCTTGATGAACTAAGTCCTTTAGTGTTCCCTTAGGACTTTATTGAAAGAAAGATTTCAAGAAAAAATACCTTTATCATTTTAAAAATCATAATATGTACAGAAAATATCATTGAATTTTTATTATTTGCATATTCTTTTGGAGAAATCACTTGGAATTTTTTGAAATGCATAATTATTTGATGGTCATGTATAGAGTTTTACAACAGTACTTATTACTTATACCTACATATAGCCCTATATATAATGGTATAGATAAATAGATCGATAGATACAAAAGAATATGGAAATTTTACTCCATAAGGTTGGATTAATCTTGCAAACTCTATTAATGCCATAACTGCTGCTCATTTAGATGTCAGGGATATTTACTTGATGTCAGCTGGAGCACCAAACAGGATAGCCTAAAAGATAGATATCATATACCTGGTTCCATTAGTGCGGCTGGATAAACTCATTGTCTCAGGTCAATTAGCCATCAATCAAAATCCAGGACCCAAATGTTGATGCAACTTTTGTAAGACTCATTGTCTTAAGATGCTACTTTTTTTGTTGTTGTTATAAGAACTTAAGTCATGTATGGAAATCAAGATGCTGAGCTAAAAGGAAGTCTCGAATTCAATATTTGGATAAGAACAATGTTGAATTCTTTAGTCATTAGAGGTCATTAGTCACACCACTAAAACATTTTTTTTTTAATAAATTTATTTATTTATTTTTGGCTGCATTGGGTTTTCGTTGCTGCGCACAGGCTTTTCTCTAGTTGCGGCGAGCGGGGTCTACTCTTTGCTGTGGTGCGTGGGCTTCTCATTGCAGTGGCTTCTCTTGTTGCAGAGCCCGGGCTCTAGGCACGCCGGCTTCAGTAGTTGTGGCTCACGGGCTCTAGAGCGCAGGCTCAGTAGTTGCGGCGCACGGGCTTAGTTGCTCCGCAGTATGTGGGATCTTCCTGGACCAGGGCTCGAACCCGTGTCCCCTGCATTGGTAGGTGGATTCTCAACCACTGCCCCACCAGGGAAGCCCCACTAAAACATTCTTGTTTAAAATTTATACACTAACAAATTCTACTTTTTTCCCCACTATCCTACCTATCTTAATTCAGCTTATCTTTCCCCTGACATCTACCTCTATCAGCCTCTGTCTTTAGACATTTCTAACACTAAAAAAAAAGTGTGCCTAAAAGAAAATACACTAATGAACATAAACTTTAATTTATTTATTTTGCGGTACGCGGACCTCTCACTGTTGTAGCCTCTCCCTTTGCGGAGCACAGGCTCCAGACGCGCAGGCTCAGCAGCCATGGCTCACGGGCCCAGCCGCTCCGTGGCATGTGGGATCTTCCCGGACCGGGGCACGAACCCGTGTCTCCTGCATCGGCAGGCGGACTCTCAACCACTGTGCCACCAGGGAAACCCCTGAACATAAACTTTATATGCCCTATTTTCTATTCATTTGGGGCAATTAATAGATTTGAAGTTAAATGTGAAACAGTAATTCAATAGGAAATTGAGGAAGTAGTATAAAGTTTCCAAAATAATCGCTGAACGTGCTAAGAATCAAGCACACTCCTGTTTCGGGGCCTCTCCATGTGCTGTTCCCTCAGGCTTGATTTACTCAGGGAGTAAATCATTTTGTACTATTACCGTATCTCTTATTAATACATGGAAATAATTATTAAACTGCATTAATAAGCCCACTATTTATCTCCTGTAAATACTTGAGAAGGGTGGTTACACATACTCTGCAGAAGCATTTTCTTCTTACCCTCTCCTCTGTTCTCACCAGATTGGTCCCTGAACCCCATCAAACTCTGATTTCCCACTGTCAATCTCAAATTTTTCCTCTACCCCCAAATTTCCACCTATATTTCTAGTTTTTATAAGGATATATTTTCTTTAAGTAACTACGATTTTGTGTAAGAAACTGAAAGGCATTGTTTTGGCATGCAGTAAGCACAGCATTTGGAAAGGGCTGCCAGTGAGAAGAGTGAAAACTCAGCTCCTGTCACCCACCAGGTATATGAGCAGAGATTTCAATTTTTATGATAATTCATGCTAACTAACTTTGAAACCTTCCATGTTATGCTGCCTGCTCAGATACTGGTGAATATAAATTTTTGCCTTCAGTGGCAGTACAAGGCTACCACTTAAATTTTGACTTTTACAAGAAATATCTCTTTTGACATATTTTAGGTATTTTTATGAAGATAATCCCCATAAGAGAATGGTCAAATAAATTACATAAGATAATGTTGTTAAATGTCACCACTTTTATTCATTTTCATTAAAACAAACATTGAATAAAGAGTTTAGTAAAATGAACACTGCTGATGTTAAAGAATACCAGGTGTTTAGTATGTGGATTTTTTGCCACAGCACAAAAAATTGTTTTGCAATAAAAGAATAGACATAACAAATCTAGTTATTTCAATAATCTTTTAAAGCTAGTTGTGGGGCTTCCCTGGTGGTGCAATGGTTCAGAGTTCGCCTGCCGATGCAGGGGACAAGGGTTCGTGCCCCGGTCCAGGAAGGTCCCACATGCCGCAGAGTACCTGGGCCTGTGAGCCATGGCCGCTGAGCCTCCACGTCCGGAGCCTGTGCTCCACAACGGGAGAGGCCACAACAGTGAGAGGCCCACGTACGGCAAAAAAAAAAAAAAAAAAAAAAAAGCTAGTTGTGTTGGTTGATGGTCATAAAAATATTTAAGAAATTGGTTTGAACACTTGTGGGAAATGGGCAAAGAATAAGAACAGTTCAAAAAGGAAAAATACAAATGACCTATAAACGGAACAATATAATGTTCACCTACAAGTAACTCACAAATGCAAATTAAAACCCTGAGACATATTTTCTAGGTAGTAGACTGCTCATTGTTTTATTGTTGAAAGAGTGAGGAAATGACTATTTACATTTTCTACCTAAGGGGTTATCCACTTCTATATGACAATTTGGAAATATATATGATAAGACATAAAATTGTACAACTTTGAACTAACATCGTGTTTAGAAATTTACTCCAAAGAAATAATGAGACAAATGTGTGAATACACATACACATGCATATACATGCATGTATATATGTGTATATCTCTATATGTGTGAGTAGGCAAATATTTTATGATAACAGTATTTATAGTAGAATATATTAGGAACCATCTAAACATACTAGAAAGTTACTGAAATAAAATTTAATAAAGGTTATAGGGATGATGCTGTTTAAAATTATTCACTGAAAAGACATTCACAACTAATTATGGTTTGAGAAAAGTAGGTCACATAACAGTAGGTACAGAATGTTCACATTTTCAGTACATAAAATATGATCACATTTCTATAATAAATGATATTTTATGTATATGCAGAAGAAATAAGCTGACATAAATCAGTGGTTATCTCTGGGTGGTATGATGATGGCTGATTTCAATTCTGTTTCTTTTTTCTAGTTCAGTTTTCTTAATTTGGATGAATTTTAAAAAATAACTTTGAAAGCATTTTGAAAAATTGCCTAAAAAATATACAAGATATTTTGGTTGGAGAAAGTTTATTAAACAATGAGTTATGACTCATTGTCTGGAAAGGAACTGTGGATAGGTTCAAGAATGATTTTGGAAAGCTATTCTTGAAGAAGGAGAAAAAGGGAGTATACGTGAAACAGTCCATATTTCTGACCAGTGGTCCACTTTTACTCTCCAGGAAGAGACAAGTTATAGCACTTAAGGATCATCATTGCCCAAGCTACACCTGGTAGAAGAAAGCCACATGGAGGGTTATATAAACAAAGTACAGCCACTAAGTAATGAGTATTGTCCTTTTGGTTTATGAAAAATATTAGTTAGAGAGAGGTAAGTAAATAATGTCAAATAAGTAAACACCAGCCCGCTAATACTAGCAAGTATAAACACCAGGATTTGACAGCAGTAGCAATACAAGTGCTTTCACCTACTATCTTAACAAGCAGGTGACAGTGTAGACTGAGACTAGACAATGTTTCTAGTTGATGTGTAAGCTGTATATCTTACTGGAAAATATTGTTGTTACTAATTTACTGAATTAGAATGCATCCAACATTCCAATTGATTAAATAGTGACAAAAACTATTCCCCAAATGTATGAGGTACAAATTTCTGCTTTCTAGGACTCCTCACTTTTCCTTGAGTTCCATATCCAAATAATTACCCAGTCCTGTCTCATCTTGTTTCCTTACTTTTGTTTGATCTCTCAAAAATACTCCTTACTTTCCATTTGCATATCCATCACTCCAGTCTTTACTGACTCAGGCCAGGATTCTGACTCCAGACTTCTAAATGTGACGACCATTTCGTCTTTCCAATCCCTTTGTTAAGGCTTTCACTGGATACTTTTGACCTATTTAATTCCAGCATTTCCCTGCTCCAAAGCCTACAGGGGGTCCCTGTGACCTATATCATGAAATACACATTCTGAAGGCTGGCGTTCGGTATGATTTGCAATCAAACTGCCTGAATTCTGATTATGTCACCAAATTATAGTGACCCCAAAACATCTTCCGATTTCCCTTTCTATAATCTCCACTACTATTTGTCCTGAGATGTCATAAACCCTCCTCTCAGGTCATTCAAATACTCTCAGTTTTTCAAGATCCCAAACGAAGTCCCTGACCATTGTGGATCTCTGAGATGTCATTGTCTGCTCAACTGATTAAGCTATTATACATGGCTTGCTTATTATAGTTTTTTGATTTCATCCTGAACTATAAATTTGTTATGATTATTTATCATTTCCTAAGTTCACGTCTTTTCTATCCAACGAGATTACAAACTCTCTGAGATGAGGAACAGAGGTACTCAAGTTGGGTAATAGTACTACCATGTGGGAAATGAAGCCTTTGAAGGAACATCTGCAGATGCTTAAATTCCACATGGGCTCTGACGTGAAATGATTTCCTTGAGAACCCAAACTTTTCAAAAAAGGCATATCTGAACGGAGCCCGCATTTCCACAGAGCTGGAACTCCCGGCTCGGGGTCTCTTCCCTCCACCGTCACAGAACTGCCCTGGAGCCCGAGGGGAGGTCGGCCTCACTGAGGCTGCTGGCTCTGGAGGAGCCCCAGTGGCTGAAGCCACGACAGTCGTGGGGATGGCGGGCCGGTTGTTTCAACAAGTAACTTAAAGATAAAATGGAAAAACAAGGAGGTTTGTGCCTGAGATCATGTTGATGTGAAACCAGGGATGGCCACCTTGTGCCAGCCATGTGGATGAAAGGCTCTTGGTGCTGCAGCCAGGAGCCAGTGCTGTGCCTCTGAGGTGGGAGAACCAACTTCAGGACACTGGGCCACAAGAGACCTCCCAGCTCCACATAATATCAAATGGCGAAAATCTCCCAGGGATCTCCATCTCAACACCAACACCCAGCTTCACTCAACAACCAGCTAGCTACACTGCTGGAAACGCTATGCCAAACAACTAGCAAAACAGGAACACAACCCCACCCATTAGCAGAGAGGTTGCCTGAAATCATAATAAGTCCACAAACACCCCAAAACACTCCACCAGATGTGGACCTGCCCACCAGAAAGACAAGATCCAGCCTCATCCACCAGAACACAGGCACTAGTCCCCTACACAAGGAAGCCTACACAACCCACTGAACCAACTTTAGCCACTAGGAAGACACCAAAAACAACGGGAACTACAAACCTGCAGCCTGCAAAAAGGAGACCCCAAACACAGTAAGATAAGAAAAATGAGAAGACAAAAAAACACACAGCAGATGAAGGAGCAAGATAAAAACCCACCAGACCTAACAAATGAAGTGGAAATAGGCAGTCTACCTGAAAAAGAATTCAGAATAATGATAGTAAAGGTGATCCAAAATCTTGGAAATAGAATAGAGAAAATGCAAGAAACATTTAACAAGGACCAAAAGAACTAAAGATGAAACAAGCAACGATGAACAACACAATAAATGAAATTAAAAATAGTCCAGATGGGATCAATAGCAGAATAACTGAGGCAGAAGAATGGATAAGTGACCTGGAAGATAAAATAGTGGAAATAACTACTGCAGAGCAGAATAAAGAAAAAAGAATGAAAAGAACTGAGGAGAGTCTCAGAGACCTCTGGGACAGCATTAAACACACCAACATTTGAATCATAGGGGTTCCAGAAGAAGAAGAGAAAAAGAAAGGGACTGAGAAAATATATGAAGAGATTATAGTTGAAAACTTCCCTAATATGGGAAAGGAAAGAGTTAATCAAGTCTAGGAAGCACAGAGAGTCCCATACAGGGTAAATCCAAGGAAAAATACGCCAAGACACATATTAATCAAACTGTCAAAAATTAAATACAAAGAAAACATATTAAAAGCAGTAAGGGAAAAACAACAAATAACACACAAGGGAATCCCCATAAGGTTAACACCTGATCTTTCAGGAGAAACTCTACAAGCCAGAAGAGACTGGCAGGACATATTTAAAGTGATGAAGGAGAAAAACCTACAACCAAGAGTACTCTACCCAGCAAGGATATCATTCAGATTTGATGGAGAAATTAAAACATTTACAGACAAGCAAAGGCTGAGAGAGTTCAGCACCACCAAACCAGCTTTACAACAAATGCTAAAGGACCTTCTCTTGGCAAGAAGCACAAGAGAAGGAAAAGACCTACAATAACAAACCCAAAACAATTAAGAAAATGGGAATAGGAACATACATATCGAAAATTACCTTAAATGTAAATGGATTAAATGCTCCCACCAAAAGACACAGATTGGCTGAATGGATACAAAAACAAGACCCATATATTTGCTGTCTACAAGAGACCCACTTCAGACCTAGAGACACATACAGATTGAAAGTAAGGGGATGGAAAAAGATATTTCATGCAAATGGAAACCAAAGGAAAGCTGGAATAGCAATTCTCATATCAGACAAAATAGACTTTAAAATAAAGACTATTAGAAGAGACAAAGAAGGACACTACATAATGATCAAGGGATCGATCCAAGAAGAAGATATAACAGTTGTAAATATTTATGCACCCAACATAGGAGCACATCAATACATAAGGCAAATACTAACAGCCATAAAAGGGGAAATCGACAGTAACACATTCATAATAGGGGACTTTAACACCCCACTTTCACCAATGGACAGGTCAACCAAAATGAAAATAAATAAGGAAACACAAGCTTTAAATGATACATTAAACAAGATGGACTTAATTGATATTTATAGGACATTCCATCCAAAAATAGAAGAATACACATTTTTCTCAAGTGCTCATAGAACCTTCTCCAGGATAGATCATATCTTGGGTCACAAATCAAGCCTTGGTAAATTTAAGAGAATTGAAATTATATCAAGTATCTTTTCTGACCACAATGCTATGAAACTAGATATCAATTACAGGAAAAGATCTGTAAAAAATACAAACACATGGAGGCTAAACAATACACTACTTAATAACGAAATGATCACTGAAGAAATCAAAGAGGAAATCAAAAAATACCTAGAAGCAAATGACAATGGAGACACAATGACCCAAAACCTATGGGATGCAGCAAAAGCAGTTCTAAGAGGGAAGTTTATGGCAATACAATCCTACCTTAAGAAACAGTAAACACCTCGAATAAACAACCTAACCTTGCACCTAAAGCAATTAGAGAAAGAAGAACAAAAAAACCCCGCAAAGTGAACAGAAGGAAAGATATCATAAAGATCAGATCAGAAATAAATGAAAAAAAATGAAGCAAATGATAGCAAAGATCAAAACTAAAAGCTGGTTCTTTGAGAAGATAAACAAAACTGATAAACCATTAGCCAGACTCATCAAGAAAAAAAGGAAGAAGACTCAATAGAATTAGAAATGAAAAAAGGAGAAGTAACAACTGACACTGCAGAAATACAAAAGATCATGAGAGATTACTACAAGCAACTCTATGCCAATAAAATGGACAACGTGGAAGATATGGACAAATTCTTAGAAACGCACAACCTGCCAAGACTGAATCAGGAAGAAATAGGAAATATGAACAGACCAATCACAAGCACTGAAATTGAAACTGTGATTAAAAATCTTCCAACAGGGCTTCCCTGGTGGCGCAGTGGTCGGGAGTCAGCCTGCCAGTGCAGGGGATGGGCGTTCATGCCCCGGTCCAGGAGGAGCCCATGTGCCGCGGAGTGGCTGGGCCTGTGGGCAATGGTCGCTGGGCTTGCGCGTCCAGAGCCTGTGCTCTGCAGCGGGAGAGTCAGCAGCAGTGAGAGACCCACGTAACGCAAAAAAAAAAAAAAAAAAAAAAATCTTCCAACGAACAAAAGCCAGATGGCTTCACAGGCGAATTCTATCAAACATTTAGAGAAGAGCAAACACCTATCCTTCTCAAACTCTTCCAAAATATAACAAAGGGAGGAACACTCCCAAACACATTCTACGAGGCCACCATCACCCTGATACCAAAACCAGACAAAGATGTTACAAAGAAAGAAAACTACAAGCCAATCTCACTGATGAGCATAGATGCAAAAATCCTCAACAAAATACTAGCAAACAGAATCCAACGCACATTAAAAAGATCATACACCATGATCAAGTGAGGTTTCTTCCAGGAATGCAAGAATTCTTCAATATACGCATATCAATCAATGTGATACACCATATTAAAACTGAGGAGAAAAACCATATGGTCATCTCAATAGATGCAGAGAAAGCTTTAGACAAAATTCAACACCCATTTATGATAAAAACCCTCCAGAAAGTAGGCATAGAGGGAACTTTCCTCAACATCATAAAGGTCATATATGAAAAATCCACAGCTAACATAATTCTCAATGGTGAAAAAATGAAACCATTTCCACTAAGATCAGGAACAAGACAAGGTTGCCCCCCTCACCACTATTATTTACCATAGTTTTGGAAGTTTTAGCCACAGCAATCAGAGAAGAAAACAAATAAAAGTAATCAAAATTAGAAAAGAAGTAAAGATTTCACTGTTTGCAGATGACATGATACTATACATAGAGAATCCTAAAGATGCTACCAGAAAACTACTAGAGGTAATCAATGAATTTGTTAAAGTAGCAGGATACAAAATTAATGCATAGAAATCTCGTGCATTCCTATACACTAATGATGAAATATCTGAAAGTGAAATCAAGAAAACACTCCCATTTACCATTGCAACAAAAAGAATAAAATATCTAGGAATAAACCTACCTAAGGAGACAAAAGACCTGTATGCAGAAAATTATAAGACACTGATGAAAGAAATTAAAGATGATACAAATAGATGGAGAGATATACCATGCTCTTGGATTGGAAGAATCAACATTGTGAAAATGAATCTACTACCCAAAGCAATCTACAGATTCAATGCAATCCCTATGAAACTACCACTGGCATTTTTCACAAAGCTAGAACAAAAAATCTCACAATTTGTATGGAAACACAAAAGACCTCGAATAGCCAAAGCAATCCTGAGAACGAAAAACGGAGCTGGAGGAATCAGGCTCCCTGACTTCATACTATACTACAAAGTTACAGTAATCAAGACAGTATGGTACTGGCACAAAAACCGAAATATAGATCAATGGAACAGTATAGAAAGCTCAGAGATAAACCCACGCACATATGGTCACTTTATCTTTGATAAAGGAGGCAGGGATGTACAGTGGAGAAAGGACAGCCTCTTCAATAAATGGTGCTGGGAAAACTGGACAGGTACATGTAAAATTATGAGATTAGAACACTCCCTAACACCATACCAAACAATAAGCTCAAAATGGATTAAAGACCTAAATGTAAGGCCAGAAACTATCAAACTCTTACAGGAAAACATAGGCATAACACTCTATGACATAAATCACAGCAAGATCCTTTTTGACCCACCTCCTAGAGAAATGGAAATAAAAACAAAAATAAACAAATGGGACCTAATGAAGCTTCAAAGCTTTTGCACAGCAAAGGAAACCATAAATAAGACCAAAAGACTACCCTTAAAATGGGAGAAAATAGTTGCAAATGAAGCAACTGACAAAGGATTAATCTCCAAAATTTACAAGCAGCTCATGCATCTCAATAACAAGAAAACAAACAACCCAATCCAAAAATGGGCAGAACTAAATAGACATTTCTCCAAAGAAGATATACAGAGTGCCAACAAACACATGAAAGAATGCTCAACATCACTAACCATTAGAGAAATGCAAATCAAAACTGCCATGAGATATCATCTCACACTGGTCAGAATGGCCATCATCAAAATATCTAGAAACAATAAATCCTGGAGAGCGTGTGGAGAAAAGGGAACACTCTTGCACTGCTGGTGCGAATGTGAATTGGTACAGCTACTATGGAGAACAGTATGGAGGTTCCTTAAAAAACTACAAATAGAACTACTATATGACCCAGCAATCCCACTACTGGGCATATACCCTGATAAACCCATAATTCAAAAAGTGTCATGTACCAAAATGTTCATTGCAGCTCTATTTACAATAGGTAAGAGATGGAAACAACCTAAGTGTCCATCATCGGATGAATGGATAAAGAAGATGTGGCACATATATACAATGGAATATTACTCAGCCATAAAAGGAAACGAAACTGAATTATTTGTAGTGAGGTGGATGGATCTAGAGTCTGTCATACAGAGTGAAGTAAGTCAGAAAGAAAAAGACAAATACCGTATGCTAATACATATATATATGGAATCTAAGAAAAAAAATGTCATGAAGAACCTAAGGGTAAGACAGGAATAAAGACACAGACCTACTAGAGAATGGACTTGAGAATATGGGGAGGGGGAAGTGTAAGCTGTGACAAAGCGAGAGAGTGGCATGGACATATATACACTACCAAACGTAAAATAGATAGCTAGTGGGAAGCAGCCGCATAGCACAGGGAGATCAGCTCGGTGCTTTGTGACCACCTAGAAGGGTGGGATAGGGAGGGTGGGAGGGAGGGAGACACAAGAGGGAAGAGATATGGGGACATATGTGTATGTGTAGCTGATTCACTTTGTTATAAAGCAGAAACTAACACACCATTGTCAAGCAATTATACTCCAATAAAGATGTAAAAAAGGAAAAAGAAAGGCACATCTTCCTAACGCGGACCCCCTCTCTCTCCATCTCTGTCTCTTTCAGATTGTTCCCATATTTAATGAAAGCCCTAAGCTGGCCTCAGGCATCCCATGATGTACTTTCTGTCCTCTCTCTGCAGCCTCATCTCAGACACAGACCCTGTCCTTGTCCTCTGGGTGATTTCATCCCTCTGCCCAGAGCCCAGTTCTGCTTCACTCCACCTACTGCTACGTCTCACTTCTCAGATTTCAGCTCAACACTCTCACTCTGTCAGAGAAAGTCCCAAGTCTCACTCTAGGTCAGGATCATCCCGCTATTGTCTCCATGACATACTTGCTGCACTGGTCACAATTTCTATGTGGCTACTGATTTCTGTGATGATGTGCTGTGTGTCTCCTCCTGGACCCAGGTCCCACAGCACAGAAACTGTGCCTGTCACTGCTTCATGCCTCTGCCCAGCAAGGTGCCCAACATGAGGGAAGTACTCAGAGTATAGCAAAGATGATTTTGATTCTCAAAATTAAATCTATCTTAGACTTAGATGAACTTTGGAGATCTTGAAAACCATAATTAGTGAGGGAAAAGGCAGGGACTCAAACCCAGCACATGGATTTCTAGTCAAATTCTCTTTGAATTCTGCCACTCTTATTCATATATCACTGAACAAATATCCACTGACAGAACACCAATCTAAGCAGTATGCTTAACTTCTTGTTTGACTTCAAGCCTCATTAATTCTAACTGTAATCAAATACATGAAATGTCTACAGTTTTAAAGGTATCTCGCTTCAGTACTCCCATCTGTATAGTATGGTGATTCTTCACAAAAGCAGCTTGGGGAGCCTATCAGAAGAACAGACTATAAAATATCTAATTTCTTTATCACTTTGGTACTTGGAGAAGAAGAGCTTTGATCTTTCTTTTAATCATTTACCTAAAAGAAACATAAACATTATAACATGGTCAGTTAAGAATTAAGGGTAATGGAATACTTAAGAAAATTAATTACTCTCAAATGCCTTTCTATAGGAAGAGTTCCACAGTGCATCTCAGAAAGACAACTTTGCCATCCTGAACATTTTCTTGCTCTGAAGGCTGGTTCCTCACACCTGACTTATAAAACCAGTAATGGAAGCAGCAGCCAATGGAACTGTATTCTTACCGAACGGATCTTCCAGGGCAATAAACATTAGGGGCCTCTTTCATATTACATTATCTCAAAAAGTCTTTTTAGATGGTGTATAAAAGTGTCTATAGTAAAAGCAGGGAAGAGGAGGAAATCTATATTACCACAGAAAACACCTCACATAATTTGTGTAAACTAGCATAGTTGAGGTTTCTTATGTCAAGGATAAGGGAGGCATCTACAGACCATTAAAAAGAAAGGAGGTGATCCCATCCACAGAGTAAATTCAATTCAGAGAGAGAATATAAAGGATATTATCATAAAATAGAATAAGGTGATACAATGTGAAGGAAGCATAGCATTCTTTAAGACTATAATCTATTTAAAAAAAATCACAACAAAGCATCATCATTTTATTGTACGTTTAATACAATAAAATGGAAATCTATAGCTCTTCAAACGGAAGACCAGTACTACATTTACATGGAAAATTCCCAACAGGAAATGAGAACTTCATATCCTGTGGCTTAAATGTTACACGTGAAAGAATAATAACTATTATTTCCATGCAAACTATACACATTACCAATATTGAATCACTACTTCAAAAGATTCTTTTGAAATACCTCAGGACTCTACAATCTAAATATATTTTTTCCTTGTGGTAATAGAGCAATTACTGATAGTATCCATAATTTTCTGCAGAATAAGATCCATATTATGTCTCAGGTTTAGAAAGAGCATTAGAGGAATATTTATGAAATTAATGGGAATGCAACATTTCTAAGTCAAAGTCAAATAACCTTTAAGAGAACATTAAAGACTGTTAATAGATCTAGTTTATCAACACTTAAGAGGATATAATAGTATACGAAAAAGGATTCATAGATTTCACATAAGCAATTATGAATGGATTATCATAATCACAGACCTGCGTACACAAAATCTGGATGTAACTTGCCTAGCAAAATAAAAAACATAATTATAGTAATACTTAAATATACATCAAATATTTTGTTTACTCCAGTATGGAACAGATGAATATGATAATCATTTTTACTATTTTAAACTGAAACGCAAGCATAAAGGAAGCAAATCCTTGTTTTATTCATTTATCAAATAAGTTAATTAAAAACTATCTATTAAAAGAGAGAGCTACCTTCCAAAACATGAATCAGAATGTTCCACAATGAACTCTAATCTCCAAGAGATTCCATGATCTCTGATCTCTGAGACTAAAACCCCATAACCCTTTGTTCAGACTGTAATGTTGCCTTATAATAGGATTTGTGTCATGACTTATCCCCAAACACCTATGCACACTAAGTGGAAAGCTACATGAAGAGAAGAAATGTGTCTTAGTCAACTTTAGATTGCAGAGAATAGAGCCCTGTGCACTCAAGATCACTTAGGAAATATTTCCTGAAGGGAACGTAGTTCACCCATTCAACATATACTAGCCACACACCTACTCTGTGCCAAAATTGTGCTAAGCACAGAACAAAGCAAACATCGTCCTTGCCCTCAAGGAGGGCTCCATATTAGATCTGTTTCTTTTACTTTAACCTTTGTGTTCTGTTACCTATGCTTAGTCATGCTAGCTCTGCATCTTTTGTAAAAGAATATACATGACATCCCATTCTCAAGGCTCTGACCTTTAAAGGTATAATACATTTCCATTCATATAGAGATAAAAAGTTGCAGAACAGAGAATAACATTTGTGTTGGTGGTGGTTTACAGGAACATTGTGACCTGACCTATGTGGACAGCTGCAAGAACAAAGGATTCCAGCACCAAGAAGTTTGCAATTACCAGCCACCACACCACCACCACCCCTGCCCCTTTTAGTATAAAAGAAGCCTGAATTCTGATTGTGGTAAGATGGTTCTTTGGGACATTAGTCTGCCATCTTAGTCTCCTGGCTTTCCAAATAAAGTCGCTGTTCTTTGCCCCGATGACTCATCTCCCCATGCTCCCCTCCCAGAGATAACCACCACTAGTATTTTGATGCATTTCCTTTTTAATGTCTCACAAACTTGATACAGATAGTGTTAAACTTTTGATTAGCTTTATATTCCCTGGCATTTTATTTTTTTTAAGGTAAGATCTATAATTTTATGATTAAAAATAGACCTTTGACAACAGTGCCTAGAATATTATAGGCAGCCAATATCTGTTGAATAAATATATGAATACACTATATTAATTTGTTCTGGGGATGATGGCTCTTTTGATTTTCTTTTTCCTGTGTGCTGTGAAAAATGCCCCACCTTCGATTTGAATTGTAAAGTCTTCTCTGGTGCCTTCTTTAACTGTCTTCTTTATATAGTACAAACTCTTCAAAAAGCGTTGGTTTGGTAGTTATTTACACTGTGGTATGAATTAGGAGAGTTTTGTGGTTCCCTTATGATACACAGGATATCTAGCCAGCTTGAAATGAGAGTGTTGTTAGATGCAGTGGGAAGAGATGCTTTGGAGGGTGGGGTAGTTAAAAAGATAATTCAATGTAACAGAAGCTTTGACTGTATAAACATTTTTACACTTAAAGAAAAAATTTACTTAAATGTCCTTTTTTAAAGTGATAATAATATTATGTAATTGTACAGGAAACAGGAAGGGATGACGCCGGCCATCTTTAACCCTGCAACTTATGGCCATGACTCGTTTTAGCTGCAGGAGTTATGATCAGAGGGGGCAGCCTGTCCTTCTGAGCCAATGTCACAGGCAGAACCCAATAATACCCTCCCCTTAACGCAAGGCAATTGCTGTGCAAATCTGGAGGTCAAAAGTCAGGATGTCTGACATACCAAACCTTCTGATAATTTAACAATGTCCCCTGATTTAGAAATCTCTCCCCTTTATGTAGTTTCAAGCAGTCTGATCATACCTAACTATTATTATAAAGGGGCTACAACTTGCACATTGCCATTTTATAGAAATTGGTTTGCATCTCACAATTTGTTATGCAGTCATGTAGACAAGCTTTGAACGCAATTGATCTGGGTCAACGTGCCAGTGGAAAGAGTGAAAAGCCTCAATATCTGCTTTGGCTCATTTAGCCTAAATTTTATTGAATATAGGAATTAACTAATACCCCAAAATGACTTGGATGGTGCATGAGCTAAAATTTGTCAAGGCCTGATCACAGTTTGAACTCAGAAAAGATGCACATTGAAAGATTGATTCTCTGATTTAGTCTGCTAATATTTCTCAGTACCTAAATACATAAAGTACCTCAGAAAACGAAAGGCCTTTGACACAAGACTCTTTTAAAATTTGAAAATAGCAGATTCAGAGAGATAGAAATATTATGATCACAAGGAAGCAAATAACTGAATTCTGAGGTCATTGAGTAAGAGGAACACCCACCAGTGGTGTTCCCTTGTGGGTTCTCTCCCTCCCCCCTCTTCTCCACCTTGCCTGCTGCCCTTTAATCTTGACTTTAAACAAGTCAATTACAAGAAGGAAACTAAGTGGTTTAATTTAGATGAGTCCAAAAAAGTCCTGATATGTTTACTTTTAAAGAATATACTGGATCTTAATTTTACTTTTCTTAAGTATATGTGTATACATATATATAATCTAGTTTTTTAAGTGATTTAAGCTATTAAAAGGTGAAGCTAATAATTTTAATAATCTTTAATAATAATTTTTAATAATCTTTATCACAAAACTGTTAACTCTGTCACTTCCATTAAGGACAATGCTCAGTGTGTAAGTTTTTGTGAACTCATATCTCATTTAATCCTTATTAATACATTATTGTATTATTGCATCCCATCTTGCTGAATAGGAAACTGAGTTTTAATCCAAACGTTGTAGCTCTATAGTTATTACAGTTAAAGTAGATGAGAGCAAATTTGAATACTGTACCTTAAATCGCCCCAATTTAGAGGATATTTGCCTCTGCAATCATGTCCCTTTTACAACGATCATACTTGCGTAGAATTCTTAGATGATACAGCTTTTAAAATAATAATCTGAACTTTTATTATGCCAATATATAGAGTTAAAAATTGTTACAAAGCTCTCATCATAACACTACTACAAGGATAGGAGAACTTTAGAATTTTTAGTAATATAGCATTTTATACAAAAAATATGCATTGTAGTCTAATTATGCTTGATTTAAGTTAATTGGCTTGCTTTTGCAACTGGCTTTAGTCAGCAATATTTGATTTATGTACTGGCTATGTGATCATAATGAGTTTTAGAACAGTTAATCCATTCATTTTTATTTCTGTCATTCTCTCTCTGGTGCTCTCTTTCTTCCCGTATCTTTCTCTCTCTCTCTCTCTCTCAGTATAAAACAGTCTATGATTTCACTTTACAGGTACGATGGTACACATCTATAATTTTGGTTCTCTGGCATATATTTTACTCCTATATACTTATTCTCCAAGTGAAAATTCTATTTGCTCTGGGGAACCACATTTACTTCTGCTTTCGTCATGTGGTTTGGACAAGGCTGATCCTAGCTCTGTCCTCCCGGAAGGTGCTGGGGTGAGGAGGATGGAGGCCTGGGACCCGGGCCCATCCGTCAGAGCCTACTTCCTAGTGATGACAAGCTCAGGGGCAGGGATGGAACTCAGGCTGAGACAATGAAAGCCCTCCCTGGAACTTCCACTGACGTCACTGGAAAGATGTACCCTTAGGCTTTTTCTGCCAGGGGTGCCAGCCAGGAGTGGTGGAAACCTGTTTTGCCACCAACTGGAAGAGAGTCACTGAGAATGATGCCAACCAAAAGGAAAGCAGAGAAGAAAGATGGAGAGTCAGATTTCTGAGCACCTGGGTCCAGTCAATAAATAAACAAATCCTTTCTCTTCCTTAAGCTATTTTAAGTAACTCATGCAAATGAAAGAATCCTGACAAAAACTGAAGTGGTCACAGAATACACATACTTTCGTATCCTGGAGAAATTAAAGGATTATCCATTATCCCATGTTTGGATCTTTAGATACTTTCCAAACTTCCATTAATATAAACAGCATAGCAATGAGCATCTAAATCGTGAAGGGTTTTCTATGGTTTGGATTATGTCTATAACTTTTAGATGATTACTGGGTAATGAGAATTATTTTTTACAGTTTTGCCAACAATCCATCGAAGTTACTGCAAACGCTTCACCCTCAGCAAAATGATTAAATTTTTTGAACAGGCAAAATAAACCAATCTTCTGGACCAGGTAGCTATATATAAACATGACTTTAATTAAGTTCCTCGAAATTTTATCTCTCTCTAATAATAACAGAATAAGCACTTAAAACCCTGTGAACTTAAATCAGGATAAAAATAATGAAATGTTTTCCAATAAGTACAAGGATAAAAGAATATAAACCACTATTTTAAAAGTTACTCTAAAAGATTTTCTTGAATATTAAAATCTAAATGGAGTAAAATAAAAGAGAAATTTTGAGCTTTAATATAATGAAAAGTTACAGCAACAAGAATTATAGTCATTGTGGAAAAGCTGACATGATCCTATGTGAAAATTAAACACTCAAATTCCACTAAATATCACAGATTCTAGTCATTTCTTTATTTCCTAATGAAGTTGGTCATATATGGCCTGATCTTGATTAGGTACTTGAATAGTGAAATAAAATTACTTGACCTCAAGTTTTAAAAAAGGGAACAAGATTGAGCTGTCAACTTTGCAACAAAATTTACCTTTTATGATGATTATTCTGGTTAGCAACTAAGATGGTCTACTAACCAGAAGTGTTGCTATACATTATTTTTAAACTGTATTTTCCTGTTTCATCTCTTACTATACATCAATGTAAAGTACTTTTTCACAAATGAATTGCGAGGAAGGAAATATCTTCTTATCTTCAATACTTCAGAAAGAATATTCGGATATGTCTAATTAGCTAAGACTCCTTAAAATTGGGGATGTGCTGAGAACAAAGCCCCCTTAGGAATATCCATTTGGAAGACTTCCCCCCCACTTCAATGAAAGCATGATAAGTGAAGAAATATCAGTAAAAAAAGATGATGGGCTTTTTATGGGGATAAAGTAGTCTTATGTGGACAGGAAATATTTTTTATCATTCCAAGTTATGAGAATGTTCTATGGTTTGCTTAGGGATTGTCTTGAATCTAAATGCAAAGTATAATAAATCTCTAATCCTTTCTTTTAAACTTATGTGTTATTCTTCACCATATTTTTCTAAATGGTGGCAACTTTCTATGTGTATGTATAACTGTTCTCAAACGCTGCCACCTAAAGGTTAAAGTTGGGCACAGCCTAATAATGTCTAGAAACCAAAAACGTACAGAACCTGAAGATTCACAGAAATCCAATCATCTCATTATATCCACGTGTTAATTTACATATACACTTATCTACCTGAATGTTTTGAAGAGAAATATAGAAGTAAACTATTAAATATTTAATGAATATTTTATAATGACCTTACCAAATACAAAAGGTAAAATAATCAAGAATGACTTAAATATGTACCAAAACACTACTACTACTACTATTACTACTACTGAAAATTAAAAAGATGTTTTATGGGTCATTTTACAAATTAAAATGTTTGAAGTATTTTTTCTGATTAAACATTTTAGATTACGATATAGCTAAATGAGACCCATTTTTGTCAATGCATTATTGGCTGGTTATAAATTGATATTTCTAATTTTGAGAGAAGGTCAGTAAAATCCATCATGCAACCTAGTTAAAATCACCAATAAAAAGCAACCTTGGCCATACATAAAAATACTGAACACACTTGGTCTGAAAATATTTTGCAGAAGGCAAATGTCCAGGTCAAATCCAGATGACTACCGTATATCCAGGAAAGACAATACTTAAATGTAACTGTTAACCTACCTAATGATTTTATAATGGTGCTTTTAGTAACCCAAAAGAAGAATACACAATACAACACAGTATTCTTAAACTTATGCAATGTTATATGTCGATTACATCTAGATAAAAGCTGGAAAAAATTAAATTATGTAAACTTACAATTAAATTGTATTAAACACAAAAGAAAATAAAGAACAAAGCAAAATAAACATTTTGCAGTGTTTATTCATTACTTCCCATAAAGATTAACATTATCTGGAAAATTCTGGCCAGCAAAAATTATTCTAGGAATAGATGGGAGATAATTCCCTGGAGGAAAAATAAATCAACCACCTGTTGACACCATCGAAAACCCTTTGGTATGATTATATATTTATCAAAATCTTCTTCAATACTTTCAAGTCCCAGGCACTTGCTATGAAGGCATTACATAGTGTCACCTTTAGAAATCAATAAAATATTGCTTTGGCTTTTATACCTCTCTCTTATGAATTTAGTTAAGACGGGTCTGTTTATCAAGGATTGATCATCTCCTGGTAGAATGATACAGTTTGGCTTCAGAAGCCACAAAGAAGGCTCTGCAGATTCCACCAAGAAAGACACAGTTCATGGAGGGAGTCCTACACAAACAGCAGGTCACCTTTCTGTCGGATGTCTTTTTAGCTGTGATTCATCTTGTGTCTGTGTATAATCATCTCAAGACAGGAAGGTCCTTGAAGGCAGAGACTCTCCATTTGGTTCATTCGACCTCTAAGCTCTGGTATAGTCAATACATATTTACTGATTGAATGAATAAATGCATTGTTTATATTTAAAATTAAAATGTATACTGTTGTTTATTAAATCAGACGTGAATGGAAATAAGTTTCAAATATAAAATTTTACAAATTCATATCTAAAATAACTTCCATGAAGCTTCATTCTAGCTTATGCTTTAGCACTGAATAGAAAACATTGATAAATTAATTTCAATGCACAGTGTATGGACAATAACAGTGCTTGTAATTTTCTTGGGCAAACGTGGTACACATTACTAAGCTTCCCATTTGCAATTTTTTAAAAAAATTAAAACTGCTTGTCTAATAAAATATTCTCAGAAAAATTTTCACTTATTAACACCAAAATCATTTACTTGAAATAAGGTAATTTGGTTGTATGTTTTAATGTGATTAAAATAGTATCAACAGAGTTATACTTAAAATATGTTGACACTTTGGAACTCAGAAGGCAGAGACTCAAATCCCACCACCTTTCTGCTACTTCAACAAAATACTCAATTTCCTTAACCCTTAAAATGGCAATAATAATACTTGTAAACACATAGGAATGTTGTGTCAGCATAATGAAACAAAATAAAATCTGAATAAATGATAGGCATGCATCAGGAAGAGGAAGAACATCTGGTAATTGACTTGAGCTCTTTCTCATAGTTCTAAGTGGACATGTGCCCTTGTTGCTAGATGTGGTCCTAGGACCATGTCATCAGCCTGGGGAAACCATTTGTTTTATGTGCAATGGCTCGCTTTCAAGCTTCCCATTTAACCCTAACAAAAGTGTCAGCTGATTTAGGCAAGTATTGATAAGAAAAAGATCTAAGACCCAATGTTTTTTTTGTTTTGTTTTGTTTTGTTTTACAGTTTTGCTTTGGAGAAAAAAAAAAGAAGGAAAGAAAACATTTGAACCCACACTGATGCTTGCGGTGGGTTGTCATCAGGGCACTGCCGTCTGCATCAGGACCAGTTATCGTTAACACCCAGGCTTTCACTCACAACATGAGGCATCGTGGGACCAAGCTTGCTCCCAGCATATACCTTTGCTCCACTTAATATAATATTCAATCATCAACCTACTTTACTCATGACTCCTTAATTCAGATTTATGAACAGCAAATGTACTATGTGAATCATGATCACAAAGTCATGAGACACATTCATGGATGGACAGATTAACTGAACAATTTAATTGCAAATTCCATGAAAGTCACTAATAGTTATTTAATACATGGTCATCCATGTTAATAATTAATTGACAGTGGCTTTATTTGAATTTCAAGTATGGAATTCCACTAGGATCTGGCTCTATACATATGAGTTACTAAAATATTAATACTGGCCTCCTCAGTTTTCCTAAAATCATATGGTTTTTGTTTAAGGTACATAAAGAGCATTTTCAAGTTTGCCTAAATATGAAGCTTAACATACTGATGCATAGAAAGCTAATTCAGGGTATAGGGAAATTTTTATTTATTATTAACTTTCTAAGAGGCCGGGGTGTAATCCAGACCAAATGCGCCTTGAGGTAGGAATTTTAAAAGGTATATTTAAGAGTTTACGGTTAATAATTCATAATCCATAATTCATAGTTTTGAAAAATTTATAGTCATAAGAGTCAAGCTTGGAAACTTGAGTGTTACCTGAAAGTGTAATAATAAATTATGAAGGTACAACATGTTATTTCCCAGAAGGTCATGTTTTAAGACTACAGTAGCAATATTTATGTGAATTCATACATTTTTATATTTGCTGGAAGCACCTTTAAGAACAGAAGCATTTATTATCGGGAATATTATCCCATCTATCAGAAAACCCCAACATTATAAACAATATCACATGGCATAAAACATATGCACAGGCAGCACTTCCGAAAGTCAGATCTCAGAGTCGGTACCTACTGTGATGTGTGGAATATTAGCATCTAGAGATCTTCAGTCTGGAATCATTGGATTTATACTGTTTAACAACCAATATAATTCTAGAGCTTTCATTTAATATTTAGGATTTTCTGAGTTATGTTAACTAATTTGGAATGAAGAGAGAATATACGCTAAATTTTTATAAAATAAAAAGGTCCTTCAAAACATACCGAATTACCTTTAGAGAAATGTAATGTAAGCATTTTGAATATTTAATACACTTCCCGAGTATAATGAAGTTATCATTCCTTCATACTCCCCTCACTAAGAATGAGCACTTTATTAATGTTGCTTCTTTGGTGAAGAAACTTGGATCTTGTAAGATCTTGCACTTTTCACTGTTGGAATCCAGTCAATAATCTAAGGTTGAATCTTACACATTATTACTTCAATGTTATTGAAAACAGCAACTGAAGTCATTGGTATATCACGACACTTCCCTCAGGGCACACAGAACCTTGTCCCCCCGCCCCCCTTTCTCAACTTCCCTAATTTAATCCTTACTGCTGATGCAATGACTCCTGTTTTACCACTGGCATTTACAGCACCCACATCTGTTATCCTAAATGTTGCCCCAGTTATTTCTTCTCCAGGGATTAATGGCATTACATCCAGAGGATTTTCATTAGCCTTCAGAGAGAAAAATACATGAAATATAGCTGTAATCCAAACTACAATCTTACAAAGAGTAGCCAAACCTAAAACCAGAAATGATTAGAAATGATTCACCTGCTGCTTAGAAATGATTTTCATCCATTTTCTTTGCTGAGACTGATTCAGAATTACACAAAGCTAATGCATTTGCCATACTACATTTTCTTTTAAAGACTTTTTGATGCAGACCATTTTTAAAGCCTTTATTGAATTTGTTACAATATTGCTTCTGTTTTATGTTTTTTTGGTATTTTGGCCACGAGGCATGTGGGATCTTAGCTCCCCGACCAGGGATCGAACCCACACCCCGTGCATTGGAAGGTGAAGTCTTAACCACTGGACAGCCAGGGAGGTCCCAATCATACTATGTATTTATGCTATATATTTTAACACATCTTGAAGGATTTGTCACAATTTTAGTCATTGCAAAGTCTTCATTTATAAGTGGCTAGCTCAGTTCTTTTGATTTCTAGCAATGCCGTTTTCCAAAAATCAGCATGTCTTCCAGGAGCTAAGGACATAGAGAAACACATGTAGTTGTGGGTTTGTGGAAACTGGGGAAGGATCAGTCTGTAGCCATTAGGTAAGTGCGTTTATGAGTCCAAACAACCAAATATTCAATACATTTCTCTCCTAACTCCTGTTCTCTCTCTCTCTCTCTCTCTCTCTCTCTCTCTCTATATATATATATAGTTAATATTTATTTATAAGTATTTATTTACATATATTTTGTGTTTGTGTGTGTGAAATGATCCTAGAATGTTTGAACTTCCTCAACCAACAATAAAATACATTAAAATTCTAATTATGGTCCTAGAACTTGTCAAAGTACCTCTAAATGGGTCACCAAAACAGAACCACTGTGTCTTTTCTGTTCAGAGCAGCTAAGCACGAGGAAGCACTTTTGAACTTATATTCCAGGTTACACTTAAGAGCAAATATAGCCACGTAAACCGTAACTTGATTACAGTTTTTATGGGTTCGTTATTGCAAGAAGTAGATCCTTAATTCAATGATAAGGTAAAATAAATCCCAGGATTAATAAAGAACTCATTCTCAAAAGCATTTGACCAATATTTTTTATGTATATTACAAACCAAACAGTAAACACTGACAAAGCCTAATCTAGAGACTTTAAAAATTCTATATAGGAGAATTAAAGAAAAATGAAGCTTAAAAAAATGACAGACTTTCAATCCAACGAGTTGATTGTTCTTCTATTTCTTGCTTTCTTTTCTCATATATTTCTTTTTAAAAAATCCCTTTCCTAGTTGTTTCTTCTGTTCAAATCATACCTTCCCAACAATTGTTTTCACCTTCTCCATACTTTCTTTTTTCCTATTGGTAGCAACTTAGCTATTGCATTATTTAAAATAAATAACAGGTTGCTAAGTCAGTACACAGTAGCTCTACAGGCAAACAAATGCTATTTAAGGCTGGTATACACTTATCTTCAAAAAGCCTCTCATTTCCTGCAACCTGACAGGAGTCATTGGCTGCTACAAATTCTGTAAATATTGCCTTAACTGAATTATAGTAACTGCTATCCAAGTGTCAGAGCCTCACACATATGGATATTTATACCTTTTTTTTAAACCACTGTTTTATTGAAGTCTAGTTAATTTACAACGTTGTGTTAGTTTCAGGTGTACAGCACAGTGATTCAGTTATATATGTATATGTATATACATGTATATACATATATATATCTATTCTTTTTCAGATTCTTTTCCATTATAGGTTATTACGAGACATTGACTATAGTTTCCTGTGCTATATGGTAGGTCCTTATTGCTAATCTATTTTACACATAGTAGTGTGTATATGTTAATATCCAATTCCTAATTTATCTCCCTTTATTTATACACCTTTTATTTATATGAAAAGTACAGCAAGAGAAAGTTAATTTATAAAATGTAATTAAAATCATAAAATTAGTTATAATCATTGAAAATAATTAAATTTGTTATATAAAATCTTGGCGCAAGTTTAAGCATCAGAGATGATCTTAGGAAGACACAGATCCTGTCTAAAGAAGAAATAGATTAACTCTAGTGAAATACTATTTACTCCATAAAAATGTTCTCTCTTGCTTTTTAGGTAGATTTTAGGGTGATAAAAACAAATTTAATTTGACAAGAGGGTAATGGGGGTCCCACATTTTGATGAGTATGACATATGTCTAATAGATATCTGTTGAAGACAAAATTTTTCCTTCATGGATGACACCTCAATGTTTTCACCTGTGAAAGATGGGCTAGATCAGGAGTCAAAACCTCAAGTATCTTTGGAGGTTATGCAGGTACTAAGTTGTGAAATTTACTGTTTGCAAGGCCACGGGGATGAGGGGGTCTGTGGAAACCTGGAGGAGACACACCCCTCTATAGGGCTCAGTTGTAGACTCAGCTTCATCTGATGGCCAGACAAGCCCAGTGTATTTTCAAGCTGATTTTGATTTTTCAAAATAAGCTGAGAATCAAGATGTCTATGTGAAATTTCCAAATATTTAAAATATTAAGGAGGCCAAGCACAATTGTGGTTGAAAGCTGTCTATGAGTCACCAGTTGTTTTTTTCCAGAGCCAGTGCCCTAAAACTCCCCTATAATACCCATATGGCAGTGTGTTTAGTGGTCATTTCTCATGGGAAGCTCAAGGCAATGATGTCACTGGTTTTGGACACGCTGTGAAAATCCTGCGGCTACTACATCAAGAAAGATGAGTTTGTCTTACACTGCACAAGAATATTGTTGCTTTTTAAAGCCCTGTGTGTGTGTGTGTCTGTGTGTGTATGTGTGTGTGTCCCTTACATAAAGTTGGATTTTAAAATAGCTCTTCATGATTTTCCTTATGTGAGAGTGATTTCAGAACTCTAAATCAATTGAAAACTTAGATACTTTTTCTTATTTTCTTTATATTGGGAATATTACTTTTACATTGTATTCATAAATGGAATGATCTAGCTGACTTGACTATACAAATATTGCTTACTAAGTTTTACTGTCAGCTATTATTCTTTGCATCATAAACGCTCAATTTGATCTTTGATTTTCCTGCATGATTTCGCTCCTTGTTTCCAGTCTAGAAAATTTAAGTTTCTATAGATATAATTATCAACCTAAATTTGAAGCATGCATATGGCATACTCAAAAAACTAAAGATATTCCTTAAATTTTCTATTGCAGAAAAATCTCTCTGAAATCTCTCTGTGGTTTCAGTCATAGTTAAAATTATAAATATATAAAGAACTATGTATGTCAACTATAAGCTATTCACATTTCTGAAAAGACTATGAATTTGGGGGTGTTTTTCCTATTCCTATATTTAGCAAGTGAACGATAGATGGAATTAGTAATTGCAATGATAAATGCATAATAATTGAAATGCAAGCATCTTGTAATTAGTTTCTCTCTGATGAACTTTAGCTTCCAGTTGACTGCTGAGAAGGATAAAATCTTTGAGGTTAAACACATTAGTTTCATTGGTATCTTCTGCAAAGGATTCATTTTGCTTTGAGAGGCATCAGCAAAACCAAAGCATAAAGTTTTAGAGCTGGATGGGATGCTGAGATGAAGTTCACACACACACACACACACACACACACACACACACCACTATCTGCCAGTCTTGTCTCCAGAGTTATATTCAGTGTATAAAATACTTCTCATTACTAGCCTTCCAGGAGTTTGTATTATTGGATTGCAAAGCTGCATGTCATCACACATTTGGCATATGTCTACACAGAAATATTGCACAAATGTGTATTATAATATTTATTCAAAACATCTCAGAGAATGATAATAATAGTTATCAAGGTTATGACAATTCCTTAACTAGATTTTCCAAAATAAACCTAAAAATAGCAGCATTTTATATTCACTTAAAAACAGACATTTGGAGAGTAAGGGAAAATAAATGTTTATTTTAAATGTGCACTGTGAAACTACTGTATAATTGCTTAAGCCAAATTTTGTGGCTTTCATTTACAAATTAGATCGTTCTGTATAAAATGATACGTGGTCCCCACTAGGAACACCATCCTAGACGTAACGGCATGTAAAGTGGGACTAGTGCCAAAATTGGACACAAAGAATTTTTAAGCAACTCTTCTTTCTGAAGAGAGGTGCCTGGAAATTGGAGCCAGATCTCTTCCCCGTGGGTCGCTAAGAATCAAGAAAGTACAGAACCCCTCCTTATCTCTATCTAGTAAATAGATGGGGGAAGAGCACAGGTGGAGTGAAAGTGGCTACATCTTGTGAAAATTTGATGCTACCGCTTGGAGTCCATGGTGAAAAGGAGGGGGACTCCCATGATGTTGCATGGCCGGACATCTGCTGGGGTAATAGATTTACTTCTGTGACTCAGGCCCTTTGGTCAAAAGAGAACTGGAGAGAGACAGCAGGGAGGGTGGATGGAGGGGGTAGGAGTGGCCCCTACATGCCACATATGCACATTTGGTAGAGGAAGGTGTCCATGGACCACAGGGACACGGAAGGCAGACGAGGCCTTGAATCCTTCTGCTGGCAGCCCATGCAGGATGAGCCTGCATCCCCTCGATGAAGGGACCCCTGCGGCTGGAGGGTGTCCGTACTCCACGAGGGGTGAGGGCTAAGAGGGCTGCAGGGTCAGTTCCAGAAGGATCTCCCACTCCCACACTAGGGAACTGAGCCGCAGGAAGGGCCCTGCAGGAACCCCCCCCCCACCATGAGACACCAGAATTTTGTCCTATCATCACAGAGAAGGTGAACCCTAAGAGTGAGATGGGGTGAGAAAAGGCAGACCCTTCTCCTCCCTTACCACTCCAGGCCCCTCAGCCAGGGCCAAGTTTGTGCTTGGAAAAGAAGAGAAAATGAAATATTAAGCAAGTTTGAGAACTGAGTTGGGCTTTTAATAACCAAATTCATTCCCAAGAAAAATTAGCAAAATATCCAAAACGTTGTTAAGGGATAGGAAAGGGTCTGAGGACAATTGTAAGATTAAAGAAAAAAGAAAAAAAAAAACACCTATTTTAGATTAAACTTCCCCCTGAGTTAAACACCTCAATAAACTGGGGTTTCAGCAAGACTCAGGTTACTTTTGGTCTTTATTCTGTTCTATTCTTTGAATCTATATTTGGAGAAGAGGTAGCTGAAACTAGAGGTGCAAATAACTCTGCAGACCAAGATTTATAGGCGGCAGACAAGTTCATCATTCCTTCAAATCCTTCAAGAGGCCAAAGATAATAAAACCTTAGGGTATGTTGTTTAGTTTTTCAATTTGAGTCAGAGCCTAAGAAGACTAAGAAACATAGTCCCGCTCTAATCAACACCTCATTCATACAGCACTGGCGCTATTTATCATCTAGCCAACTAATAACCTAACAACAGCCAACTATCTTCAGAAATCTAGTGTTTCAAACTTCAGGGCCTGAGTAGACGAGACTGAGTAGACGAGACTGAAATAAAATCTACTGAGGTTTTAACTGAAGCCAAGAGCAAATGAACCGGCCAGTATCTTGAGCAGAGAAGATGCTGTCTTCACACACTTAACTCTTCACTTATACTAATTAGGATTAACGAGCAGAAGCATAAAAAGACTCCAAATGATGATGACTCAAACAAAAGAGAAGTCATTTACTTTGCCCTTAATTCGGGGGTCTCTTTGTCAGCTTTCCACTTCATCATCGTTACGGTGTGACTCTCATCCTCTCCTCACCAAGGGAGGGCTGTGCGTTCTAAGCAGTTGGATAGAGAGAGGCAGAAAAGCACACCGCTTCCTTTAAGGCTGTGTCCTGAAAATGGTACACTTTCCCTCCATCTCTTTGTCCAGAACTAAATCACAAGGCTGCTCCTTCCTGGCTGCTGGGGCCCAAGTGAAGGTGAAAGTTTTACTACAGTAGAAGGAGTGTATAGGGGCCAACTAGCAACCAGCAGTTACTAACACATACATCACTTTTACGACAAGCTTAACTAGACATAGATAAAGTCATATCTAGGAATTAAGTAATCGTATATTCTGGACAGTCCAAATAAGTATTACAAACCCATGCACTAAGTTTTATTCACACAAGAGCCCTTATATCCACACTATTAGTTTTTACCCTGATCAAATAATTTTGATTATATGGTACAAAGCCCACAGTTCAAGAGAAGCAACAAGTTATAAGAAAGGAGAGGAGATGAAAAAGGAAGACATACCAGATTATAGTGAGCTCTGGTAGCCCAAAAGCAAATGTAACTAAGAAAAAGACACAACTCAAACAGCACAGAGATCTAGAACATTTAGTATATTTTACCCTACAAGTATCCCTGGAATAATGACCGAGGCTCATTATGAGCCTTCAAAAAAGGCTGGGCTCTTTTAAGGAAGGCAGGGTTGAATGTAATGCAGTTTTGCAATGGCTCAGTTAAGCTGCTTTCTGTGCTTACAGACAATAATCACCAGGCATTTCAAAGACTCAGTTATTCAGAAAAATCCATTCTCCATATAAGCCAGATATCTGAGAGTTTCACTTTAATGTGTCCCTGTGTGCATTCTTAAGTGTGCTCATCAATAAACAGCTTTTATGTTTTTAGACATACAGATTTTTAAAACGTGTGAGATTATAAATTGATTGCATTACACATAAGGAGGATTATACATTTTATTGAATATCAATAACTAGGGTTCATAATCATTCTAATAGATATATTCATTTTACCCTGAAACGACATTATAACTTGTCCTAATTGTTAAAGTATTCCAAATTACCTTAAACTTGTCCCAGTCAATGTGCAATGAGAAACACTATAGACTGTCTTGTTTTATAAATATAAGGTAATTTTAATAACTAACTTTTAATATTAAATTAAATGAGAATTTCTATTAATATACTTCTCTTAGATGAATACATCTGACTATTTCTTCTCATCTGTACTGATAAAATTGGATTTATGAGTATTTAAAATATCTCTGAAAATCCAAATAGGTGGCAAATAGAATGTGTCAATTAATGAAAAGAAAATGACTCTTTTACTTGCACGTTCCTTATAGAATGTCTTGTGGGAAAATGCAGATAACTGGCAAACATTTGGGGATTAAAATGGTGGTAAGTATGCACAAAACTTACAATATGAAAATTGTAATAAAATGAAAATAAAACATAATTATTAACTTCGGGGAAGACAAAAAGTAGTGAATAAAAGGAAAAGTAATCATAGCTGTGAATATCATTTATATAATCATAATAATGTAAATATTTGACACTGATCTACACCAAAATTATGACCCAATCCTATGAAGAATTTTTCAAGGGTGCACATGTGTGACAGAGCAGGGAAAGAAAGAGAGGCACCAATTCTGATCTTCTGTAGTGAAAAGTTAAGAAATCATTTCTAAAACTGCAAGTCAAGAGGAAGCAGTACAAACATATCCTGCTGAGACTTGAAGGTGAACACTGAATTCTTCATCCAAGAAGTGGTGGCTTTAACAGTAAGAAGAAGAGTACAGGATTCTTATTTTATGAACAATCTTTTATTTATATTTTTGATCTTTTAAACTAAAAGTAAGAACAAAAGTAGACAAAGTAGGGGGAGGGAAATTTAACACACAGAAGCCAGGCAAGCTTGGCTAAGGCAGCTCAGGCAGACACTGTCACATACTGATGCTTTCTGTGATTTGCAGCAAGTTACTCGATCTCTCTAAGCATCGGTGCTCCTAACCCCATTGCTGTAAAATAGGATAATACCTTCTTCACGGAATCACCGTAAAGAAGAAAGATTATGTTGGTAAAGAGTTAACACAGCATATGGTTAAGTGCACAGGGTCCTGCTTAGTCCCCTTCTGCTCTCTCCTGAGTTGTTATTATTGTGTAATAAAACAGGATGGAACACTGACTGTTCCCATTTCATCCATGGTGTCTATAGGCTAAATAGCAGACACAAAAATGAGAGAGACACACCCCATAGACAGAATTAAATGAAGGAATAGTTGAAAACCAATGTCATAACTTTTGTAGTTTTTAAAATTTTTATTGAAATATAGTTGATTTACAATTTAATTTTTATTGAAATATAGTTGATTTCATGTGTGTGGCAAAGTGATTCCTATATATTATTTTCTTTTTTATTGGGGTATAGTTGCTTCACAAGGTTGTGCTAGTTTCTGTTGTACAGCAAAGTGAATCAGCTATATGTATACATATATCCTCTCTTTTTTGGATTGCCTTCCCATTTATGTCACCACAGAGTACTGAGTAGACTTCCCTGTGCTATACAACAGGTTCTCACTAGTTATCTATTCCATACATAGCCATGTATACATGTCAATCCCAATCTCCCAATTCATCCCATGTCCCCACTTGGTGTCCATACATTTGTTCTCTACATCTGTGTCTCTATTTCTGCTTTGCAGATAGGTTCAACTGTACCATTTTTCTAGATTCCATATATATGCGTTAATATACGATATTTGTTTTTCTCTTTCTGACTTAACTGCTCTCTGTACGACAGTCTCTAGGTCCATCCACATCTCTACAAATGACCCCATTTCATTCCTTTAAATGGCTGAGTAATATTCCATTGTGTATATGTACCACATCTTTTTTATCCATTCCTCTGTTGATGGACATTTAGGTTGCTTCCATGTCCTGGCTACTATAAATAGTGCTGCAATGAACATTGGGGTGCATGTGTCTTTTTGAATTATGATTTTTCTCAGGATATATGCCCAGTAGTGGGCATTCTTTTCCATTATTGGTTACTACAAGACATTAATAATAATGAGTATTAGTTCCCTGTACTATACAGTAGGTCCCTGTTTGTTACCTATTTTGTATATAGTAGTGTATATAGGTTAATCCCAAACCCCTAATTTATCTCCCCCTACCACTTTTCCCTTTTGGTAACCATAAGTTTGTTTTCTATGTCTGTGAGTCTATTTCTGTTTTGTAAATAAGTTCATTTGTATCATCCTTTTTTAGATTCCACATATAAGTGATATCATATGATATTTGTCTGACTTACTTCACTTAGTATGATAATCTCTAGGTCCATCCATGTTGCTGAAAATGGCATTATTTCCTTCTTTTTTATAGTTGAGTAATATTCCATTGTGTATATTATACCACATCTTCTTTATCCATTCATCTCTTGATGGACATTTAGGTTGCTTCCATGTCTTGGCTATTGTAAACAGTGCTGCAATGAACATTGGGGTGCATGTGTCTTTTCAAATTAGTTTTCTCTGGATATACGCCCAGGCCTGGGATTGCTGGATCATACAGTAACTCTATTTTTCTCCACACCCTCTCCAGCATTTATTATTTGTAGATTTTTTTGATGATGGCCATTCTGACTGGTGTGAAGTGATACCTCACGGTAGGTTTGATTTGCATTTCTCTAATAATTAGTGATTTGGAGCATCTTTTCATGTGCCTGGTGGCCATCTGTAGGTCTTCTTTAGAGAAATGTCCATTTAGATCTCCTGCCCATTTTTCAATTGGGTTGTTTATTTTTTCCCATGTGGATCAAGAATAACGAAGGTGGTCAGAACGTGAAGACGAGGGGTCTGTGAAGACATTTATTTGGAAAGAGTCATAGTAGATCCCCTCCCCCTATAAGAAATTGTTGCTGGAGTCAAGGTCTGCTCTTCTTCTTAACCCTAGAGTGAGGGCATTTCCGTAAGATAAGTTGGAGAGCCGGAAATAAGTTCCCTGTGGTTGGGAGCCAGGGCAGGACAGTGCCTGACTCACTTCTGGGAAAGCAAGAGTGGCCAAGGGCAACAGCATAAGATAACAACAGTAGTAGTAGTAAATAACAGCATGCATTCATCTAGCCCTCACAATATGCCAGACACTAAGCACTTAACAGGTACAGTTTCACCTTATTTAATTCTCACAGCTTCCTAAAGGGCATGAAGACTCTGAAGGTGCCATAGATAGAAAATGGTGGAATCTGGGTTTGAACGGAGAAAATCTGGCTCCTAGAATCCTTGTGTCTAAAAATTATGCTAGGCTAATTATCACTTAAGATGAGATTCAACTACAATTGAGTACCTTGCCAAAAAGAAACTGAGGGGACTTAATTTTGACATGGTCTCTTCGACAATGAAATATGCCACATTTGCACATTTGCGCAACTGTGGTATACTGAAGAGCGCATAAAATGTTCCAGTTAGACAGCTGGTGAGTGGTAGAGCTGGAATGCAAACTAGTCGAGCTGGAATATAAAGTCCAGGCATCGTCCACTCAACTAGAGTCAGATTCATAACCTGCAAACAGAGGGCAATAGGATATATTTCATATGGTCTTTTGTTTTTCAAAAGCAATGACTAGCACAGTGGTTCTCAAAATGTGGTCCAGGAACCGCTTGGGGCACCCAAGATACTTTAGGGGTCCACAAGGTCAAAATCATGCACAGGTAAAAGATCCACTTGAAGTTCAAAACAAACCAACAGACTTTGATGTAATGGGTGTGTAATGTGTATTGACATGGCTTCCAAGTTTACGTTTAACTAACTTTAAAGAAAATACCAATTATTGAGTTTTAGGGTAGTGCCAAATAATACCCATAGTTATTTGAAAAGGATATTAAAGAATCCTCCCTTTTTGAACCACCTATCTGTGTGAGGTTTGATTTTCTTCTTACACAGAGTCAAAATAGCATATCAGCATATGCATAGTCTAAGAGCAAAACATACACGCTCAATGCAGAAGCAGATACCGAAATCCAACTATCTTCCATATACCCAGATGTTAAAGATATTTGCAGAAACATAAAACGATGCCACTCTTCCCATTTTTTGTTTTATTTTGAAAAATACAGTTATTTTTCATAAAAGATTATATTGCTACTAATATGCCATAGATTTATTATTTTATTTTAAATGAACTAACACATACTTTAAACTTTTCCCAGTTTAATTTCAATTAATAGATATAACCCATATAAACAAAAATTTGGGGAGCTCCTCAATAATTTTTAAGCATGTAAAGTAGTTCTGAGTGTAAAATGCTTGAGAAAAATTGGCCCAATAAATACCAATACCTTCTTCCTTAATTTGGTCAGTAATAGGTATAGTTTTTTAAAAAATCTTTTAAATTTTTATTTCTCATTGCAACTTAAAAAAAAGTCATTCTACTATGTAATAATGTACTAGTTCTGAATGCCTATGTTATTCAGTTGCAAAAGCATTGTGGAATTGTTACTAATCCAGTACATTCTTAATATTTAGCAAAACAATGAAGCCTATAATGTTATCATTTTTCCATTGCTCTTTACAGAGTAAAGTTTATCGTCATCCAACACCCTGTTTCAAAATTATTTTGTTTAATAATGGTGTATATTAGAGAACACAAATGACTGATCATCTCAAATAGAAAAGCAATCTATAATACCTGAGGAAAAAAGGATACACTTTTAGCACAATATATTTATTTTAAGAAATCACTAATAACATAAGGGTTTTGAACTAGAAATTACAGTTGCTTTTAGTTTTGAGGGGTTTTTGTTGTTTTGTTTTACTTAAGTATTGAAATTTTAATTTTATGAATCACAAAGCTTATGTTCCAGTACACTCTCATTCAGACAGTAGACATGAAACTATTTGAAGACACTATAAAATAAAGCTATATCTGCTATTTATAAACATTTAAAATTAGAGTTCTTGTTGTCTTTAAAGAGCCTATCCCACAAGCACCTTGGTTGTAGATATTTGAAGATGTTTAGAGTTTATATCTACTAAGAGGCAGGCATCAAAGAGTTAAACAGAAAATTGAACTTTCATAAAGGAAATAATAATGCAGCACACAGCAAAAGACATGGGGCTCAAGGGGAGCTCTTTTATGTCAAAATAAGTTTGGAGACAGGTTCCTTCCTGACCAAAGCTGTCCTGCTTGGGTCTAGCTCCTTAGGCAGAGACAGGAGAGGTGAGAAGCTACACGCAGGAGGAGGGTACAGGGAGGGGTTCTCGGAGCAGGTCCAGCAAGAGCCAGGATGCCCTCCATGGATACCCTGCCTTGAAGGAGAAATGAAGACAGATGGGGGAGAGCCTGGGGTTTGCAGCCATGGGGACACAGTGTGGAGGGCAGAAACTGGGTCAAGTTCAGATCAGAAAGAAATGTGCCCTAGCTTCAGAGTTGGAGAGAATGAAGTTGAATACGCAGTGGGTAACATCTGGCCGTTGAGACTCTAAACCTGCAAAACCCTGGCACAGACAGGACATTACTTTTCTTCATAGCCAAACCCTTTGCCAGGATGAGAAAATTCCTGATGGGCTGGTCACCTCTCTGCACCACCCAGCCCAGCTCTAAAAGCTGAGCTCCTGAACTTGCAAAGATGCAAACGAAATAGAGAAAAACTATTTCCAGAAAACTAGCAGCCATGGGCAGAGATCTGCAGAGACTGCCCAAGAGAAGGAAACAATAAGTGCTATAGAGGGACAGTTGATAGAGTCTGGGCCCACAGAATCTTTGATCAAGCCAAGACAGAAAACCTTTAGAATGAGTCTTGATAGGAAGAAGCAGCAGTCCTTATACAGATCACTACAAAACAAACACAGCAAGAAACAAGCAGATGGTGCAGAATTAAGAATCAGGATGAATAATAAAAGGTCTGTAGAGGACAGGGTTGAAGAAAATTCCCTTTGCACACACGTGGTTAAGGATTCCAGCACTTCCCTGTTCTGCAAGACTGAAAGTAAACATCACAGCTCCAGTATTTGTAATCTATGCTATTCTTATTCATGTTTCAGTGAACTTTCTAATAAACTGTATACATTATGTTCCATGTGTGATCTCAGTCATTCTCACATCATTTACCTTGTATTTTGCAAGTCCAAGTTCGAACAACCTCTTCACTTAGTGTTAAATGAAGACATAAAACAGATCCCAGTTCACAGATACTGAGAATATTCCCAGACGCAGCAGATAGCAGTGCTACACCCCTCACAGAGCTATGTTTAATTACGTTTTTTACTCAAAATATTAACAGAAACATTTCAGATTTTAGTTGTTTTCCCCACTGTCCACATGTTGTTTCTCTGTGTAATAACATTTTTGATTTCATATTTCTTCCAATAACAAAATCTGGGTTGTATTTTTACTTAGAAATATAAGAATCACTATAGAATGAAAAACATTATTAAATATGTTGCCAACAGTTGAATGAAACCACTCATTTTTTCAAACTTATGGTTATTAAATATGGGGCTTCAAAATCTTTTGAAAACAATATAGGTTATGAAATCTCCACTCAATTATAACGTAAGTTAATTGCTTTTTTCCCAAATGCATTTTCCTTTTTACTTACTCTGGGTGATTTCTGTCAGATATTATTGTACAAAGATATATCATACGTTGTTCTGCTCTGGCTTGTCATGATTGCAGAAAAGATTAAAAGTTTACCCATGGGTAAAAATAAATTATATATACTAATGAATAAGAGTTGCAGGAGAAAAAAAAAGTCTGGTCTCTAGAATGTACACAAAGCAAACGATACATAATTTCAGGGATGAATTTAAACACTGATCCTGGTCAAATTGATCCCATCTGCACTGAGGACGTTTCTGTTGCTGAGCGATACACACAGCTCATCATTTAATATTCCAGTCACAAAGGTGACACGGTTTCCATTTGTGGCATGTTGCTCAATTGAGCCTAAAGAAGTAACTCATTATTCCATACTCAGAGCCAACATTTTCTACTTGAGACACAATTCTAACAAAATTAATGTGAGAGGAGGATAGTATTAATTCATTTCCAGCTAAATTAGTTCTCCCATCTTTGACAGCCTGCGTTGCCCCCGTGTGCAGGATTGAAAGCCACAGGGTTTTATTTAAAGAAAAAAATAGGTTTAGAACTTAAAAGACACAGATTATGCTTACGTAGCATTTTTTGCAGAGGGACACCATTAAAAAGATGTCACTAATGATGCTGACATAAATCCTAAAAGGTATATGTTTTGTTTGTTTGTTTTAAGTGAAAATGTTTAATGATGCCAAAATACATTTATTTACCTCTGAAACAAAACAATTTCAGATGGCCTTTATGAGTTTTTTAATCAATAACTCCAGTGTTTACCCACAGTATTTAAAGATACACGTTATTGGGTATATACTGACACAGTTTTCTACTAACTGTATAAAATAATTTGAGCATTTTAATCAGAGATCCATTACCATAATTCTTTTATTTTGCTATATTAGGCTAACTTAGTGTACCCAAAATATACTTAGCTTTAAAGACTCCTAAACCCTTTACAAAAATGCTTTTATCTGTGGAGACCTTACTAATTAAATATAAAAGACATTAAGTACAAATATGATTTTTCAAATACAGAGGCTGTAATTCAAATTGAATTCAAATTCAAGTCTGTTACAAAATAGCTGATAAATCTAGACACTCATGATTAGAACATATTTGTAAGTACCTGGCCTTTGATATATGATTTTTAATATCATGTTTTAAAAAAATGAAGAAATATAAATTACCAGTTTATTTAAAAAAGTAGATTAAAGCATAAGGACTTAAATATCTACTATGATAGATTATAATAATCAATGTTGAAATGAATAGTCAATAGAGATTTAAATATGTGCTTGTGCCTTGCGCATGTAAGAAAAGAAAATGTGCTCATTGTATAATGTAAGTAAATAGCTTACATTTTTACAAATCAGTCAACAATATCACAGGATAAACTGGCTCTGTGAAAATCATATGTTTAATGCAACTTCTATTTACTAGGCTGAAGCTCTTCAAAGTCATTTTACCTACCAATCAGAGGAAAAAAAATTCAGAGATACATTTAAGGACCATCCACATACATTATGATAAACTTTCTGTTGTTAACTAAGGGCTATTTTACAAATGCAAGATATTTTTAAATGCCACAGTTCATGTAGCATAATTGCCTCAGAAATATAATGATCATAAAAATTATATGTGGTGTTGGGAAAATAATTTGACAATGTATGTGCAGAATTTTAAGATTAAAAAGGGACTTCTGGGTTAAGATGACTAAAATATCTTCAGAGTCTTAGCATTTTCTCCACCGATCCCTAACCATGAACAAAAAAGGGTCACACACACACAAAAAATAACCAATAGTATCCAGACAAGAAACTAGGCTAACATAATTCAATGATCTTCAAAAACTAGCAAGCGGGCTTCCCTGGTGGTGCAGTGGTTGAGAGTCCGCCTGCCGATGCAGGGGACACGGGTTCGTGCCCCGGTCTGGGAAGATCCCACATGCCGTGGAGCGGCTAGGCCCGTGAGCCATGGCCGCTGAGCCTGTGTTCCGCAGCGGGAGAGGCCACAACAGTGAGAGAGGCCTGTGTACCACAAAAAAAAAAAACAAAAAAAAAAACAAAAAAGAACTAGCAAGCAAGACAGGGAGAGAGAGAAGACTTAGATGAAGAAAAAGAGGAAGAAAGAGAGAAAAAGAGAGAGGGAGAGGGGTAAGACAAGCCAGGGACATGCTCTCTGGGGTGGGGTTGCTGAGGTCAGCCCTTGCTGGCACCTTTCTCTGCCTCTATACTACTGAGTCACACGCTTGATAACCCTCATTAAGGGTGCTTAACCTGTAGGGAAGTAAATCTGAATGGGCATCCTTATTAGTAAAGTGCAGTAGAAGTGAAGATTCTGGAAGATATGAAATGAATTGGAGGGCTGATCCAAAGTCCAAGGGTTAACCCTTTGAAAATCATATATACCTTCACCCCTAAAGTCAGATGAAGTTAATCCAGAATTGAATATTTGACAAAATTTCAGATGGAGAGAAAACTCTAACAAACACTGTGCACCACCTCAGCTCAACCTCCTACTTCCACTCACTCTGTCATGCTATAAATCACAGCAAGCTCAGCTCAGTGCTCTGTGACAACCTAGGTGGGTGGGATGGTGGGGTGGGAGCGAGGCCCAAGAGGGAGGGGATATAGGTACACATATAGCTGATTCACTTCACTGTACAGCAGAAACTAACACAACATTGTAAAGCAAGAATATTGCAATTAATTTTTTTTTAATTAAAAAAATTAACCTATGACAAAGGAGGCAAAAATATACAATGGAGAAAAAACAGTCGATTAAATAAGTGATGCTGGGAAAACTGGACAGCTACATGTAAAAGTGAAATGAGAACATTCTCTAACACCGTATACAACAATAAACTCAAAATGAATTAAAGGCCTAAATGTAAGACCAGACACTATAAAACTCCTAAAGGAAAACATAGGCAGAACACACTTTGATATAAATCACAGCAAAAAATTTTTGGATCTGTCTCCTACAGTAAAGGAAATAAAAGCAAAAGTAAAAAAACAAAACCTAATTAAACTTAAAAGCTTTTGCACAGCAAAGGAAACCATCAACGAAACAAAAAGACAAACTAGTGGATGGGAGAAAATATTTGCAAATGATATGGTTGATAAGGGGTTGATATCCAAAATTTGTAAACAGCTCACACAACTCAACATCAAAAAAAAAAACAAACAATCCAATAGAAAATGGGCAGAAGAAGTGAATAGACATTTTTCCAAAGAGGAAGTGAAGATGGACAACAGACACATGAAAAGATACTCAACATTGATAATCATCAGGGAAATGCAAATCAAAACCAAAATGAAATATCACCTCACACCTGTCAGAATGGCTATCATAAAAAAAATAACAAATGTTGGCAAGGATGTGCAGAAGAGGGAACTTTCCTACATTATTGGTGGGAATGTAAATTGGTGCAGCCACTGTGGAAAACAGTATGGAGTTTTCTCAAAAAGCTAAAAATGGAAATAAAAATATGACCCAGCAATTCCATTCCTGGGTATATATACACCCCCCAAAAAAACCCCAAGAAAACTCCCAAAACATTAATTTGAAAAAATACATGCACCCCAATGTTCATAGAAGCATTACTTAAAATTGTGAAGGTATGGAAACAACCTAAGTGTCCATCAAAAGATGAATGGATAATGAAGAAGTGATATATATATATACAAGGGAATACTCAGCCATAAGAAAGAATGAAATATTGCCATTTGCAGCAACATAGATGGACTTGGAGGATATTTTGCTAATAGAAATAAGTCAGACAGAGAAAGACAAACACTGTATGATATCACTTACATGTGGAATCTAAAAAATATAACAAGCTAATAAATAAAATAAAAAAGAAGCAGACTCACAGATATAGAGAACAAACTAGTAGTGGTTACCAATGGATTACCAGTGGTTAACACAGTTTAGTAGTGGGGGAGTGGGAAGCACAAGCTATTGTGTGTAAGGTGAGCTCAAGGATGAATTGTACAATGCAGGGAATATAGCTAATATTTTGTAATAACTGTACATGGAAAGTAACCTTTAAAATTGTATAAAATTTTTAAAATAAATTTAGATACATGCAACCAAAAAAAAAAAAAAAACCACAACAACAACAGGATAAGAAAACCAAATGTACGGCCCTCAATCTGCAGCTCCAAAAGAATACTTAACTGGTGTCGGATATAGTGGGAAGAGAGCAAACATGTCAACCATATTTTATCAGAGCAGATAAGGCCTTTGTAGAATTCCCAATATGAGCAACTAAAGGCAGAAAGATCAAGTTTCTAACATCGAAGAAAAATAACTCATGGAACAAAATGGAATTCCTCACAATTATTTCATGATATAAAATAACACTGAGAATGTGAATTCTGCAAAAATGAGCTCAAAGATGAGATGAAACGACTACATGAAATTAAAATGCTTATCAGAAAATTGAGAACACAAATCAAGGATCACAATTCCAACATTACATAACAATACATAATATAGAAACAGTAGAAACAAAATTGATTAAAGATCAAATAAGTGATAATCAAGTAATGAAATTGAAACTGTGATTAAAAATCTTCCAAACAAACAAAAGTCCAGGACCAGATCACTTCACAGGTTAATCCTATCAAATGTTTAGAGAAAAGCTAACACCCATACTTCTCAAACTCTTCCAAAAAACTGCACAGGGTAGAACACTCCCAAACGCATTCTACAAGGCTACCATCACCCTGACACCAAACCCAGACAAAGATATCACAAAAAAAGAAAATTACAGGCCAATATCACTGATAAACATAGACGCAAAAATCCTTGACAAAATACTAGCAAACAGAATCCAACAGCACATTAAAAGGATGATACACTGTGATCAAATGGGATTTATTTCAGGGATTTAAGGATTCTTCAATATATGCAAATCAATCAATGTACACAATATTAATAAATTAAAGAATAAAAACAATATGATCATCTCAATAGATGAAGAAGAAGCTTTAGACAAAGTTCAACACACATTTATGATAAAAACTTTCCAGAAAGTGAGCATAAAGGGAACCTACCTCAACATAATAAAGGCCACATACAACAACCATGCAGCAAACATCATTCTCAGTGGTGAAAAACTGAAAGCATTTCCTCTAAGATCAGGAACAAAACAAGGGTGTTCACTCTCTCCACTATCATTCAACATAGATTTGGAAGTCCTAGCCATGGGAATCAGAGAAGAAAAAGAAATAAAAGGAATACAAATTGGAAAAGAAGAAGTAAAGCTGTCACTGTTTGCAGATGACATGATACTATACATAGAAAATCCTAAAGATGCCACCAGAAAACTCTTAGAGCTAATCAATGAATTTGGTAAAGTTGCAGGATACAAAATTAATACACAGAAATCTCTTGTATTCCTATACACTAACAATGAAAGGGCAGAAAGAGAAATTAAGGAAACAATCCCATACACCACTGCAAAAGAAAGAATAAAATACCTAGGAATAAACCTACCTAAGGAGGCAAAAGATCTGTATGCAGAAAACTATAAGACGCTCTTGAAAGAAATCAAAGATGACACAAACAGATGGAGAGGTATACCATGTTCTTGGATTGGAAGAATCAATATTGTGAAAATGACTATGCCACCTAAAACAATCTACAGATTCAATGCAATCTCTATCAAATTACCAATGGCATTCTTCACAGAACTAGAACAAAAATTTTACAACTTGTATGGAAACACAAAAGACCCCCAATAGCCAAAGCAATCTTGAGAAAGAAAAACGGAGCTGGAGGAATCAGGTTCCCTGACTTCAGATTATACTACAAAGCTACAGTAATCAAGACAGTATGGTATTGGCACAAAAACAGAAATATAGATCAATGGAACAGGATAGAAAGCCCAGAGATTAACCCACACACCTAGTCTATGACAAAGGAAGAAAAAATATACAATGGAGAAAAGACAGCCTCTTCAATAAGTGGTGCTGGGAAAATTGGACAGTTACATGTAAAAGAATGAAACTAGAACACTCTCTAACATCATACACAAAAATAAACTCAAAATGGATTAAAGACCTAAATGTAAGGCCAGACACTATAACTCTTAGAGGAAAACAGGCAGAACACACTTTGACATAAATCACAGCAACATCTTTTTTGACCCACCTCCTGGAGTAAGAAAAATTGAAACAAAAATAAACAAATGGGACTTAATGAAACTTAAAACCTTTTGCACAGCAAAGGAAACCATAAAGAAGACAAAAAGACAACCCTCAGAATGGGAGAAAATATTTGCAAACAAAGCAACTGACAAAGGATTAATCTCAAATATATATAAGCAGCTCATACTGCTCAGTATCACAAAAAACAAACAATCCAAACAAAAAATGGGAGGAAGACCTAAATGTACATTCCTCCAAAGCAGACATACAGATGGCCAATAAACTCATGAAAAGATGCTCAACATCACTAATTATTAGAGAAATGCAAATCAAAACTATAATGAGGTATCACGTCACATGAGTCAGAATGGCCTTCATCAAAAGATCTACAAACAATAAATGCTGAAGAGGGTGTGGAAACTCATACACAGTGGTGGGAATGTAGATTGATACAGCCACTATGGAAAATAGTATGGAGGTTCCTTAAAAAGCTAAAAAACAACTACCATATGACCCAACAATCCCACTACTGGGCATATACCCAGAAAAAAACATAATTCAAAAAGACACATGCACCCCAATGTTCATTGCAGCACTATTTACAATAGCCAGGACGTGGAATCAACCTAAGTGTCCATCAACAGATAAATAGATAAAGAAGATGTGGCACATATATACAATGGAATATTACTCAGCCATAAAAAGGAATGAAATTGGGTCATTTGT
Organism: Globicephala melas; assembly: GCF_963455315.2. Lineage (NCBI taxonomy): Eukaryota > Metazoa > Chordata > Mammalia > Artiodactyla > Delphinidae > Globicephala > Globicephala melas. The sequence goes on along the minus strand of NC_083327.1, from coordinate 5,725,126 downwards.
AGAGACGTGGATAGACTTAGACAGTGTCATACAGAGAGAAGTAAGTCAGAGAAAGAAAAGCAAATATCATATAATAATGCATATACATGGAATCTATAAAAATGGTATAGGTTATCTTATTTGCATAGCAGAAATAGAGACACAGACATAGAGAACCAATGTATAGATATCAAGGGGGAAAGGAGTCAGGTGGGAGGAATTGGGAGACTGGGATTGACACACATACATTATTGATAATATGTATAAAATAGACAACTAATGGGAACATACTGTATAGCACATGGAACTCTACCTAATGCACTTTGGTAACCTAAATGGGAGGGAAGTCCAAAAAGGAGGGGATATCTGTATGTGTATGGCTGATTCATTTTTTTTGTGCAGTGGAGGCTAACACAAGAGTGTAAAGCAACAATACTTCAATAAAAACTAATTTAAAAAATTTTAAAAAAAGATCAAATAAGTGATTTGAGGAAACAACTGAGGTTTGTATAGTGAATGCTAATTTTTTTAATGTAAGGGATTAAAATGATTAAAGTAAAACAAATATAGAAGCAAGACAAAGGGAATCCAGCATAAAGATCATTTATGTTCATGAAGTAGAGATGCCCACAAATGCAAAAGAAGATGCATATTAAATCTCTAATATAACTCCCTCAATGAAGAACTGAATCTACACATTAAAGAATACACTGTGTTGGGCTTCCCTGGTGGCACGGTGGTTAAGAATCCGCCTGCCAATGCAGAGAACATGGGTTCAAGCCCTGGTCCAGGAAGATCCCACATGCCGCAGAGCAACTAAGCCCATGCGCCGCAACTACTGAAGCCCATATGCCACAACTACTGAAGCCTGTGCACCTAGAGCCCATGCTCCATGGCAAGAGAAGCCACTGCAATGAGAAGCCTGTGCACCACAATGAAGAGTAGCCTCCGCTTGCCACAACTAGAGAAAGCCCGCACGCAGCAACAGAGACCCAACTCAACCAATAAATAAATAATAAAAATTAAAAAAAAAAGAATACACTGTGTTTCAAACAAATTTAATACAGAATAGTCAATGCCAAGACATGGCCTGGTCAACCTACTGACTCTACAGAGTCCCCTAGTCTCCCTTAAAAAATTCCTTAATAAACATCAGGCTAGCAGCAGATATTTCCAACTTTCAATGCAAGAGGTAATAAAGCAATGTCTACAACGTTCTAGGGTAACAAAAGTGTAACCCAAGAATTCTATAACCAGTCAAGATGTTATTTATGTGAAAAGGCAATAGGCAGATACTATTCTTAAATAGGAAAAACCTGAGATAATGCAATGCCCAGAGCCCTTGTTGAGAAAACAAAAATGAAACAAACAAATACAGGTAGAGCATTAATATGTCCAATTAAGAGATAAATGAAAATAAACACTGAGGAATTAACAAGCTATGGCAAAAGTACTGGTGAAGCACATGAATCCATTTACACACAGAAATATTAATAACACCCCACGGGATCTCAGGTTATGGAACAAAATATGAATGTCATATTGGACATGGGAAATGTAAAAACAATAATATGCCTTGTTAAAATGAGTTGTAATATATTCATCTTTTAAACAGAGTTGATAGAGTTAAAATTGAAGTAGACAGTTTGGGGAAAATGACTCTAATTTTAAAAAATGTATACTTCCTTCTCCATTCTCTTCTGTCTTCCTTTGCCTTTTCCCTCCTTTCCTGACCTCTTCTCCACTCTCTATCCCAGTCTCTTTAACCTTAGAGGCATACTTTAAGAAGTACTAAGTTTAGTGAAGAATCATTTGTTTGACACTAAAATTTTTCATTTTCGTATCAGTTTATTTTTCTTCTATGAAATTCAGATGAAACTAAAGTTAAGGTTTTTACTTAAAAACACATCTATACTACAGTTCCCATATTATAAATTATTTCTGTGTTTTCATCCATCCATCAACCCATGCACCCAGATATTTAGCTGTATTTCTGCAAAGAGAGAAGGAAACTGGTGCATTGAAAGATGGGCTGGTGTCCAGCTAATGTTCAAAGTTATTATTTTAGAGTGGTAGAATTTAAATTTTCATCTTTAATTTTCAGTATTACTTGTATTCTTTAAGCATGTATAATTATACCTCCCAAAATGAAATATATTTTTCTTTAAAAACTGGAAGCAAATGTGTAAAAATGGTGTACTATTCAAATTTTCAGTAGCTGACTCCTAATGGAAGATTAATGACAGGTTTAATTTGGATACTCTGGGTATTTAACAATGTGTATACAATTTAGCACTCATCCCTTGATATTTCCTCTCTTAAGATATCATTTTAAGTTTTATCAAACCATTTTAAAAATTATAAATCTGAATTTAACTTAACTGTGCAATTTAGATGAGAGTGCCTGTATTCTGGTCTTTCCTTAGACTTTCCTGCAAAATCTCCAGACACAGATTCTAAAATGATATTAGTAAAAATATGTCATAAAGTACCTCCACTGGGAAATATTTAATTTAAGAACATTCATGTTTTCCAAAAGCCATTTTTCATGATTCAAGAACCATTTTTCACGTAAAAAACATCAAAGCAAATATCATTCCTTTTCAAAGACTTCCTGATAAACAACTCAAACATTTAATTCACCACAAGTCTGAGTGAGCATTAACACTTTTAAAAAAATGAATCAGCCTTAGAGAGCAATCTTCTGTCTTTCCTCTAAAAAATTTAAGTGAGGTTATGGCCTTCTTATTTACTGGGAAGAAACATCAAAATTTGCATTAGTCTTTGAACTGTCAACGTTCAAAATTCAACAGAAAATTCACATATTGCTAATGTCACCTCAGAAAAAGATTTTTAATGTTAGTATATATATATATTAATTATTAAGTTTTATTAAATTTTGGTAGCATTGATCAAGGAAAGAATAATAACTTCTAGGGTGAAATAAATTTCAGCAAAACAAATGAACAAAAGCACTTTTACATTATTTTGCTCCTCAGTTAGAATTTTCCTTTTCCCTGTTGATCTTGAAACTGTGAGTCTGTAAACCATACAAAAAATACAATAAGCATATTTTAGTAGAATTATGTAAAACATGGTAGAAATAAATGTTATGAGTCTAAGAAAGAGAAGACCCTTTAAAAATATAAATGGAATCTAGAAAAATGGTACAGATGACCTGGTTAGCAAGGCAGAAATAGACACACAGATGTAGAGAACAAACACATGGACAACAAGCTGGGGAAGAGGGGAGTAGGATGAACTGGGTGATTGGGATTGACAAATATACACACTAATATGTATAAAATAGATAACTAATGAGAACCCGCTGTATAGCACAGGGAACTCTATTTTACTGTACAGTAGAAACTAACATAACATTGTAAAACAACTATACCCCAATTAAAAAAATATATATATATATATATGGGATATTTGGCAGTTAGTTCCTTAGATCAATGCAAAACAATAGCCATTATGTTGTTTCTATGCTCTTAAGAGTCAATATATTTATAGGAAAAGCTGATTTTATTTTTTCAATTATTTATTTACTTATGGCTGTGTTGGGTCTTCGTTTCTGTGCGGGGGCTTTCTCCAGTTGTGGCAAGCCGGGGGCCACTCTTCATCACAGTGCGCAGGCCTCTCACTATTGCAGCCTCTCTTGTTGCGGAGCACAGGTTCCAGACGCGCAGGCTCAGTACTGGTGGCTCACGGGCCTAGTTGCTCTGTGGCATGTGGGATCTTCCCAGACCAGGGCTCGAACCTGTGTCCGCTGCATTGGCAGGCAGATTCTCAACCACTGTGCCACCAGGGAAGCCCAGAAAAGCTAATTTTAAATGAAAACACTGAAAACTTGAATTTCAACCTGTCTTCCTAGTTAGTATTTGTTAACAGTGAAGATTAGCATTTTTCCTTCAGCTCTTTAGATGAAAGTTTTTATTGTTGTTGTCAATGGGAATAATAAAGTGTCATTTATTTATACAGTATTTACCAAAGTGCAAGATGAAGTAAAGAGACCCTGGGGCTTAATATCCAATGTAGAAGATTTATGCTTTTTCTTTCACCTCTCTTAATTGCTTTTTTTTTTAATTTTATTTTTTTATACAGCAGGTTCTTATTAGTTATCTATTTTTTACATATTACTCTATACATGATAATCCCAATCTCCCAATTCATCACACCACCACCCCCGCCACCTTCCCCCCTTGGTGTCCATACGTTTGTTCTCTACCACTGTGCCTCAATTTCTGCCCTGCAAACCGGTTCATCTGTACCATTTTTCTGGGTTCCACATATATGCATTAATATACGATATTGGTTTTTCTCTTTCTGACTTACTTCACTCTGTATGACAGTCTCTAGATCCATCCACGTCTCCACAAATGACTCAATTTCATTCCTTTTTATGGCTGAGAAATATTCCTTTGCATATATGTACCACATCATCTTTATCCATTCGTCTACTGATGGGCATTTAGATTGCTTCCACGTCCTGGCTATGGTAAATAGTGCAGCAATGAACATGGGTGCATGTGTCTTTTTGAATTATGGTTTTCTCTGGGTATATGACCAGTAGTGGCATTGCTGGGTCATATGGTAATTCGACTTTTAGTTTTTTAAGGAACCTCCATACTGTTCTCCATAGTGGCTGTATCAACTTACATTCCCACCAAGAGTGCAAGAGGGTTTCCTTTTCTCCACACCCTTTCCAGCATTTGTTGTTTGTAGATTTTCTGATGATGCCCATTCTAACTAGTGTGAGGTGATACTTCACTGTAGTTTAGATTTGCATTTCTCTAATAATTAGTGATCTTGAGTAGCTTTTCATGTGCCTCTTGGCCATCTGTATCTCTTCTTTCAAGAAATCTCTATTTAGGTCTTCTGCCCGTTTTTGGATTGGGTCGTTTGTGTTTTTAATATTGAGCTGCATGATCTGTTTATATATTTTGCAGATTAATCCTTTGTCCGTTGATTCATTTGCAAATATTTTCTCCCATTCTGAGGGTTGTCCTTACGACTTTGTTGCAGTTTCCTTTGTTGTGCAAAAGCTTTTAAGTTTCATTAGGTCCCGTTTATTTTTATTTTCATTTCCATTACGTTACGAGGTGGATCAAAAAAGATGTTGCTGTGATTTAAGTCAAAGAGTGTTCTTCCTATATTTTCCTCTTAGAATTTTATAGTGTCTGGTCTTACATTTAGGTCTCTAATCCATTTTTTTGTGTGTGTGGTACACGGGCCTCTCACTGTTGTGGCCTCTCCCATTGTGGAGCACAGGCTCTGGATGTGCAGGCTCAGTGGCCATGGCTCACGGGCCTAGCCACTCCATGGCATGTGGGAACTTCCCAGACCGGGGCACGAAACCGTGTCCCATGCATCGGCAGGCGGACTTTCAACCACTGCACCACCAGGGAAGCCCTCTAATCCATTTTGAGTTTATTTTTCTGTATGATGTTAGGGAGTGTTCTAATTTCATTCTTTTACATGAAGCTGTCCAGTTTTCCCAGCACCAGTTATTGAAGAGACTGTCTTTTCTCCATCATATAACCTTGCTTCCTTTGTCATACATTAGTTGACAATAGGTGTGTTTGTTTACCTCTGGGCATTCTATCCTGTTCCATTGATCTATATTTCTGTTTTTGTGCCAGTACCATATTGCCTTGATTACTGTAGCTTTGTAGTATAGTCTGAAGTCAGAGAGTCTGATTCCTCCAGCTCTGTTTTTTTTCCCTCAAGGCCACTTTGACTATTCAGGGTCTTTTTTGTCTCCATACAAATTTTAAGATTTTTTTTGTTCTAGTTCTGTAAAAAATGCAATTGGTAATTTGATAGGGATTGCATTCAATCTGTAGATTCCTTTGGGTAGTATAGTCATTTTCACAATATTGATTCTTCCAATCCAAGAGCATGGTATATCTCTCCATCTATTTCTATCATATTTAATTTATTTCATCAGTGTCTTATAGTTTTCGGCATACAGGTCTTTTATCTCCTTAGGTAGGTTTATCCCTAGGTACTTTATTCTTTTCATTGCAATGGTAAATGGGACTATTTCCTTAATTTCTTTTTCAGAATTTTCATCAATAGTGCATAGGAATGCAAGAGATTTCTGTGCATTAATTTTGTATCCTGCAACTTTACCAAATTCATTGATTAGCTCTAGTAGATTTCTGGTGGCATCTTTAGGATTCTCAGTGTATAGTATCATGTCATCTGCAAACAGTGACAGTTTTACTTTTTCTTTTCCGATTTGGATTCCTTTTATTTCTTTTTCTTCTCTGATTGCCATGGCTAGGTATTCCAAAACTATGTTCAATAATAGTGGTGAGAGTGCACATCCTTGTCTTCTTCCTGATCTTAGAGGAAATGGTTTCAATTTTTCACTATTGAGAATGATGTTTGCTGTGGGTTTGTCATATATGGCCTTTTTTATATTGAGGTAGGTTCCCTCTATGCCCCCTTTCTGGAGAGTTTTTATCATAAATGGGTGTTGAATTTTGTCCAAGGATTTTTCTGCATCTATTGAGATGATCATATGGCTTTTCTTCTTCAGTTTGTTAATATGGTGTATCACATTGATTGATTTGCATATATTGAAGAATCTTTGCATCCCTGGGATAAATCCCACTTGATCATGGTGTATGATCCTTTTAATATTTTGTTGGATTCTGTTTGCTAGTACTTTTTTGAGGATATTTGCATCTATATTCATCAGTGATATTGGTCTGTAATTTTCTTTTCTTGTAGTATCTTTGTCTGGTTTTGGTATCAGGGTGATGGTGGTCTCATAGAATGAGTTTGGGAGTGTTCCTTCCTCTGTAATTTTTTGGAAGTTTGAGAAGGATGGGTGTTAGCTCTTCTGTAAATGTTTGATAGAATTCACCTGTAAAGCCATCTGGTCCTGGACTTTTGTTTGTTGGAAGATTTTTAATTACAGTTTCAATTTCATTACTTGATTGGTGTGTTCATATTTTCTACTTCTTCCTGGTTCAGTCTTGGAAGGTTATACCTTTCTAAGAATTTGTCCATTTCTTCCAGGTTGTCCATTTTATTGCCATAGAGTTGCTTGTAGTAGTCTCTTAGGATGCTTTGTATTTCTGCGGTGTCTGTTGTAACTTCTCCTTTTTCATTTCTAATTTTATTGATTTGAGTCCTCTCCCTCTTTTTCTTGATGAGTCTGGCTAATGGTTCATCAATCTTGGTTAGCTTCTCAAAGAACCAGCTTTTAGTTTTATTGATCTTTGCTATTGTCTTCTTTGTTTCTATTTCATTTATTTCTGCTCTGATCTTTATGATTTCTTTCCTTCTACTAACTTTGGGTTTTGTTTGTTCTTCTTTCTCTAGTTCCTTTAGGTGTAAGGTTAGGTTGCTTATTCGAGATGTTTGTTGTTTCTTGAGGTAGGAATGTATTGCTATAAACTTCCCTCTTAGAACTGCTTTTGCTGCATCCCATAGGTTTTGTATCGCCATGTTTTCATTGTCATTTGTCTCTAGGTATTTTTTGATTTCTTCTTTGATTCTTCAGTGATCTCTTGGTTATTTAGTAACGTATTGTGTAGCCTCCATGTGTTTGTGTTTTTTACGTTTTTTTCCCTGTAAACTGATTTCTAATCTCATAGTGTTGTGGTCAGAAAAGTTGCTTGATATTATTTCAATTTTCTTAAATTCACTGAGGTTTGATTTGTGACCCAAGATATGATCTATCCTGGAGCATGTTCTATGCGCACTGGAGAAGAAAGTGTAATCTGCTGTTTTTGGATGGAATGTCCTATAAATATCAATTAAATCTATCTGGTCTATTGTGTCATTTAAAGCTTGTGTTTCCTTAGTAATTTTCTGTTTGGATGATCTGTCCATTGGTGTAACTGACGTGTTAAAGTACCCCACTATTATTGTGTTACTGTCGATTTCCTCTTTTATAGCTGTTAGCAGTTGCCTTATGTGTTGAGGTGCTCCTATGTTGGGTGCATATATATTTATAATTGTTATATCTTCTTCTTGGATTGATCATTTGATCATTATGTAGTGTCCTTCCTTGTCTCTTATAACATTCTTTAAAGTCTGTTTTATCTGATATGAGTATTGCTACTCCAGCTTTCTTTTGATTTCCTTTTGCACGGAATACCTTTTTCCATTCCCTCACTTTCAGTCTGTATGTGTCCCTAGGTCTGAAGTGGGTCTCTTGTAGACAGCATATATATGGGTCTTGTTTTTGCATCCATTCAGCGAGCCTGTGTCTTTTGGTTGGAACATTTAATCCATTCCCGTTTAAGGTAATTATCAATATGTATGTTCCTATTACCATTTTCTTAATTGTTTGGATTTGTTTTTGTAAGTCCTTTTCTCCTCCTGAGAAGAGAAGTTACTTTAGCATTTGTGGTAGAGCTCTTAATTGCTTTTTTAAATGTTTTTTTAAATTACTTACCACTGTGTTGTTTTCTGTTTTAAATGTTTTAAAAGTCCTTTTTAATTCATAAACTTTTTTCACTTTTATTTAACAAATTGTTATTTAAGTTTACAGTGTGCTTAATAAATTTTAGCACTTCCTCATATTTAAGTCTCTGAGGTTTTTAAAAAGTATTTTACATTGATACCTTTTTTGGACTTAATTTCTCAGTCGTATGATAGAAGTTCTTAAATTTTTACTTTGTTAATACCTCTTTCCTTTTTTTTTCATTATTCTTTTCTTTTGCAAATGTCATCCTCTCCTGGTTCCTTTTGAACATGGATTTTATACTTTAGTTACACCTTCTGATTTCATATGCTTAACAGTGGCCAAAGGGGAACAGGATTGGAAGGTTACGACTAGACAAAGTCTACACCACCAACAGGAGATTTGAACTTCTTCTTAGCAGTTAGCATCTGTGTAAAATTAGCTCATCAAAAAGTCATATCCCTGGGTACTTGGAAGAATGGAAGAGTAAACATCCCCAGGACAGTAAGTACTGTTCACATAGAAATGGTAAACTTGACCTTTTAGAATTATGCTGTCTTTGACATTCTACATAATCAAGTCATTATATAAGAAGCTGTACAGGGACTTCCCTGGTGGTGCAGTGGTTAAGAATCCACCTGCCATTGCAGGGGACATGGGTTTAAGCCCTAGTCTGGGAAGACCCTACATGCCACGGAGAAACTAAGCCCATGAGCTACAACTACTGAGCCTGCACCCTACAGCCTGCAAGCCACAACTACTGAGCTCACGTACCACAACTACTTAAGCCCATTCACCTACAGTCTGTGCTCTGCAACAAGTGAAGCCACCACAATGAGAAGACTGAGCACTGCAACAAAGAGTAGCTCCCACTCACCAGGGCCAAAAATAACTTAATCAATTTTTAAAAAACGGAAGCTCTACATTCTGAAGTTCATGGTTTCAGATAAACTTTGACTAAGTGTGCTACAACATTGGAGTAGAATGATGGCAGAATAATATATACAACTTCACCTGACCTTCCTGAGAAGCTAGATGGTGACAAACTCCTATGAGAAAATGACAGAAGAGGTTCTTGTATTTCTATCACAGGACGTAAATGAAGATCATATTTCTAATTTGTACCACTGTGTTCACAACTAGTCATAGCAAGGAAGTGAGAGAGAGCGACTCTGAGATCATGTGCCCATTTAGCCTTCCCTTTTGTGTTGACTTCCAGGAACTGAGAGCTGATTTAGTCCCACTTCTGGTCTAGTCTTTGCCTTGACTTAATTTTGTTCCAATTATCTGCTCATATTCTACATGTCTCTCTAAGCCACTTCAAACAGATTTTGGAATAAAGAGGAGTTAAAAAATCAAACACACACAGACACATGAAATAGTCACCAAACAACCCTTTAAATTAGTTGAAGCATCTCGTCCACTTTGCTTATCAGCATATAAAGCATGGAGAGGTGAAGCCATTTATATAAATCAAGTCAGTATATAAGTAACAGATCTAGAACTCTAAACTTAGGATCCGAGTCCTACTTAAACCAATGTTCTTTTCAATATCTCATTTGGCTATGCTACAAATTTTAATTTTACTAACAGAAGAGTTTACCAAATAAAAGGAATATACAGTTGCTTGCTGTTATATCCAATCTGGATTGGTAGTATTTGCAAATAAGGTAACAGTGGAATAAGAAAAGGGGACAAAGAAGTAAACCCAGTTCTGTTCAGGAATAAAAGTGTGTTGTTGTTATCATTTGTTTCCGTTAATACTTTGATAAGAGCAAAAAAACAAAGTGAGGCAAATTGCTGCCTATGCTCCAGGAGCTACATTTCTGCATGTGTTGTAGTAAACAGCTGAGCTGCAGGGGACAAGGGGACCAGTGTTAGAGCAGGCTGATTGTTCCGACAAGACATTATCATGACAGAGGTAATGTTAATTCCTCAGTTTTGAAGAGACTTTGGGAAATGGGCCTAGTAACACATGAAGCTTCTGGAAAGCCATGTTTACCACAACATCTACTGACTGGTTTCTGAAGCCAGCATCCTGGTAACAGTCTGCAGAGTTCCTGGCATACCTTTACTATTATATTCCAGGTTGGTATTTCCCAATATAGTTTTTTTTTTCTTTTTCTGAATTCTGATTTTTCCCTCTGATTATTTTTTCACATGAAAGTGAAAATGTAGGAGTTGAAAATTCAAGATCCGGAATGAAGGCAATGGCCATCAGAATAGGCTTGGAAGTTAACCTTGATGGGAGATATTACAGCTCAGCTTGAGATGCTGTTTGGTGGTTGCTACTACAAATAGATTTTGAACCTGGTTAAACCCTTAGACAGCAGCATCCTTCTTAAAGAGTGTGAGTGGGAGTCCAAGTACAAGGGTGGCTCTAAATGATAAATTCACTCAGATGAAGCTTGGCCTTCAGAAGCCATGCAAGAGACCCCAGGTCAACAAACCAATTTTTCAAATGAGAAAGACTATACTCCCATCTTGGAAGGTTATCTTTAAGCCCATATCTATTTCTTGGGCTAGGACCATAAACTATCCCTGAATGACACAACTCAGTTTTTAGCCTATTTCAAGTCTTCAGAAAGAGCAAATGAAACTTTTTATTGATACCCCTTTTTCTTTAAAGGACATGCACTTAAAAGAAACTCTTGCATTTATCTACCTTACACTATACAAATTACAGATTAATTTTACTATATTATTTATAAAAATATTTGAATAGTTGCACAAATAACACAGTTATGCTCTATATAAAGTGAATATATTATATAAGAATTAATTTAAGGCAAAAATATATCAACCATAAGACTTTTACACGTTTTGTGTTTATTTTTCTAGTTTGAATTATTAGCATCTGTATTCATTCTTATATTCTCACGCATCTTATGGTGTAGCAAGTAACAAAAGGACTGGCCTTACGAATCAAGATTGTTAATTAATTCCTGTACCCCAGGAAAGCTTCATAGCCAGCAAGTTAGTTATAGAACAAAGCTTATTAGTTGTGCTGTGTTTTCATCCAGTTCCTGGTTTCTGGTGTGTATCATTCTAGGAAGTAATGCATTTCTTCCTGTCCAAGGGTTTGAGTAGGAAAGAGATGGTGGAGCAGCAGGATCAGTGGTTGGATTGGTGAGTGCGGGGCTGCAGGGGGGAAAGCCAAACAGTTTTTCAATTTCTCTAAATTTTTTTTTTTTTTTTGGCTGCATTTGGTCTTCGATGCTGCACGTGGGCTTTCTCTAGTTGCAGCGAGCGGGGGTTACTCTTCGTTGCGGTGAGCGGACTTCTCATTGTGGTGGCTTCTCTTGTTGTGGAGCACGGGCTGTAGGCCTGTGGGCTCAGTAGCTGTGGCTTGTGGGCTCTACAGCACAGGCTCAGTAGTTGTGGAACACGGGCTAGTTACTCCGCGGCATGTGGGATCTTCCCAGACCAGGGATCAAACCCGCGTCCCCTGTATTGGCAGGAGGATTCTTAACCACTGTGCCACCAGGGAAGCCCTCAATTTCTTGAAATTAGCATCCTCACAAGGAAGATTCCTTTTTTTGAGGCACATGGACTTTTAACACCCTGAGTTCCCAATCAAATGAAAATGAATGTTGAAGTCATAAGCACCGTACCTTCAGGTTGTTTTCACCCTCCATCCACACATCCTCTTTCAGAGTTTACTCTTAAAATAAGGTGCATGGAGATGAAAGAAGAAATTATGCATTGCTATTCTTTAAAATAACAGTTAAAGATCCGGAAATAAGGTTGCCTTGCCTGGTTCTTCTTTCTGAAACTAACCAACAAGAATACAAATATGGGAAAGAAGAACTTGTCTTGGTGAAACTAGAAAATGGCCACAATCCTGACGAAGGATCTAGGAAGATGGGCAGCGAAGAGCAGTAAAAACTGGTCCTGGTCCAGGGAAGAAGTATAGAGGGCCTCCCTGCTCTGCAGCTCTCAGGCAGCACACGGCCCACAGTGTCAGGCCAGTGTCCCTCATCTAGAAAGACAAGATGGACCTGTGAGGGCAGATACGCAGGAAATCCCTGAGCTCCTCATTCCAGGGCAGCAGATGGGAAAACACACATCTGTGGAATCTCCAACACAAGGCAGGCTTTTGATTTGTCCCATGGAGGAGAAAAATCACCTCTGTGCCTGTGCTTTGGTGTATTAGAGTAAAGCAAGGGGTGATGCCCAGGACTGGTGACATGTAATGAATCGCTAGGAGCCTACCCGCAGCCCTGCTAGCCAAGAGCAGAAGCGATCTCCCTGCAATGTGGAGTGGGGGGTGCTGGAGGGGCGCAGCCCCAGCATAAACCAGCTAATACCCCACTAGCTCACCTCCCCACGCCAAAATTACAAAACTGCTTGTCCAGGGAAAAGAGATCACCTCTACTAAACGGTGAGTACGATTCCGGAAGAAAACCGATTTTAAGCAAACTCAAGTCGAAAAAGTGCCACAAGGAAAAGAAAATGACATGAAAAGCTAGAGGCAGATCAAGAATCTATAGCAGAAAAATTATGCTGTAAAATAGACAAAAAAACTATAAAAGACTCCCTGAAACCCAAGAAATTGCAGAAGTTATGACCTCTCTAATACATGAACTCTCTAAATGAATGTAAGGGCTCAAAAAGTAAAAAACAAAACAAAAACAGGAGATGAAATTTGAGCTGGAAGAGCCAGAATAAAAATGAAAAACAACGGTAATAGGATTATGCCTCATGTTTATGTGGGATGTAATTTGTTTCCTTAATGACTCATCTAGACGATTTTCATTTACATTTAGGATAGTTATTTTTTCCTAAGAAAATTGAAAAAGAAACATAACACACACTTCTTTCTTATGAAAATAAGAGGACAAGGAAGCACCACACATCATTTGCAAACATTTTGTCTAAATATAAACTCCACGGGAAAATCAATCACTTCAAATCACTGAACAACTACTTAAATTGATTGCAGTGATATCAATTCAAGCTGAATCAGAAAATTAGTGTCGGCAATGATGGCAAGTCAGACCGCCTAACTCCTCTGTGCCGCTTGTCAAGACCCCTCCAGCCCCCAGAAAGCAGCAGGTGAGTACATGGAAAGCATCGAATATGTCTCCTTACTTTAGCAGACCTAATACTAAGCGTCTTATCTTGAAGTCCCGCTGTATAAGCACACAGTATTTTATGTATATCTACTTATTAAGGTGGTCTGATGATTCCATTCTGTAACTAGTGTTGCCAAAAACTCCTGAACTTTCTTTTAAAATTTTCCCCTAATACAGTGTGCAAAATATTTTAAGGGTTGACATGACATAAATAAATACATTTAAAAAGTTTTTAAATGGCCTAGATATTGGTTTTCTCAACTGAAATATTTTCTATCTAACAAAGTCATAATGTTTAGTTTGAGAAAAAAAAAAAATTATGCCTGATTTGTCCAAAACTTAAAGGCTTGACCCAGATTCTTGAAAACAGAATCTTGAACTTGATTTTGTAAACAGTATTTCACAAGCCCTTCTGAATTTGGGCAGGATCTTAGTATTTTCCTGCTTCAGTGACTCATCAGATCAGAGCAAGAGGCCACCCATAAATATATTCTTCCAGGCTCCCTCCACACTGAACAGATGGAGTATCCATGAATAAATGCAGCAAATCTAACTCAGAATATAAAAAAAACTGCGGAAACATCAGCTGAAGTATTCTCCTGAAGGAGTTCATCTTGGCTGCAGTCTTCTTGATTTCTGGTCCTCCACACAAGGTGGCTATTTTTTAAGTTGCTTCGTTTTATAACTTTTGAATTCAGATCAACTAGTTACAGAATGGAACCATCAGGCTACCTTAAACCTTTTATATTTTTGATTTTTAAAAGTAAACTTTACACGTAGATATACACAAAATCTTAGGCACAGTCCCATTATTATTTTAACAATATCCTATTGTTCCCGAATTAAAATAATACTGGCCCACACTCAGGAGAACTTGAAGTTCAAGTAATTATTCTTACAAGTAATTATTCATACACAGTTGGTTATTATCTTTGTGTTGATCTACACAAACCTTCCCTTGGTTGAAATTAGACCCCTGTACATTAACAATGAAAGGGAGAAGAGCATGGGGACCTCAAGACCCTGCTGTGAGGGCACGCGGCTTTGGGTATTGTACAGACTGGAAAAGGGACCAGAGCTGATCAGAATGATGTCAAAGAGTTTATTGGTCTCGGTTTACAAGTTCCTTTTCTTTGTGTGGCACAATTATGTTGATTTATAAATACAACATGGTTCCCAGATTATCAGATTCATTTTCATTCATTTACCAATCCTTATTAATTACTTATACATAAGCACTGTTCTTGGTGCAGACGGTACTGCAGAGATCAAAGCAGACATGAAGCTTACACTCTAGTGCAAAGGAAAACGATTTCCTCTTGACTGGTTATAATATCAAACAAATTAACATTTTCTTTTCCCTTTTTTTTTCATCTTTTCTAATTCCAGAAAATATGTTTGCTTTAATTTTTTTGAGGTAATAACTACAAATTTTTTTTCCAGCAATACTAGAAGTAAATCATGTATAAGTTATGAACCTTTTTAGCAGAGTAATTGTCAAGAAAATAGTTATTTTTTTCCATTTTAAATAAATTTGCAGTAATATTAATGAACTTCTATTGTTTTAGTAAGTTTAATAATATTTAGCAAGTTGATATACTGATTTCAGGAAAATAGGAAGATAATAAAGATTCTGACTTCAAATAATTTTTCATCCTTTAAAGTAAGAATGCTTAACTAGTTAAAATAATAATGATTTTTTTCTTTTAACTACTTGCAAATATAAATACAATAATACTTTAGTTCAATGATTAGATTTCAACTTTTAGATTTGACTAAAGCCACAACCTGAACGACTTGATATATTGTGTTCCTTTGACAGTAAAAGGCCTTCATAGTACCAATAATATAATAAACTGAGTAACTATAATATTTTCAATCTTTGTATTCCCATACTTATTCAATTTTTTAGTTAGTTTAGCTTTTATACACTACCTTAACATTTTTTTTTTTTTTTTTTTTTTTGCGGTATGCGGGCATCTCACAGTTGTGGGCTCTCCCGTTGCAGAGCACAGGCTCCGGAAGCGCAAGCTCAGTGGCCATGGCTCACGGGCCCAGCCGCTCCGCGGCATGTGGGATCTTCCCAGACCGGGTCACGAACTCGTGTCCCCTGCATCGGCAGGCGGACTCTCAACCACTGCGCCACCAGGGAAGCCCTTAACATTATTTTTAACGAAAAAATTTTGCATTCTACCTATTAATTTGTTTCATTTATAAAATAATTTTCTTAAAATAATTGAGCATGAAAAGTTATTTGTAATCGAATCAAGAAATATTACAGTATCTTGGATTTTTAGATTGCCTATATATGCTCTTTCCCATACAGAATGGAGATGGCTATTTTGGTTTAAAATCATAGGCCTTTGAAATAAACATGTCTTTTTAAAAGTCATGCTTTAAAACATGAGACAGCCTTATATTCCTTAAGTGTGGGCTGACTGTATTTCTGAGCACACTGCTGGTGACAGCACGCAGGAAGGTACACAGCGAGCAGATGCTAACAGGTCAATATTGGAGGATCATGAATACAGGGAATTCAGGTCTCAGGCAGCACAAAAAATATGTGCTGTTCCTTAAGAGCAAACATGCTACTGATCCAGACTGAATAGATATGTTCTTTGAACTCATTTTCCAGGTACGTAAATGGATTTGTAAATAGTTTTTCCACTTCTGTCTACCCACTGCCCCTTTATTTTTAACCAATATTCCACAGCTGCAAATGTGGCCAAGGTTAAGACTGAATCTGTGACTCTGAGAAAAAGAGCTAAAAGCCGCACACAGAACTCAAATCCTAGGTTGATCATATTAGTACCACACTGTAACCAATCTAATCACTAGTCAAAGCTGTAAGAAGAAAATTAAAGAAGCTAATTTGAAAAACTGTGAAACCCACAATGTGATTTGTTTTCATTGAGGCAGGAGCAAAATTTAATCTCATCAAACCGGATAAATGATTTTTGTTGATATTTTGTTGATATAATATATTGAGAAACATTTTACTTTATCTCTAGTTTTGGATTTTGGGTCTGGAGGCAAAGCAATGGGGGAAACTCAGAGATGAGTCAGAAGAGTCCTCTCACCAGGGAAATTAAGAGTTTAGTTGAAGACGTGAAATACCTAAATAATTACAAAACAAAGATTAAAAAATGATGTATCTTTAAGACTATAATGATATAGATGTTTTAATAAATGGTAACTTAATCAGCATTATACTTTACGTACACTTTATTCATAGAAGCATAGTTATTTTAATGATTGAGTTAAATACTTTCTGAATGTCTTCAGTCTGTTCTTACAAATATGGTTATGTCATATAATCTTAAGGATATTAATGTTAATTCTATTCAATCCTACTAGGTTCTGGATACTTTGGATACAAAGTCCAATTTAGAACATATGCTTTAAAATACACATAGGTAATTAAAATGAAAGGCTGTGATTTAAACTCCTTAATATTGGGACACCAACAAGAAAAGGTAGCCACGAGGTTCATAATTCAATCACTGACCATGATCCTGGTAGCAATGTCATCATTGACTCTGTAAGTCCATCTGGGCTCAGATCATGGTAAGAACAGTCAAAAGTGATCTGCAAGAGGGTTTGGCATTCTAATGATGGATGGCTGGAAATACCCTTTGGGGCAGGGGACATAATTTACGATATAATTAGGATAACTGATTTCCCCAATCTCTGAAGCACAATTTATTTTGTCATTTCATTTGACTTTCTCCAGAATCTGATCCTTTTGACCATCTCCCTCTTCTTAACACTATCCCCTCTTGACTTCCCAGCCCTTTTTCTCTCCTGGTCCCGTTCCCACCTCCCGTTGACCTCCTCAGCTAATGGCTTTCCCAGAGATCCACACTTGACCATCTTCTCCCCACAGCCCACAGGCTTTCTCCAGGAGGTCTCATTCATTACCCTATTCAATGACTCTGAAACCTTAACAAGGTAGACCAGTATGTCTCATTGACAGAAAATCAGTTTTGAGTAATCTGATAAATACAACTCAGTCTTCTCTCTTGGGTTCTACCCTCATTTTCTCAACTGCTGAATGACCTTCCACCTAAACAGTCCACAAAAATCCACATGTCCAAAATCGTTAAAATGAGGCTTTCCTTCTGTCTTCTCCACTTTATCATTCATCATTTGCCTCAATGAGAAAGAAGCCTTGGGGACACTGTGCCATCTTTGTTCTTTTACACTCACAGCTGGTTCATCACCATGGTTCCTATTGTGACTCTACAACTTTTCCAAGTGTGTCCCTTCTCTATACTCCTTTTCTGTTTGGCAGTCAATTACTGACATTTTCAGGTCTATGGTATTTTTAAGCATATAATTTCTGGCCACCTAGGCACAAAAAATGTCAGTGAATTAAGTTCAGGAAAGGAATTCACTTTGCTTTTCTAAATTTTTATATACCAGTTGGTTTAATTTAAACTGAAAGACATTATTATTGTCTCTTAAAGCAAATAACATGTAGACGTGAGAACTAGGACAGAAATTCCAAGTTCTATATATTGCTTTTAAACACTGCATCTGTGGTTGGAATTGAGAGATGTAGGTGACAGAAAAAGTTGCTTGACATTATAAATTCTAAATCTGAATATGAACCTTTGCTTCCTTTGAATTCTCTCCTCTTCCCTCCTTTATCTAGCATTTTATTGTCCATATGACAGTAAAGCGAAAGGTATTTCCAGTTTTGATACCATTATAGATCTTAAAATGTCAAAAATAACACTTGCTAATGGAGACTGTTAACTGGCTCTGATTATGATTCACAAGAAATCCAAACATTTCTTAAAACCAGCCTCATCTATCACTATTCTGCTCTAAGGTGAAAGTTTAGACCGCTCGGACTATATCTGCTATGACAGTAAGATCTTAGTTGCTTACTGCTCTGCTTAAACAAGGTACAATTCTACTCACTGATGATCATTTTGTAAATTCAGTATGTCTGAAGAGCAGATGTAGCTATCTATTTCAAATACTCATTCTTTTCATTATGTTCTATCTCATACGAGATTATTTTACTTTGTCTTCTAATAATAGTAAATTCCATTCAGAACATATTCTATTTTAATCAATGTGCAAAACAATACTCTTGTTTTGTGATAGTCATTTAAATATGAATGTGGGAAAATTAATAACAATTAACCTGAATAATCTGACTTCTAAGTGAGCTCTTTTGATTGTACTTCAATTCAAAAGCAGATCCCAAGAAAGAAGTACCTGAAGGTACCTAATGTATTTGTCAATAAAAATGTTTCCTGTTTTATATTCATCAAAAACAGGACATTAGGTATTAAAACAGTTCTATTAAAAGCATGCTGAATAATTAATATTTTCTCTTTATCACAGCTTATTAACTCCTTCTAACAAGAAGACACTGCTGAGCATGGTGATTTCACTTTGAATCAACACAAGGCAAAGAATCAAACCGGCGCATGCGCACCACAACACTCAAGTTACCGAAGTTAATACATCTTTGAAAAAAGATGAATTCTTTCTAAAAGATTAAATTAATTCTATATTAAGGAGAATATGAATTTTTCATCCCCTGCCTCTATTGATGCTAAAATAATACAGAGTATTGCACTAAAGATCCAAGTAATTTTATATAACACCTCACGCCACCATAATTCCTTCATTCCCTTGGCTTTGTGTCATAAATTTCTCTACTCATTTTCATGCCATGAACTGTTAGGACTGACTTTTGCTTTGGCACTGCAGCAATGATATTATAGCAGTTATTTGAAAGGTACATGGATTAAACCTTGTCTGTTCTACCTGATATATGGACTCCATGAGACATCAATTAAAGGGATAATACGGACCTTGAGGCTGCACTTTTAGGGATGGAACTTCTTTTAAAGTGAATGAAAGATTCTTTAAATTCTGCAGTGCTTTACAATTTTCAAAAGTTTCACACACATTATTTCATATAATTCCATAATAACCATTTTCTTTTTTTTTTATTCCTTACCTCTCTATTCCCCCTCTTCTCTTCCCTCTCCCCACTGGTAACCACTAGTTTGTTCTCTATATCTGTGTCTGCTTCTTTTTTGTTTTATTCCCTAGTTTGTTGTATTTTTTAGATTCTACATATAAATGATATCATACAGTATTTGTCTTTCACTGTCTGACTTATTTCACTAAGCATAATGCCCTCCAAGTCCATCAATGTTGTTGTTCCATTCGTTTTTATGGCTGAGTAGCATACCATTCTATATATACCACATCTTCTTTATGCATTCATCTGCTGATGGAAACTTAGACTGTTTCCATACCTTGACAATTGTAAATAGTGCTACTATGAACGTTGGGGTGCATGTATCTTTCAACTTAGTGTATTTCTTTTATTCAGATATATGCCCAGGAGTGGGATTTCTAGGTCATATGGTAGTTCTATTTTTAGTTTTTTGAGAAACCCATGTACTGTCTTCCACAGTGCCTGCACCAATTTACATGCCCACCAACAGTGTATAGGGGCCCTTTTTCTCCACATCCAAAAGCCAACATTTTATTTGTGTTCTTTTTGATAATAGTCATTCTGAAAGGTGTGAGGAAATGTCTCATTGTGGTTTAGATTTCCATTTCCCAGATGATTAGCCATGTTGAGCATCTTTTCATGTGCCCGATGGCCATCTGCATTTCCTCTTTGGAAAAGTTTCTATTCAGTTCTTCTGCCCATTTTTTAATTGGATGGTTTATGGAGGTTTTTTTGATATTGAGTTGTCTGAGCTGTTTATATATGTTGGATATTAATCCCTTACCAGTCATATCATTTGCAAATATCTTCCCCCATTCAGTAGGTTGTCTTTTCGTTTTGTCCATGGTTTCCTTTATTTTTCTTTTAATTATGCAGCAGTCTCTTTCTGTGTCACACATACTGTTAATTGCCATTTCTACCTTGTAGACTCCGTACACACAGTGGGCACATGCAGAGGGACAGCGCGGTCCCCGCCCCTCAGGTGTGGAATTAGGTCTGTACACTCTAGCACTCTCCTGATAACCACACAAGCAGCAAGCATCAGGACCAAGCACTCTTTTACAATAAGTCCCCTACCTACGAACCTTCACGCTGCGAACTTTCAAAGATGCAGACGTGCCTTCCATCCATGTCAGGCGTGAGTGAAAGTGCAGCTTGCCCTCCATCTCCTATGGCTGGCGATCCTTCAGCTCTACAATCTCCTACCTCCTCTCCCTCCTCCAGTCAGTAACTCTTCTTTCCTGCTCACTGGATGCCAGCCCCTGTGTGCCAGCTGGTGTACTGGACTACTGTACTTTTCCAGGGACTGTACTGTAAGATTAAAAATGTTTTCTTTATTTTCATGTTTGTTTTTTTATGTATTATTTGTGTTAAAAGTATTATAAACCTATTACAGTACAGTACTCCATAGCCGATTATGTTAGTTGGGTACCTAGGCTAACTTCGTTGGACTTACGAACGCGCTCTCACAATGGACCTTGTTCATACTTACGGGACTTACTTGTATTTGACTCCTGCTACGTTTTAGCTATTGTTGAAATTCTCCTGATTTTTGGATATCAGCAAGATATTTTAGACACACTGTTTTATTCCTCATTTTGTTTTTTGTCTATCAGTTGAATCAACGTGGAGCCACTGATTTAATTTTATTTTGTTTAAATTTTGATTTCCACCCCCCCTGCTCCCATAGGCCTGCTCACACTTCAGCCTCAACATGCTCCACTAAAGACATGCTTTTCCCAGACCACTGAATGCTTTATTTCAGTAGGAAAATATTATACATATTTGAGGCAGTGCTATCTCTAAATTATAGAAGCAAAATTAAAGGTTCTTAAACTGAAGCTTAATTTTGGATGTCTAAGTAACATTTGCTGTGTACATGTATTTTCTACTTTTGAACAAAGTGGCAAAACACCTTCTTCTGATGTAAAGTGACTTGCTGGCTTATTGAGATTACATTCTACTTGTTAAAATATGTTATCCAGGCAGCAGAGAACTAAGTACAATTATGAATGTAATCTACTTAATCCGTATACCACCTAGGCAGCCAAACTGAATAGCAGGAAGCACCTGCCTTATGTACTTTGTATGCTATAAATTAAAAATATAAACTATAAATTAAGTACATTTTTTAAAACAAAAATGTATCTCGTTCATACCATGCTTGCCAATCAGTCAATAGTGAATGTTACTGTTTGCTTACTCAGTATACTCTGTGCTTTTTATACATTTTAAGAGATGTGGTCAAGCCTCATGTGATTAAAGCCTAGTGTTAAAGACTGGCTTTCAGCAGATGATCCCATGATTGAATGGAGTTACATCTTTGGAAAGTGTTACAAAGGTCTGAATGAAGCCATGGGTAGGTACCCTTGCAGGCAGATGTAACTGCTATGCAAAGGTTCTGTGGCGAGCAGGGAGCTTCTGGAGACCGAACGTCATTGTGGCTGGACCACAGAGAGAGACTGGAGTATGCAGGGTGTTTCATGCTGCACTACCAAAGAGGATGCATTACGGTTGCCAAACTATCTGGCCATTTCTGACAATCTTGTAGATTATATGAGCAAAAAACCCATCCATGAAACACTTTAGAACAGACATCCTTTTAAACCCCGGGCCTTGCCTCCACTCATGCTGTGTTGCATCAATGCCTTCCCATCTATTCCAGAGCGAAGTTCCAGGAGTCTCCCTTCTCTCTCCTGCATCATCAATTTTTCTCTCTCTTCAATTTTTTCCCTCTACAAACATGCTCTTTTCACCACCCGAATAATACCCTCTTTCAGCCCCACTTCCCTCTCCCGCTATGGCCCCATTTTCTTGCTTTGTTAAAAGAAAGAATCATTTCCTTTCTTCTCATGCTCTCTTGAACTCACTGCAATCAGCCTGAAAACGCCCCTCCAGACTACAAAGCTAAGGTTCAATCACAGCCCTCCTCTCCACGCTGTCAGCGTTGCTCGCCCACTTGTCACTGTAGTGCTGACCTCACTTCCAGGACGCCACACTCCTGGTCTCCCTTCTAATATGGGGCCTGCTCAATTTCAATCCACTTTTCTGGTTTCTCTTCGTCTCCAGACCTCACAACGTAGAGCTCCCGAGATTAAGGCCCTAGAATTCACCTCTTTTCTATCCTTACTACTTTGGGGAGCTCATCCAGTGTCAGGGCTTCAAATCTCTATATTGATGCACTCCAAATTTATGACTCCACTCCTGCCCTGTCCCCTGAACTCCCGTTCTCTTTGAAGTCTCTACTGGAATGCTTAGTTGGCATCACCAACCTAACGCCTCCCAAGCTGACCTTCCCCTCCAGATGGTAGGTATCCTATTCCCTTTCCTATCTCTGCTAGTGGGGAAACCATCCTTATAGCTGTTCAGACCAAAAACAATGTGGTCACTCTGGACTCTACTCTTTCACACACTACAACCAACACATGGACAAATCCTGTAGGTCTGTGCCTTATAAATACCTCCAGAATCTGACCCCTTCTCACCACCTCCACTGCCGTCACTCCGGTAAAACCACTACTACCTGCCATCTGGGCCCCTGAGATGGCCCCGTGGCAGATCTTCCTGCTTTATCTTTGACCAATCCCAGTGTATCTCAACACGGCAACCAGGTAGATCCCTTTAAAAAAATCAGATGACACCATTTCTGTCCTCAAAACCCTCCAAAAGCTCCCAGCTCCACCTGGAGTTGAAGCCAAACTTTTTTCCAATGTCTGCACAGTCTGGCCCTGTTCTGGCTCCAACTTCATCAGTTACTGACCTCTCTGTAATCGCTCTGCTCCAGGCAAGCTCCCGTGTTCTTCCTTTTCCTAAACCACCTTTGGGCTGTTGTGTTTTTTTTACTGTTCCCTTTGCCTCAACTATCCTCCCACATAACTTCCTTACTCACTCCCTCACTCTCTTCAAACCTCTCTTCTCACTGAGGCTCTCCCTCCCTGAGTATAACTTTCAAAGTCTAATTTCTGCCCCCGTGAACACTCTCTCTATACTATTCTCCTGGACTCTCCTCTGTAGCATTTATCCCATTGGATATACTCCGTATGTTACTTACTCATTTGAAGTATTGCCTCATCCCTACTACAATGTAAACTCTCTAAAAGCAGAGGATTTTGTCTGTTTTTCTCATTTCTGTGTCTGCAGCAAGTAGAATCATATCTGAAACACAGTGGGCATTCAGTAACTATCTGCTGAATACATAAATAGGTGAATGAATTCCATAAAAGAGAAAAACTGGTACAAACATAGGGAGGAAGCTGAACACCAGCGTGGATGGTTAGTCCTGAAAAGTCACTGTAAATGGTGGTCATTTAGAGTGCAGTTTCTTAGTCCAGGGGTAGTGAAAAATGTATTAATTTCATTATTCTGTTTTATTTACATATGATATATATATATATTACTTATGTATGTATTCCCTTATATATATGAAAAGCCTATTTATATGTGACGTATTACACAATGAAAACTATAAAGTGATCTTGGATACCTGTGGAGCACCTAGAAAGAAACAAACGCAAATTCTCCCCTGAAGAGCATTTCCACACTAAATTAAAGGTCAGGCAGAACTTCCAGATGAAAATGTGCAAAAATATGTGCTCACGGTGCACATTTACAAAACACACAAGGAGCAAAGCAACCATGAGCATAATGCATCAAAAACAAACTGAAACAGAAATCCAACCATAATTAGACCATAAGACGTTCAAATTAGAGAACTAACTGGATGCCCATCACAAAACAAACATTTAAAAGCTAAAGACACAAATAATGAGTGAAAATATGCAAAGGCAATAAGATACCGTCAAAAAAGATGAGAAATGTTAGGAAAAAATAACTAATATAAATGCTTTCTGGGGAGACCTTCAAGATGTCAGGAGAGTAAGATGTGGAGATCACCTTCCTCCCCACAGATACATCAGAAATACACCTACACATGGAACAACTCCTACAACACCTACTGAACGCTGGCAGAAGACCTCAGACCTCCCAAAAGGCAAGAAACCCCCCACGTACCTGGGTAGGGCAAAAGAAAAAAGAATAAACAGAGACAAAAGAATAGGGACGGGACCTGCACCAGTGGGAGGGAGCTGTGAAGGAGGAAAGGTTTCCACACACTAGAAGCCCCTTCGCAGGCGGAGAATGCGGGTGGTGGAGTGGGGGAGCTTTGGAGCCGCAGAGGAGAGTGCAGCAACAGGGGTGTGGGGGGCCAAGCAGAGAGATTCCTGCACAGAGGATCAGTGCCGACCGGCACTCACCAGCCCGAGAGGCTTGTCTGCTCACCCGCCGGGGCGGGCAGGGCTGGGAGCTGAGGCTCAGGCTTCGGTCGGAGCACAGGGAGAGGTCTAGGGTTGGCAGCGTGAACACAGCCTGCACGGGGTTAATGCACCACGGCTACCCGGGAGGGAGTCCAAGGAAAAGTCTGGAGCTGCCGAAGGGGCAAGAGACCATTGTTTCGGGTGCACGAGGAGAGGGGATTCAGAGCGCTGCCTAAACGAGCTCCAGAGACGGGCACGAGCCGTGGCTAACAGCGCAGACCCCAGAGACGAGCATGAGATGCTAAGGCTGCTGCTGCCGCCACCAAGAAGCCTGTATGCAAGCACAGGTCACTATCCACACCCCCCTTCCGGGGAGCCTGTGCAGCCCACCACTGCCAGGGTCCTGGGATCCAGGGACAACTTCCCCGGGAGAACACACGGCGCGCCTCAGGCTGGTGCAACGTCATGCAGGCCTCTGCCGCCGCAGGCCCGCCCCGCACACCGTGCCCCTCCCTCCCCTGGCCTGAGTGAGCCAGAGCCCCCGAATCAGCTGCTCCTTTAACCACGTCCTGTCTGAGCAAAGAACAGACACCCTCAGGTGACCTACACGCAGAGGCGGGGCCAGATGCAAAGCTGAACCCCGGGAGTTGTGCGAACAAAGAAGAGAAAGGGAAGTCCCTCCCAGCAGCCTCAGGAGCAGTGGATTAAATCTCCACAGTCAACTTAATGTATGCTGCATCTGTGGAATACCTAAATAGACAAAGAATCAGCCCAAAACTCAGGCAGTGGACTTTGGGAGAAAAGATATACATATATTTTTCCTTTTTCTCTTTTTGTGAGTGTGTGTGTGTATGCTTCATTGTGTGATTTTGTCTGTATAGCTTTGCTTTTGCATACGTCCTAGGGTTCTGGCTATCCATTGTTTTTTTTTTTTTTTTTTTAGTATAGTTTTTAGCACTTGTTATTGGTGGATTTGTTTTTTGGTTTCGTTGTTGTCTCTTTCTTTTTTTATTACTTTTTAATTTTTTTAATAATTATTTTCTATTTTAATAACTATTTTATTTTCTCTTTCTTTCCTTCTTTCTTTCTTTCTTCCTTCCTCTCTCCCTCCTCTCTCTCTTTCTTTATTTCCTTATCTGATTCTTTCTTTCTCCCTTTTTCTTCTGGGCCATGTGACTGACAGGGTCATGGTGCAGCAGCCAGGAGTCAGGCCTGAGCCTCGGAGGTGGGAGAGCCGAGTTCAGGACATAGGACCACTAGAGACCTCCCGGCCCCATGTAATATGAATCAGCGAGAGCTCTCCCAGAGATCTCCATCTCAATGCTAAGACCAAGCTTCACTCAACGAACAGCAACCTACAGTGTTGGAGACCCAATGCTAAAAATCTAGCAAGACATGAACACAACACAACCCATTAGCAGAGAGGCCACCTAAAATCATACAAAGTTCACAGACACCCCAAAACACACCACCAGACGTGGTCCTGCCCACCAGAAAGACAAGATCCAGCCTCATCCACCAGAACAGAGGCACCAGTCCCCACCACCAGGAAGCCTACACAACCCACTGAACCAACCTTAGCCACTGGGGACAGACACCAAACACAACAGGAACTACAAACTTGCAGCCTGCGAAAAGGAGACCCCAAACACAGTAAGATAAGCAAAATGAGAAGACAGAGAAACACACAGCAGATGAAGGAGCAAGGTAAAAACCCACCAGACCTAATAAATGAAGAGGAAATAGGCAGTCTACCTGAAAAAGAATTCAGAGTAATGATAGTAAAGACGATCCAAAATCTTGGAAATGGAATGGAGAAAAGAAAAGAAATGTTTAACAAAGATCTAGAAGACCTAAAGAGCAAACAAACAATGATGAACAACAAAATGAATGAAATTAAAAATTCTCTAGAAGGAATCAATAGCAGAATAACTGAGGCAGAAGAACGTAAAAGTGACCTGGAAGATAAAATAGTGGAAATAACTACTGCAGATCAGAATAAAGAAAAATGAATGAAAAGAGTTGAGGACAGTCTCAGAGACCTCTGGGACAACATTAAAGCACCAACATTCGAATTATATGAGTTCCAGAAGAAGAAAAGAAAAAGAAAGGGACTGAGAAAATATTTGAAGAGATTATAGTTGAAAACTTCCCTAATATGGGAAAGGAAATGGTTAATCAAGTCCAGGAAGCACAGAGAGTCCCATACAGAATAATTCAAGGAGAAACACACAGACACATATTAATCAAACTGTCAAAAATTAAATACAAAGAAAACATATTAAAAGCAGCAAGGGAAAACAACAAATGATCCACAAGGGAATCCCCATAAGTTTAACAGCTGATCTTTCAGCAGAAACTCTGCACACCAGAAGGGAGTGGCAGGGCGTATTTAAAGTGATGAAAGAGAAAAACCTACAACCAAGATTACTCTACCCAGCAAGGATCTCATTCAGACTCAGGCGAGAAATTCAAATCTTTACAGACAAGCAAAAGCTAAGAGAATTCAGCACCACCAAACCAGCTTTACAACAAATGCTAAAAGAACTTCTCTAGGCAGGAAACACAAGTGAAGCAAAAGACCTACAATAACAAACCCAAAACAAGAAAATGCTAATAGGAACATACATATTAAGAATTACCTTAAATGTAAATGGATTAAATGCTCCAACCGGAAGACACAGATTGGCTGAATGGATACAAACACAAGACCTGTATATATGCTGTCTACAAGAGACCCACTTGAGACCTAGGAACACATACAAACTGAAAGTGAGGGGATGGAAAAAGATATTCCATGCAAATGGAAATCAAAAGACAGCTGGAGTAGCAATTCTCATATCAGAAAAAATAGACTTTAAAATAAAAACTATTACAAGAGACAAAGAAAGACACTACATAATGATCAAGGGATCAATCAAAGAAGAAGATATAACAATTGTAAATATCTATGCACCCAACATAGGAGCACCTCAATACATAAGGCAAATGCTAACAGCCATAAAAGGGGAAATTGACAGTAACACATTCATAGTAGGGGATTTTAACACACCACTTTCACCAATGGACAGATCATCCAAAATGAAAATAAATAAGGAAACACAAGCTTTAAATGATACATTAAACATGATGGACTTAATTGATATTTATAGGACATTCCATCCAAAAACAACAGAATACACTTTCTTCTCAAGTGCTCATGGGACATTCTCCAGGATAAATCATATCTTGGGTCACAAATCAAGCCTGGTAAACTTAAGAAAATTGAAATTGTATCAAGTATCTTTTCCGACCACAACGCTATGAGACTAGATGTCAATTAAGGAAAATATCTGAAAAAATACAGTTAGAGGCTAAACAGTACACTACTTAATAAGCAAGAGATCACTGAAGAAATCAAAGAGGCAATCAAAAAATACCTAGAAACAAATGACAATGAAAACACGCTAACCCAAAACCTATGAGATGCAGCAAAAGCAGTTATAAGAGGGAAGTTTATAGCAATACAATCCTACCTTAAGAAACAGGAAACATCTCCAATAAACAACCTAACCTTGCACCTCAAGCAATTAGAGAAAGAAGAACAAAAAAACCCCAAAGTTAGTAGAAGGAAAGAAATCATAAAGATCAGATCAGAAATAAATGATAAAGAAATGAAGGAAACGATAGCAAAGATCAATAAAACTAAAAGCTGGTTCTTTGAGAAGATAAACAAAATTGATAAACCATTAGCCAGACTCATCAAGAAAAAAGGGAGAAGACTCAAATCAACAGAAATAGAAATGAAAAAGGAGAAGTAACAACTGACACTGCAGAAATACAAAGGATCATAAGAGATTACTACCAGCAACTATATGCCAATAAAATGGACAATGTGGAAGAAATGGACAAATTCTTAGGAAAGCACAACCTTCCAGGCCTGAACCAGGAAGAAATAGAAAATATAAACAGACCAATCACAAGCACTGAAATTGAAACTGTGATTAAAATTCTTCAACAAACAAAAGCCCAGGACCAGATGGTTTCACAGGTGAATTCGATCAAATATTTAGAGAAGAGCTAACACCTAACCTTCTCAAACTCTTCCAAATATAGCAGAGGGAGGAACACTCCCAAACTCATTCTAAACCCCAGTCAAGTGGGGTTTATCCCAGGAATGCAAGGATTGTTCAATATACACAAATCAATCAATGTGATACATCATATTAACAAATTGAAGGTTAAAAACCATATGATCATCTCAATAGATGCAGAAAAAGCTTTAGACAAAATTCAACACCCATTTATGATAAAAACCCTCCAGAAAGTAGGCATAAGAGGGAACTTTACTCAACATCATACAGGTCATAAAGGAAAAACCCACAGCCAACTTCATTCTCAATGGTGAAAAAATGAAACCATTTCCACTAAGAACAGGAACAAGACAAGGTTGCCCCCTCTCACCACTATTATTCAACTTAGTTTTGGAAGTTTTAGCCACAGCAATCAGAGAAGAAAACAAATAAAAGTAATCCAAATCAGAATAGAAGTAAAGCTATCACTGATTGCAGATGACATGGTACTATACATAGAGAATCCTAAAGATGCTACCAGAAAACTACTAGAGCTAATCAATGAATTTGGTGAAGTAGCAGGATACAAAATTAATGCACAGAAATCTCTTGCCTGCTTATATACTACTGATGAAAAAACTGAAAGAGAAATTAAGGAAACACTCCCATTTACCATTGTAACAAAAAGAATAAAATACCTAGGAATAAACCTACCTAAGGAGATAAAAGACAAAACAAAAGGTTTTCTCTATGCAGAAAATTATAAGGCACTGATGAAAGAAATTAAAGATGATACAAACAGATGGAGAGGTATACCATGCTCTTGGATTGGAAAAAACAACACTGTGAAAATGACAATACTACCAAAAATCAATCTACAGATTCAATGCAATCCCTATCACACCACCAATGACAGTTTTTACAGAACTAGAACAAAAATTTCACAATTTGTATGGTAACACAAAAGACCCCGAATAGCCAAAGCAATCGTGAGAAAGAAAAATGGAGCTGGAGGAATCAGGCTCCCTGACTTCAGACTATACTACAAAGCTACAGTAATCAAGACAGTATGGTACTGGTGCAAAAACAAAAATATAGATCAATGGAACAGTATAGAAAGCTCAGAGATAAACCCACGCACATATGGTCACCTTATCTTTGATAAAGGAGGCAAGGATACACAATGGACAAAAGACAGCCTCTTCAATAAGTGGTGCTGGGAAAACTGGACAGCTACATGTAAAAGAATGAAATTATCACACTCCCTAACACCATACACAAAAATAAACTCAAAATGGATTAAAGGCCTAAATGTAAGGCCAGACACTATAAAACTCCTAGAGGAAAACACTGGCAGAACACTCTATGACATACATCACAGCAAGATCCTTTTTGACCCACCTCCTAGAGAAATGGAAATAAAAGCAAAAATGAACAAATGGGACCTAATGAAACTTCAAAGCTTTTGCAACTAAAGGAAGCCATAAACAAGACCAAAAGACAACCCTCAGAATAAGAGAAGATATTTGCAAATGAAGCAACTGACAAAGGATTAATCTCCAAAATTTACAAGCAGCTCATGCAGCTTAATATCAAAAAAGCAAACAACCCAATCCAAAAATGGGCAGAAGACCTAAATAGACATTTCTCCAAAGAAGATAAACAGATTGCCAACAAACACATGAAAGAATGCTCAACATCACTGATCATTAGAGAAATGCAAATCAAAACTACAGTGAGGAGCTTCCCTGGTGGTGCAGTGGTTGAGAATCTGCCTGCCAATGCAGGAGACACGGGTTTGAGCCCTGGTCTAGGAAGATCCCAAATGCCACGGAGCAACTAGGCCCGTGATCCACAACTACTGATCCTGCGTGTCTGGAGCCTGTGCTCCACAACAAGAGAGGCCATGATAGTGAGAGTCCTGTGCACCGCGATGAAGAGTTGCCCCTGCTTGCCGCAACTAGAGAAAGCCCTCGCACCGAAATGAAGACCCAACACAGCCAAAGGTAAATAAGTAAAAAAAAAAAACTACACTGAGGTATCACCTCACAACTGTCAGAATGGTCATCATCAAAAAATCTACAAACAATAAATGCTGGAGAGGGTGTGGCGAAAAGGGAACCCTCTTGCACTGCTGGTGGGAATGTAAATTTATACAGCCACTATGGAGAACAGTATGGAGGTTCCTCAAAAAACTAAAAACAGAACTACCATACGACTCAGCAATCCCACTGCTGGGCATATACCCTGAGAAAACCATAATTCAAATAGAGTCATGTAGCACAATGTTCATTGCAGCTCTATTTACAATAGCTAGGACATGGAAGCAACGTAAGTGTCCATCAACAGATGAATGGATAAAGAAGATGTGGCACATATATACAAGGGAATATTACTCAGCCATAAAAAGAAACGAAATTGAGTTATTTTTAGTGAGGTGGATGGTCCTAGAGTCTGTCATACAGAATGAAGTAAGTTAGAAAGAGAAAAATACATACTGTATGCTAACACATACATATGGAATCCTAAAAAAAATGGTTATGAAGAACCTAGGGGGAGGACAGGAATAAAGATGCAGACATAGAGAATGGACTTGAGGACACAGGGAGGGGGAAGTGTAAGCTGGCATGACGTGAGAGAGTGGCATAGACATATATACTACCAAATGTAAAATAGATACCTAGTGGGAAGCAGTCACATAGCACAGGGAGATCAGTTCAGTGCTTTGTGACCACCTAGAGGGGTGGGATAGGGGAGGGTGGGAGGGAGATGTAAGAGGGAGGACATATGGGGATATATGTATATGTATAGCTGATTCACTTTGTTATAAAGCAGAAACTAACACACCATTGTAATGCAATTATACTCTAATAAAGATGTAAAAAAATGTTTTCCACTATCATTCTATTTATGTACACACACATATAAATATACAGTTATATACTTGAAATCAGTAAAGTTTATTTTATGTAAATTATACCTCAGTAAAGGTAATTTTGAAGAAAGTTACAGAAAGAGAAAATAGTCATTGAAATAAAGATGCAGAGAATGGTGTAAGCAGTAGGTTACTCGTGGTATGAAAAGTAGTGACTTAGAAGATGAAGGTAAGGATGTGACTCAGAATTCTTCATAGAAATCTAAAGAAATGGAAATATAAAGAGAGGTTAGGAGACGTGGAGCACAGGGTAAGTCTCTCCTGGCTCTCATATGACTTTCACAATGAGAAAATTGGTACAGTGAAAGATGGGACATATTCAAAGTGAAAATGGATAAAATAGTCTCATAAATGATGAAAGACATGAAACCTCAAATGTAGGAAGAAGAGTCCACAGCAAGTCAATTATAAAGAATTCCACAGCTAGGCACACAGCTCTAAAACTTCAGCACTGTAGGACAATGAGAAAAATACTACAGGCTGTCAAAGAAAAACTTCTATGAAGGAATAACTATTAGACAAGAAAGAAACAACAGAAATCAGAGGATAGTGGAGTAAAATCTTCATTTTTCAGAGAAAATAACAAAATTAAATAGCCAACTAAATTATCATACAAGAATGTGGGAATTATTATGAATTTTTAAATATAAAACCCAAGAAAGTTTACCAGTAACAGAAACTCACTTGGAACTTCTAACATGATAGAGAAAAGCAGTGATTACTTAGTGTAGGAAAGCAACTGAATTTCATTTCCTGTTTTATGACATGACCTCAGAGTCAAAACATCTTTTCAAACTTCTCACATCATCTAACAGGGCACATCAAGCATGAATGGCTTTTCATGAAGATTGCTGGTCACTGACATGATTATTAACCAAAATATAAGTAGTTCTTATAAAAATCATACCATAAACAACTAGAAATAATATCCATGACTGGAAAAAAAAAGTGTTCCTCATTATTTATCATGAAGATCTTAAAAAACCAAGAACAAGAACATAGAAAGGTAATCATATTTTCTTCTTCATTACCTTAGTGAGCATCCCCACTGTTTAAATAAATAATAGAATAAAGAATAAGGAGAACTTGCTATAACATTTTTGAGGTAAACTCATTTTTTTCCATCATAAAAGTAATAATTTCTCATTCAAAGTGTAAAAACGCCTGAAGTATGAAAAGTACCTATACTTGACTTCCTCCATTTTTCTCTATGCCCCATTTTTTAGAATCATTATCATATTGAATTCTGTGCTCTAAGCATTTTAATGAACATTAATAGCACCTTTTAGTGTCTCCATACTATTCCACCAAACAGACGAAGGTTTGAAACCTGCCTGCCCCTGCCCTGTGAGAGCCTCTTCAGCTGCTGTGAATTATCTGAGAGTAGCAATCATCTTGGCGCCTAAAACATTTTGTGCTTTATGTTTTTTTCTTCCAGTTAGATTCCTAGAAGTGGAATGACTTATTCTTTAGCTCGGGAACCAATACAGCTTTCTTGTCGGATGTAAAAGGAAATGATGCTTCTAAAGATTCTTAACTTAGTGGCAACACAACCTCTTTAAGAAATTGTCACTATCTCTAATGACCAGAAAGCCATTTAATTCAGAGTCTAAAATGAAATGCCTCGTAAAATGCTTGGATGACAATTTCTATTTCTCAAGATCTTTTATAGAATTTCTTAAGGCATAGTCCAAGGCTCTAAAACTGAAGCTTTACACAGAAACTTTTTTTTTTTTTTTAATCTTCATGATGAGCTATTCCTTTGGTTCATCCTTTGGAGATCTGGTAGTTCAAATCAAGATCAGATGGACCTTGAATAGCAGCTTTTGAATTTTAATAAGAAAAACTGCTAAACAATAGGAACATTAGCTTTCAGAGGACACAATGAGTCTATCTGAAGAAAGCTTTTAAAGTATTCTTATTTGACAATGCATCTCAAATATATCAAATAATAGGTATTTCAAATGTAACAAAATGTGAGAAAAAAGGAAGTAGTCAAAAAGGAGCCAGATTCTCTAATATCAAAAAGATCTCACCTGGCTGCTTCTGATCCCTGTGTTCTGATAAATTTTGGAATTGTATGCCTCAAATTACAAATAATTATTTCTTTTTCCCCTAACTTCTCTTTTTGTGCCTTCTCCTTAAATTTATTATTCATGAATTTGGAGATGATGGAATTGGTTACATAAAAAGCTGTCTGTTAAATTGTGCCTGATATATTAGGAACACACTTGAGATCAGCCTCTCAGCTCTTTATTTCCTTTATGGCATCAGTGTTCCTTTTTCTCATCTCACAGGCACATACATCCCTAGGGAGAGCCAGGAAAGCAACATTCCTCAGGGCACAGAATCTGAAGTCAGGCTTTGTGGATCCCCGAGCCTTCTACTGTTGGACAGTTTACATGAACTCTGGGTGCTTCATGTTCTCCATCTGTAAACCTGAATAATAACAGTGCTGGACTTCTGTGGTGGTTGTAAAATATTAAGTGGGTTAATATCTGTCTTAGGAAGAGTGTGAGACACACTAAGTACAAGCCTTATTTTAACTAGTATTAGCGATAGTTTTCCAATTCTCCAATTGAACCATGGAACTAAATTACTTTGTTTCTTAATAAGATACATGTCAGAAATTTACAAATAATGTCTCTAATGCAACAAAAGTTTAAATAAAACAAGGCAGCTTTGCTATCAATTGAGTTTACTAAAATTATCAATCTTTTCCTAAGCTTTCTCAGTTTATACAACATTATACTAGATTCTGTCAAGATTTTAAAAATAAGAGGCAGAGCTTGGAGGGGTGGGATGGGGAGGGTGGGAGGGAGGGAGACGCAAGAGGGAAGAGATATGGGAACGTATGTGTATGTGTGGCTGATTCACTTTGTTATAAAGCAGAAACTAACACACCATTGTAAAGCAATTATACCCCAATAAAGATGTTAAAAATAAATAAATAAATAAATAAAAAAAAAAATAAGAGGCAGATTATATATATGGTCCATTTCAATCAACACTTAAAATTTTTATAGAAACAAACAGATGAGGTCATTAAGTCATGCCATTGAAAATATATTATCAAGCAGCAAAATGAGACCACTCCCAATACCACAGTATTGACTAATATTTGTATCTAAGTAATGAGTAGTAATATTTGTATCTAAGTATCTAAGTAATTAACATAGATTTGAATGAATATCATTTATTCAGTTTAATAAATATTTGAGAGTACACCTGCATGGTACACTGGGCTAACCATTGCAGGGTTAGAAATATAAGTAAAATGAAGCCCCTGCCTTTTTGGTGCTTACAGACTGAAGGGAGGATAAAATAAATATACAAATCAGCATAGCATAAAGCACTGTAATACAAATGCTATAAGACAAGGTAAAAACAAATAATTAGGAGCTTCAATTCCTTATTTGTTCGATTAGTATTTATAGAGCATTCACTATAACCTCTTTTTAAGGTGCTTGGAGGGAGCATTTTAAAAAGAGAAACCATGAGCGAAGTAGAGAGAGATGTACAGCTACAGTAAAACTAATTGGGTTAAATTAAATTAACATGAAGGCAAGTACTGGGTACAAGGTAGATCAGCTTTCTGTGTAGGGCCTTGAATGCCAGTCAAAGCAGAAGGCCATGGAAGCTACTTTGAAGGAAACGTGTACAATCAATAAGTCTAGCCTAGCAGAGATGTAGGATGGATCAGGAAAGGAAAAGAGATGATGCAGAACCAATGATAAGGGTATTTATTAGAGTAGCTCAGGCTGAAGGTAACAAAAGATGTATGGTGATAGTGGGGGGAAAAAGAAGTAGTGACTTTGAATCCAAGTCGCTACTCACTTTCCACTATGGAGGAAAATTCCATAGCGCAAAGCAAACAAGAAGCGAAAAGGAATGAGAAAGTGAAGTTTCCTTTGTAATTTCAAAGCTGATATGTACTACCAGGGTAAGAAAGGAAGGAGAAATAAATCCCCATGAGGGATGCAGCGAGTTTTGCCTTGGGACTTTGGACGTTGAGGTGCCCAGTGGTGCCTCTTGTTGGCAGAGATACCCAGGACCAGCTGGATATATACGCGATATGTCAGGACCACATGTAGAGATTTGGGAGTCACGGCGCTAGAGGTACTAACTAAACTCAACTTGTGGTCGTGAACGAATACACCAAGGAGAGTGATACAGAGAGCAGTCACCTCAGGATGCAATCTGGTTGCAGACAGGAGAAAGGCAGGCTAACATAGGAGACAAGGAATGGAGGGGAAATGCACATTGGGGCAGAGGAGCAAGCGTGTATGGTAGAAGGGGCCACACAGTGCAGAGACACTGCGGAGGAGAGAGAGTAAAAGCATCCAGGCAGCTAGAGGGCTGTTGAAATGGGAATGAGAAGTTTTAATGGAGTGAAGCTGGTGAAAGCCAGATTTTAAAGGGGTGGGGTGAGTGTTACGGACATGCACATGTAATTGGCAATAAGCAGCTAGTTACAGATGAAGATAGGTGTATGCCATTGCTTTCAGATAGAAAGGTGAGAAAAATGAAAGAAGGCTGGATATACTGAAAGCTGGATAATTTCTTTAGTGGAATAAACAATACTCCACTCATTCAACCATCACTGCTGTAACAGATGACAGCTGTGAAAGTTCAGGATAAAGAAGCATCTGCCATGTGCTTTGTTCCTTTTAAGGCAAATGTTTTATACACTGAAACGTGTACTTATCAATCTTTTATAGAAACTGTTGATTTCTTGGAAATTTATCTTCCTCAGAGAGTTGGTTTTCTTTAAGAATTTGAAAGAGAGAAAGTCTGGAAGATTAAATAAAGAATGGAGAGGCTCTCTCATCCTTGAATTTTCCGTCTTTCAAATTTTTGTATTGGCAAAATATCATACCATTTCTTCGGGTCCATCTGTCTGTGGATAAGAAGACTTGCTAGTTCTTTCTGGAACCGTAGATAATTTGAGCTGCAAGTAATAGATAACTAACCCTACATTGTATGGGAGAAAAATGAGGTCCAAAAAGTTTCCAGGGACCAAGATTATATGGCTAGTGGGAGAAAGCCTTTTCTCCTTTCCACGCTAGTTACACAACTGACTCTAAATCAAAATTTCCTTCTCTTAGTTTTCCCCACCAAACAAAGCTGTTTCATTTCTCCAGTAGTGTTTTCACACATCACAACTGTTTGGGCGGAGGGTCAAGAAGAGGAAAGAGGAGGGAGAAAAACTTGAGGACCTGCCCTGTGCCGTGCCGGATGCTCCTTCACTCCTCACCAGTGGAGGTGGACACCCGGCTTCCGATTATACGTGACAGAGTGGTGACATAAAGGCGTGAAGCCGGGCTTCCCTAGTGGCGCAGTGGTTGGGAGTCCGCCTGCCGATGCAGGGGATGCGGGTTCGTGCCCCCGTCTGGGAAGATCCCACAATGCCGCAGAGCGGCTGGGCCCGTGAGCCATGGCCGCTGAGCCTGCGCGTCCGGAGCCTGTGCTCCGCAACGGGAGAGGCCACAGCAGTGAGAGGCCCGCGTACCGCAAAATAAATGAATAAATAAATAAATAAATAAATGGCGTGAAGCCAGTGAACTGTGTGTGCTGATTTCCACTCACACTGCAGGGGCAGTGCAGATGGAGAGGCTGAGGGCCAGAGAACGATGCCTGTGATTTGCATTCTTCCTCCTCTGAAGCCTTTGGTCTGTGAGCTTCTCACGTAACTTAGCAAAGCAGACGGAATGGGTCCCAGTTACTAGAACAAAAAGCTACTCTCTTTCCTGAGCTTTGGCTCCTTTAAAAAAAAAAGAGAGAGAGAGAGTAACTCAGTTACTTTCTTTCCTACTTTCCTCCTTTCACCTCCAGCCAAAGATACAAAACATGACACTAAACACTTGAAGCACAACAGTCATTTTACAGTAATGAGCAGGTAGGTGGCAATGCAAATAGTGAAACTAGATCATTAATTCTTTTTTTCTCAAAGTTCTACCATACAACTTTCCCGAGTGTGGTAGCATAACCGCTCTTTTTAATTGCCTCTCTGCTACTCACAAGTGCATTTGGCTTGAAAATCAGCATGAAATACGACCATAGTGCAATTTATTGAAGGCTTACCGCAGATGTCAGGCACTATCCTAGATAATTTTTAAAAACATTTTTACTAAAACTTGCAACCGTCTTAAGGATTATTAGAAGACCCTTTGTTTTTTTGTTTTTTGCGGTACACGGGCCTCTCACTGTTGTGGCCTCTACCGTTGCAGAGCACAGGCTCCGGACGCGCAGGCTCAGAGGCCATGGCTCACGGGCTCAGCCGCTCCGCGGCATGTGGGATCTTCCCGGACGGGGGCACGAACCTGTGTCCTCTGCATTGGCAGGCGGACTCTCAACCACTGTGCCACCAGGGAAGCCCCAGAAGACCCATTTTACAGAGGCATTTGTGTGTTGCTGAATGTTTTGCTATTCTCTATACACAGGACTTGTATGCTTTAACTTAACAATCCTCTTAGCATTCTAGCAGCAGACCACATTGAACAGCCTCTTTATACTATACAGTGATACCAGCTGGAAAAGAGTATTTAGACATAGGGAGAAAAAACTAGCTAGAAGAACAAAGCTAATGCCTTAAAGGGAACAAATGTGAAATACAGAGTCACAGATTTTATACATATAAGGACAAGTAGAAACAATAAATAAACTTTCACCATTTATTACCGCATAACTGATTAAATAAACCCTCGATCTTTGGCATTTATATCAAGCTTGGTACTGAGTCTTTCTTCTACTCATTTATTCAACAAATATTTACAAAATACCCATAGTGGCCAAGTGCCTGGCGCTGCTGTGGTGTTAGCCTCTGAGAAACAGAGGTGAGTAAAACAGGTGTTTACTGTTCAGAAATTTTAGTCTAGCAGGGGAGAAATGTATGGAAGACAAGTATATTTTATAAAAGATATCATAAAAAATACGTTGTGAGGATTTCAGCCAGTCTCTTTGGGTTAGGAGATAGTCCCCACGTGTTTCCCAAATAATATTTGAGAGAATAACAATTGGTGGATTCATACTGGACTAGTGAGCCACCAACAAGAAATTTAGAAGGTCACTATGGGATGGTATTCAAGAGAGTTTTGAGTTTTGATGGGGCAATGGGAGTCATGAGAAGCCAACCTAAATATCCCTAAACAGAGGAATGGATAAAGAAGATGTGGTACATATATACAGTGGAATATTACTCAGCTAGAAAAAGGAATGAAATAGTGCCACAGACATAGAGAATGGTTGTATGGATACTGGGGGGGTGGGGCAAAAGGGGAGGTGGGATGAATTGGGAGATTGGGATTAACATATATACACTACTATGTATAAAGTAGATAACTAATGAGAACCTACTGTATAGCACAGGGAACTCAGTGCTCTGTGGTGACCTAAACAGGAAGGAAATCCAAAAAAGAGGAGATATATTTATAGATATAGCTGATTCACTTTGCTGTACAGCAGAAACTAACACAACATTGTAAAGCAACTGTACTCCAATAAAAATTAAAAAAAAAAAAAAACTTCATCCATAATTATACTACACTTAAAATGACTTTTTCTTTTATCAGGATTCCCTCTCCTGGGCCTAATCATCTTTTTGTTTTAATAGACATCTTTTATCAAAGTCCAATTTACATGCAAAAAAACACACAGATTCCAGGGTATAGTTCAATAGATCATATCACAAAGTACACACTCGGTTAATCACTACACAGGTCCAGAAATAGAATATTACCCTAACCTAAAAGCCCCGTCATGTCGCCTGACAATCTGTATCCCTCCCTTCTCCCCAAATGTAACTTCTATCCTTACTTCTGTCACCATAGATTAGTTTTGCTTATTTTCAAATGCTATTTAAATGAAATCACACAGTATATGTTTCCTGTGTAGTTGGCTTCTTTGATCAATCTTGTGTTTTTGATATGAATCCATCATGTATGTAGCAATAGTTCATTATTTATCTTTGTTGTGTGGTGTATTATATTGTATAAATAAACTATAATTTGTTTATTCATTCAAAAAAACAAAACAAAGCTCAGGCCTGGGCTGAGGAGGGCTGGCTGCGTGTGTGGGGACCTGGTGCTGATGTAGCCCCTGAAGGCTGCTTACATGGAAGGGGATTGAAACACATAGTTGAAGGGAATAAAGGGCACACCAACACCATCTACAAATAATTTACAAATATTAATTTGTTTAGGGTTGGGTCTTTTTTTCTTTCTTTCCTTTTTCTCATTTGTTGTAGCCTTTGTGTGATTCCATGAATAACTTCAAGGCCAAGTAGGGAGAAACAACTGAAACTTCCATGCAGTAGGAAAGGGAGGTTGGGAGCCATAAGCATTTAGAGAAAAATAAATAATATATTTGTTTCATCAATAAGAATTTGCAAACCAACAAGAGGCAAGAAAGCTTTCCTCTTTAATCGGGTTGTCATTAATACTGCAGGAATTATTTTTGCACTCCTGTAGAGCTAATTACAAATCAATTTTATATAATTAGATATTAATACTCTGTTATGTTTTCTAATAACTCTCCATTTAACAGTCTCATAACTCAGTACAGATTCTTAATCATTTTCACAGTAATAAATAATCATAACTTTTATTCCAATAAGCATTGGCTGCTTGTTCCAAACTAAATACTTCTAGGTTTATTTCAGATTTAAATACATCTCGGTATATTCAAGAGTGCCTAAATTACTTATTCAAAGTCAATTTAACTTAGTTTGCTAATTTAAAATCAATTAAATAGCATTTATTTTCCTATATCAACTAATTTTTATACTTTCATATAGAAGCTTTTGCCCACTGCATTTAATTTTATTCAATCTTTGAATTTATTCTGTTCTTCCTCCAGGGACGGATCCTTGTCCTTCAGGAACTTTCAAAGCTAAAAATAGAAGAAAGGATGACAAGAAGAAAGAAGAAAGGCACCTTCCCCCTGTCTGCCTACACGATTGACGGTTTTCTTTCAAGATATACAGTTTTTTTTTTGTTGTTGTTGTTTTTTAACATCTTTATTGGAGTATAATTGCTTTACAATGGTGTGTTAGTTTCTGCTTTATAACAAAGTGAATCAGTGATACATATACATATGTCCCCATATCTCTTCCCTCTTGCGTCTCCCTCCCTCCCACCCTCCCTATCCCACCCCTCCAGGCGGTCACAAAGCACGAGCTGATCTCCCTGTGCTATGCGGCTGCTTCCCACTAGCTATCTATTTTACGTTATCACAACCAGTTTTAAACCAAAAGCATATACGCTCCAACAAATAGGAAAGAAAGATGAAACACCATGAATAGATACTATTTTAAAGGCTTTCTAACGTTTTTAGATAAATTGTAATGTCCAAAGGCAATTTCCTCCTGTTACCATATTCTTTTTTGACATATTTTTGTTCCAAAGTATTTTTATAGTCTAAAATTATGACATACTGTGCCATTAAAATTTCAGAGAAACTGCAAAAGATTTTAGAAGTTCTTTAGTCTGAGGAGGATAATAATTTGCAGCTGAAAGCTTAATATTGCGTGAGAAGAGACGAAATAAAATGACTCTGAGTCTGGTAAATAAATCTATCAATGTGAGTATGAAAAATATGTGTAATATTATGACTTTTTAAAAAAGTATCAAATATAGCATAACATACACCAACCAAATTGTTACATTCTTTTTGGAAATATGTAAAGCAATGCAAATATTAAAGTTCTGTGGAAGAAGGATTTTTGGTTGTGTATCTTTAACATATGTCTATTTTTTGCAATTATATATGCAAAATATGCTTAAGGCCAGTGATTTTTTTTTCTTTGGCTGAGTTTCATAATTCAGCATAATTCCCAAGAGTTTTCAGGGAACTGTTATCTCAGGCATGGACGACACATACACATGTTCTCACACGGAGATAAGTGTTCATGATAATCAAATCAGTCATGTGGGTATCATGAAAGTTGAATATTCAGTACTGAAAGTATTTGTGGAATAAGAAAAAGTACACTAAGAAAATGAATATTTCCTTTGGGAAGTTAATAAGAAGGGTCTCCTAACTCAATAACATTAGACAGAATGCTGTTGTTTTACTTTTCCATAAAAATTAGACTACTTCAGTTGACTCTGATAAATTTAGCCGGTTGGCTAATAATGCCAAGGCTATAATTAACTTATACAAAGATTCAAACTACATAAGGCCCATCTTCTGAGATTCAGTATTCAGTTTGTGAAGACCGTAAAGGAAGAGAGTAAGAACTGAAATGTAAGTTCTAACTTAAACTCCGTATTGAACACTTAAAGCGTCTGAGCAAGGGCTCTCTGAAGGATTGGCCAATGGGTGTGAAACAAAGCATTACATTATTCATGCAAAGTCAAATTCTTTTCACCATCTGGTTACTGCATGTGCTAAGTTAAGGTGGGCCTACATGCCTGCTACAAGGTAATATTAGGTCCACTATCTGGTATTTTTGGAAGCCAGCTTATGTAAGTGTCACTATTTAACATATTTAGCTGACACTACCAAGCACAATTTAGCCCAGTGGGTACAAAAGTAGTGTGCCGTACTGAGGATGCTAAGAGCATTTAGGTTCCCTGGACTCAATTCTTGAAGAACCTCTAAGTAGTGATCTTTGTACATGGCCCGGTGGGAGCAACATTCACAGTTAAGCATCTGATAAATGACACTTCGTGAGGAGAATAAACCTTAATGTGCTACACAGGTCACTAACGGGTACAGTCATTCAGAAATAAGAATTAAGGTAGATTAATCTACCCTCAGCATATTTAATCATGTAAAGATTTCTATTATCCCTAAGCTTTCTGCTGTCCACAGGATAAATTTCAAAGTCTACTAGCCTGGCATTTAAGACTCTTTACAAGTGGGTCCCAAACACATATACCAGTTCTCACATGAGGTCCCTGTAATAGTAGGGGTCCGTCTACTAACCTGTTTGTGTCTCCCAAAACCACTTTACAGTTGCAGACTCATATTTTTATTCATGCCGTTGCCTCTGCACCTCTTGACACCTGTTCAAACCCCAGGTTTGACAGTGGCCAAATAATTCTACAATCGTTACAATCGTTTCTTTACTACAACTGAAAATGAATTCTTCCTCACTCAATTCTTAGAGTATTCACTGACTCAATCACTCAAAACTATTCATATGTTTAATAGCAGATCAGTTTTGTGTATGCGTATGTCTGTCTATCTGCCATCATCATCTGTCTGTCTGTATATCTCTAGCATATCACATTTTTCTCGTGGCATTTTGAAAAGTGCCTGGTCCATTCTGATGTTCTATGAGTAACTGGTAAAAAAAATTAATTGATTTGGCATGATGGTGAGATCTAACACTGAGTCATAAAAAAAAAGAAAAAGAAAAAGAAAAAGAAAACTCATGAAATACAAATCCTAGTCAGATCCATATGGTTTATGCCATATATAAACTTCGGTAAACTGGTTTGTTTATATATAGATGTAGAAAACTCAGCAAGTTTCCAATACACAGAAAATGCAAGTGCCTAGGAATTAAAATGTTCTTATCCTTAATTATTATTATATAAATAAACAACTAAAGTTGTTGTCATTGCAGGTCGTGTCTGGGGCAGTGATTCTCAATGGGCTGGTGTTTTTGACGGTGTGACTGTTTTCAGAAGCATTTATGGGACATTTTGAGTTACAGACAACATTACTCCATTCTATGCTAAGGACCTGACATGCCTCAATCCACCCCGGAATCACAGCTGCCCAACACAGCTTACGTTATTGGCCAGGAGTTTTGTGCTTGTCATCGGTCACTGATCTTTTGAGTGATTTTCCATTTATGCTCCTACATAAGGTAATAATAACAATAACAACAACAACAGAATGAAAAGGAAATTAGTCCAATGCCAGAAAAAAGTCAAATATTAACATCTTTGGACACCCACAAGGAAGTTAAAACTCCTAAATCATTTGGTAGAACCAGGAACCCACAAAATTCTCTTACTACAAAGCTCAGAGCATTTTTGCATAAAAAATAAAAATGAACTTTTCACTAAATAATGTATGCTAAAATATGTATTTTTGACATTAAATTTTCAGAGCTGTGGAAAGAATTGTCTTGATTTGCATATCCTCGTGTTTTGATTCAACTTCAAACATTGGAGGGAAAAGACGCAGAGATTAATATGTTTTTAACAGAGATTAAAATGTACAAGTCAAAAAGAGCGCCACAGGAAATGTATTTTTCATTAATAATCAATAGTTTTGACACTGATATTGGTAATATTTTTTTTTAATGAAGGAAATCCAAAATTAGCATTTGACCTTTGGGGCTGTGAATTCACTTCTTGGTTTTTTATGCTATTTTTTTTTCTCAGATGAGAAAATTTATTTAAATTATATAAATAGAGAAATAGTCTTATACTCTCAGAAGTCATAATAAATATGCTCCCAAATGTATTTTTTTGGTTAAAATGAACCCCTTTTATTAGCAAGGATCAACTACCATTATCTGCTCTTTAGGTGGTATTTATATTATTTGCCTGGGCAAAATATGTTCCAACATCAATAGATTTAGAGTAAATATGTTGGCATACAAACAGCATTTGGTATTCAAATTCTTAAAATAATTTGTATGCTTCAGCAATTCAGAGAGAGGCTATACGTGCACAGCTTAATTATTGTGTTACTTAAACATTAATTACACTCATCATTTAGGTTCTCATGAAAGAAAAACACCCTGTAGGTAAATAGTCATTCTATCCTAATATGTCCCTGC
Organism: Globicephala melas; assembly: GCF_963455315.2. Lineage (NCBI taxonomy): Eukaryota > Metazoa > Chordata > Mammalia > Artiodactyla > Delphinidae > Globicephala > Globicephala melas. The sequence goes on along the minus strand of NC_083327.1, from coordinate 5,680,662 downwards.
TTGCATTTCAAGGATGAGCCTTCCAACAGGAGTGAACAGTAAGTGAATAAGTCCTCAACAGTTTCTGCTTTCCAATGCGTTCTCCATGGAAAGTCTATTTTCTTAGAGGGTTCTGTGTATTTATACTGTTCTTAATGCTTGAGAACAAGTCAAAACATATGAGTAGATTTTCTAAGCCAACACAATCTTTTAAAATCAGGCTATGGGTCAGAATTTTCAGTTAACTTTACACTTTGAAATCAGTAGATTTCAGACTTCAGTGGGCACAAGATCATCTTCGGTGCTCCTGAAAAGTACAGATCCCTGAGTCCTGTCCCAAGAGAAACTGACTTAGCAGATACGGAGCTGCATGCAGGAAGCTCTGCTTCTAACAAGCCCAGTGTTAATGCTTTTACAGGTGGTCCTCTGACCACACTTGGAAAAATACTGCTGTAGTTGATTCTCTGACGACAGCTGCCTATGCAAGGACCTTCTTTTATTCATTCGGCATTCATTTTATTCCTTTCTCCCCCTTCTCTCCTCTCCCTCTGATCCTTTTCATCCTTTCCTGTCTCTTCCTTCCTGAGGATATCCACCCTCGAATGGATACAAAATGTACTTTTTGTGAGTTATCTTGTATAGTATCTCATGGATGTTAGTACATTCTGAGGGGTATTATGAAATATATAAGTATTATATCTGGAGTCTAACGTTATACATTCACTTTACACATTCCTAGCATATAGTACTTTGGGGACAAAAAGAACTGTTCAGGAGGGAAAAAAAAAAAAAGATACTATCTACATAGTATTGAAAAGGGATTAGATTTGAAAAAAATCTTAAGTGTAGCAAATGCATACTTAGGGATAGCAAAAGAAAGGTTTTGAGAAGTAAGGTATTTTTGCCAGACTTATATAGATAACAAGCCTGTGGGACTGAGAACAGTTCCAGAGACATTATCTGAAACAGAAGCCAAATCTGGACTTGGTGTCCAGCTGACAAGGTGACGGATGATGTCACCAAAACAAGCACCCCTCCCTTTGACTGGACTTTTGACACTCCTAAATGCCAGGTCAGAAACTACCACACCGGAATCTCTGGAAGTCTGATTTAATTTTATTTTGGCTTTATTTTTTCAGAGATAAAAAAGAAATAAGATCAATCTGACCTTGAAATATGCTTATTGAACTAACTTTAGAAATATTTTAGAGCTTTCTTAAGGCACAACAAAGTTATCGTGACTAGGTATTAAAGGAAATGCAAATAAAAATTTGCATACTTAAATGTTTTCCTCACTCTCGGTCCCTGAAATTCTTTCAACTATTAACTAATGATACATTTAACTAACTGAGCTGTTGTAAGTGGTTCCACACAGTATCCTAGACAAAAGACTCTAGTTTTTTTTTTTTTTAAGGTTTCACAGATTTCTGAGCCCTCGCTTAAGTGAAATACACATAAACATTTTTAAAATTAATTTGAAAGAACTCTGTCTACAGTCTACTGATAATTGAAATGCTACTGCCTGTGCATCATTACCATACTGTCTCTATTTTTATTTTGGAATTTATGGTCAAATGGCAAGCAGAGAACACATCACTAATCACTGTCATGTTAAAAGAAATTCATAGCTATTTCAATGGGATAAGAAAAGAACAAGTCCAATGTCACCATTATCTCACCTTATCTATAATAAAATTGGGTTTTATTTGAGATATTTTGTAACATGCAATTCCAGCAATTCATGTTAAAAGAGTTCTTTTTAAATGTTCAAAAAGGCTAGGTTGTGTTACATCGTTGCTGTTAGGAATGTAACTTCACATAACATTTTCTTGATGCTGTCTAGTGCACAGGTATCAAAGCCTTAAAAATGTGCATACCTTTAACACTACATTAGGAATTTATTTTAAGTAACTAATAAGACAACTGCATAACGATATGGGTGTTTTCCACAGCATTGCAACAAATTACATATATTCTAAATGTGCAGTAATACGGACCACTCTAGAATTATGCTATATTTCAGAAAGGAGATACTATGCAGATAACTCTGATTTATAAATGTAAATATTGGTCATAATATATATTAATAAGATTTCTGATTATAATTTGTATATTTTTATTATATATTATATGGTCACATTTTAAAATATACACATATATTTATATGTCTGTTTGTATAAAAACTTAAGAAGATAGCTAGATATTTATAAGATCCAAGATATATTCTAATATATTAATTGCCATTGTTTCTGGGAAGTGAAATTATAAGTACTTTTTCTTTTTAATTCAGGCTGCTTGCTGGCTTATAAGTCTATACAATAAACTTGAATATTTTCTAAGTAAATAGTAATGAGAGTGTTATGTAAATTTTAGAATATCAGATCTCTAGACCACTATGCAACCATTAGAATAATAATATGAAAGATTTTAACAACACAGACAATTCTGTTTGGCAATATGTGAATACACAGAACACAAAACTGTATATATGCTAAGATTCCAACTTAGTGTCAGAAAAGTTATCTGGAATGGAACACAGAAAGGTAATGCCAATGATTTGCTAGGTTCTGAAATTATGAGGGCTTTTTCTTTTTTTTAACATTTTAAATGTTAATAGTGTTATAGTTTTTAAAAAAATCTGAACTCAGGCATTTAGATCCAAAGTTGTAATCTACAAATATGAAGCACCCATTCTGAAGTTCAGACTCTGAGTACCTAGTTATTTCTGAACCTCTGGTAACTGGGTAAGGTCCTTACTGACTACAAAAGAAGAATGTGGGCTGTGATTATAGAAACCAAAGTGTTCATATTAAAAGTTAACAAGTGTAATCATAAGGACAGTTTATTTATATTATGCTTACAGGCAATGCCATGATGTCTGTATATTTTTTTTAAAGGACAAAAGCCAATCCTCAGGAGTTAAAAAATAATCCATCTTAACTTTAGTACTTTCATTTCGTCAAATCATGAACATGGATTTTGCAAACACTTATAATCGTAAAACTACACAGGAAAGATAATGTAATGAATTTAAGTGTGTAAAATAATTACCATGGTCATTCATTCATGCACATCTATAATCACAGCCCCTCGCTGAGCTCTGGCACATAAGTGCCACCTAAGACTTGGCTCCTGCAATTGAGATGTGAACCAGTTGGTGAAGGCAGGCGCCAAATGCCTCCTCCCACAGTTCAAGAGCTATAGATACTCTGAACTTTTATTTCTGGTCTCAAGGCCTTCAGAGAATGAAAACAATTCCAGAATGTCCCCTGCGGGATGGGAGTTTCTTTCTTTCATGGGTTTAATAAGACAGAACTTGCCCCATATCAGGCTTTCTTAACCATTCAATTATACTCATTAGCAAGACGGAGTTCAATTAAGTAAATCCAATAAAATTAGACTGAGAAAAGAAACAGCTATGAAGTGAGTGATCAATATTGGGGGGAGATTAAGAGTTTGTAAAATGTTCACATTCTGTTCTGTAGAGTGTACACAGTCAGAGAATAAACTCATTTTAAGCCGGCACTTTTTCAGAACCACGGTCTACACATTTTAATAGAACGTGAGAAATCAGAGAAAAGTCAGAGATAAGAAATCATGAAAGATGAAAAATAAGAGCTACAGTTAGTATTAATTGAATTTGAATGATCAGATATGTAAACAAAAAATGAGAAATTATATTTTAAAATATTAATTTAAAATATTGAACTCTGGGGACTTCCCTGGTGGTGCAGTGGTTAAGAATCCGCCTGCCAATGCAAGGGACATGGGTTCAAGCCCTGGTCTGGGAAGATCCCACATGCTGCGGAGCAACTAAGCCCATGAGCCACAACTACTGAGCCTGCGTGCCACAACTACTGAAGTCCACGCGCCTAGAGCGCGTGCTCCGCAACAAGAGAAGCCACCGCAATGAGAAGCCCGCGCACTGAAGTAGTCCCCGCTCGCCGCAACTAGAGAAATCCCATGCACAGCAACGGAGACCCAACGTAGACAAAAATAAATAAATAAATTTATAAAAAAATAAAATAAAATATTGAAATCTGTTGTAGTCATTACAGCAAACACTTTCTCCCTGACTGCAAATTCACCATTTAAATTGTAGAAAAGCTATTTTTTATTCAATCTTTTTTATCAACTGATTTTATAGAGATATGTGATATGGAGGAATATTATAGAATTGCCCTCACCAAAGAGCTCTGATTGAGGACAAACTATTATCAAATAAATCAATATGTAGTGACCACTTACACTGTGATAAGCACTGTGAATGTAAAGGTGAATACAGACCCTAACCTAACTGAGGAAATAGCCTAATGGGAAAGAGAAAGTTTTAAAAATACTTTCAATATATGACATGAACTATTACTGAAAGTTTGTAATACACATAAAACATGGGAAAGCAACAGAGGCAGTTGCTAATTCTCTGCGTAATAATTAGAGAAAGCAGGTGGTCCAGTGGGAGTGACATTTGGGAGATAATTTGCAAGATTATCATGACTTTCTCAAGTTGGAAAGTGTGAACCAGCGTTCTAGACAGAGAGCAAGTGTTACCCAAGGCCTGGAGGTATGAGTGTGCATGATATTTTGGAGGCCTTCTGGTGTGGCTCTAAAAGGTTGTGCAAAAGTTAGATTGTATTAAAATGTGACAGGCCAGTACGTTTATTATGTAGGTAATGGGGAGCCACTGATGATAGTTGAGAAAAGGCATGTCCAACTAGGCTTTCAGTTCCTAACAAACATGAAAAGAGTCAGAAAAGCAGGAGCAAATACTGGAAAATCCATATTCTTCAAACCAGAAGTGGGCAGTATTTCATGAAAGAATGTTGGAGAAAAGTGAAGAGAATGAGAACAAAGATAGAAAGAGCATGGATTTGGACTTCAGAACCACGTCAGCAGTGCAGGGAGACTTAACACCTGGGAGCACGGAATTGAGGAATAAATAGAATTGAAGTGGAGTCATAGGTATCCACTAGCATTTCCACATAGTTTTCATCAAATAAAAAGCAAGCAATGAGCAACGTGGCAGATGCTGGAGAAAGCAGCAGAGATACTGGAAAACACTGTTGTTTAAAATGAACCAAAATGAACAAAATTAAAAACAAGTAGACTGTAGGCTGGAAAAGAAGATATCAAAGGTACGAGAAATAGGTCATCATCCGAGACAAGGGAAGGGATGCCACGGAGAGCACAGGTGGGCGATCTGGAAGGGGACATGCTGCAACGTGCGGCAGGAAAGCCAGAGTGAAGACATGGATGGGTCTACTGGAAGCTGAGGGTACAGTTTGGTCGAGTTCACACTGACCAGCTGGTTTCTCAGTGAGTCAGCTGAATGAGCAGTAAGGGCAGCTTGAAAATAGTGGAGAGTTGAAAATAGTGGTAGATTTGAACTGGCCACTCTGGAGAATGGAAAAAGAATGCAACTCTCGGTAGGGAAAGGGACAGCTGAGTAGCCTGGAGGGTCCTGTGAATATGAGATTCTGAATTATAACAGAGTCCAGAAGCAGTTATTGGAGTCTCAAATAAGTTGATATTTGATGGGGGTCTTTGAAGAAGTCATAGGCTTTCAACCAGTAAAGAAGGATCAGGGCTTCCCTGGCGGCGCAGTGGTTGAGAGTCCGCCTGCCGATGCAGGGGACACGGGTTCGTGCCCCGGCCCGGGAAGATCCCACATGCCACGGAGCGCCTGGGCCCGTGAGCCATGGCCGCTGAGCCTGCGCGTCCGGAGCCTGTGCTACGCAACGGGAGAGACCACAACGGTGAGAGGCCCGCGTACCGCAAAAAAAAAAAAAAAGAGTTTGGCTAGAAAAGTGATTGAAGAAGAGGGACCAGTGACACCATTGGAAAGGTAAGTCAAGGTAGATGGAGAGGACCCTGACTGCCATATAAAGGAGTTTGACATTCATTCTGTTGGAAACAGGGGAAAATATTTTAAATAAGGGGATTGAATTAAACGGAGCATTTTAAAAAGGTAACACTGGTAGGAATGTGGAACCAGGATTGGATTGCTGGAGATTGTATTTATCTAACCACCTACCCGGAAAATCTAATCCCCAGCTATTTACACAAATAAATTTTTAAAACTCTAACATTATCTACACAAGGCCATTGGTTTAACTGCTTATGTTGATTCATTAATCAAGTATTAGTTCAGTTAGACTTGTATTTCAACTGACCAGTGGTTTCTGGAAACACACATCACTACGATTATTTTGTTATAGTCTGCTATTTTACACAAGATTCATGAACTTCAGAAATTAAGTATTAAGATTTTATACTCTTTGTCAATATTTATTAAGTTCCCCATCCTCTAAGCAGATCTAGTCAAAACTATTGCTTCTCCATTACAAGTGAATACAATTTGAAGCTTGAAACACAAAGAGAAATTAGCCAAGCATTACTGTACTTCTCTTTCTGCATCTGTAGTATGATGCATCCACATATTACCACGTTTGTTTCCCAAACCGTGCTCTTGTTTCCGGGAGTACAGTAAAATTAATCCACCTACTCAATGGAAAGAATTAGACTGTATTGAAAATTCAGTTACCGTGGCATTTCTGTGTGTATGTGTGCGTTTTTACTTTATTGGAAAAAGAAATAGTCTAAGGTTTGGAAACTCGGGTACATGTCTGAGTTCTACAAAATTCAGTTTTGTGTCTTTAGATGCATCCATTAAATTTATTGGATTTCAGTTTCTTCAAGTGAAAAATAAAGTTGGATTATTTCCTTTTCTTGCCTAAGGAGCTAAGATTAATTTTTTATGTCTGCTTCATTATTGTGTGCTTTCAATCTCTTATAAATCCTAGAATCTATGTAGCCGAGTTCAGCTTAATCTTAGGCTATGTCCTCTGCTGTAGTTCAGACACGTCTGGGCATATTTGTCAGGCTAGTGGGACAGACTGGAGAAGAGTGCATTTATCCACTCCTCGTGAATATCTTTCTTTGGCTTAAAAAGGAAGAGGCAATCCTTGTGCTCTTGGTTGAGAGGTATTGGGGAGATCAAACACGATAAGGACAGGATAGAGACACTCTTTCTGTTGATTTTGAAGCCTGTCTGAAGCCCCAAACTGGAGGAGAGTGATGCTAACAGCCTCGAGGAATAAATCATGACGCTGCGCAGGGGAGAGAAACCTTTCTGTTAAGAAGAGAGCATCTGATGTACCCACGTTCTGCAAACTCCTAGAAATAACACAGGGCAAAGGAGACTGATATTTCCCACCATGCACATGGGCAACAAGCAAGTAAAATAATTAAATGAATACGTATTAATTAAGCCTAAACACACAGGCCAATGGAGCTGGAGAATATCGAAAGGAAATTTCGTTATTATCTCAGCAGCAGCACTGAGTCCCTTTCCCTTCTGTCTCAGAATCAAGTTTCTGCACGAAACAGTTTGTCAGGAGGAAGCAGGCCTCCTTGGTCTCAGATGCTCTGGACTCTGCAGTCGGCTGCTTGCTCTGTCTCATCCGCTGTCTGCCTTTTAGACACTATTCCCTGTTCCCTGCTCCCACCACAGTGGTTTGTACCTGTCTTGAGCAATGATACTCTCCTTTTTGTACAATAGGTTTATATGTACTGGTCTTAATTACAATTTTTTTTCATTTTTAACATTTTCTGTAATAATTTTTTATAAGAGAACTTCTAAACTGAAAAAGGAAAACAAAAACCAAAATGGCTATAGTAAGCACACAGGAAGCAAGGGAACTCTCCCAAATATTCTTGGGTAAGAGCCAAATTCCTTCTTTTTTTTAATTAACTTATCAAGTATAATTAATTTACAATGTTGTGTTAGTTTCGAGTGTACAGCAGTCAGAATATATTTATATATATATATATATTCTGTTTTAGATTCTTTTTCATTATAGGCTATTACAAGACATTGGGTATGGTTCCCTGTGCTATATAGAAGGTCCTTGTTGTTTACCTATTTTATGTATAGTAATGTGTATATGTTATCTTAATTCCTAATTTTTCAGCTAGATCATTCAAAGGCAGAATCCTGTTAATTTTTAAAACTCTGCAGTAACTCAAGGTTTAATTATCTGACCTGTCAGTAGCAATTGACATAATTCATCTATACCCTCCTTCTAGTGATATTTTTATCAGTAAAATTCATAGATAAGATGCCCCAAATCTCTCAGTGTTTCTTCTCACCCTATTTGCCAGCGCCCTTCTCAGCCTGATTTCTGCATGCCTCCAGGCTCACTGCCCCTCTGCCCTCTTTCATCCACTGTCCTCCAGTCCAGAAGATCCCATTCACATCCACACTGATGACTCCCAAGTTTAGCGCTCCAGCTGGAACTCTCTCATAACTCCTGACAACACGGTCCAACCATGGACCCGACATCTCTTCGTGAATGTCCAAAGGCATCCCAAGCTTAATATGTCCAAAACTGCACTCTTAATCTCCCCATCTTCCATATTCCCTCCAAACTGTGCTCTTCCCACACCGTAATGGCTCAGGCCAAGCACCTGGCATTCCTCCTTGACTGTTCCTTTTCCTCACCTTGGGACTCATCCATCCATACAGCCATATATCGCAATACATATTGATCCTAAACACTGCTCAAATGCTCAACATCTCCCTAGTCCAGGACACCGTGATATCCTCCTGAACTGCTGAAACCACTTTCTAACTTGTCGCTCTGCATCTATGCTACCTTCCGACAATCAATTTTCTATGCTCCACAGCCATCACAATCTTCTAAAGACATAAATCGGATATTGCCACTCTGATGGCCAAACTCTTCTGCCATAAAATCCCAACTCTCCTCTATGGAAAGGCCACTTCCTCTCTCTCTGAAACTCACTTCCTACCCCATTTCCCACCTTGGCTGTCTCCACTCCCACTCGATGCCAAAATTACTCCTGTTTCCTGTTCTCTCTTCCAGATCTTCACGTGGTTGTCTGCCTCATTCATGTCTCCAATTAAATGTCACCTTCTCAGAGAGAAGATATTTAGGTATTTCTAACCGTCTTGCCTCCAGCAGGCTCTCCAGCCTACAGCCCCTACTGGCTTATCTGCTTTAGTTTTCGCTAGAGCACTAACCACCACGTGGAATTCTATTATATACTCTTTTTTGCACATTATCTGTTCTCTCTACAGACTGTGAACTAAGAACAGGAGCTTTGTCTGGTTTGTTTTTTATATGTACAGCACTTAGAGCAATGCTGGCATCTAGCAAACACTTGATGATATTTGTTAAATTAATAGATGACTGCCCCCTCCAAAACATCTTCGTTCCCATCCCCTGTCTAGGTAGGTGGTACCACTTCCTGTTCTTCCTCCAAGGCCTGAAACCTGGAAGTAATCTTGGGCTCTGTCTTCCTCACTATTTAAATCCAATGAGCCACTAGTTTCTGGGGATTCTCCCTCCTAAATACCTTTCTCCTCCCTTCTCCAGGGCACTGCCTTAGTGGAATGGTGGCTATGCTGTGACTTTATGTGTACTTGGGTTTCAATATTTTATTATTTGTTTGGGGATTTTGTAACCATTTCCTAACTAGTCTCCCTTATCTAAACTTGCACTCTTTTTACCTTCTTTTACCCACCAACATATTCTGTAAACTGAAAAAGTATTTATTTTTTCTATTATGTAAGTCTGTCCAATTATCTTTCTTGCCTTAAACCCTCTTGTCTTCCCACAGCCCAGAGGGTAAAGTCGAATCAGTCAGGTGGGTATATAAGACCTTTCACCCAGCCCTGCCGGGACCCTACCTCTTCCTGCTGTCCTTCCACACTTGAAGTTTAAGGCCAATGCGCATAACCATTCCTGAGCAATTCATGGCATTTCACCCAGCAACATCTTTTTTTTTTAATTGAAGTATAGTTGATTTACAATGTTTTGTTAGTTTCAGGTGTACAGCAAAGTGATTCAGTTATATATATATATATATATATATATATATATATATTTCAGATTATTTACCAATATAGGTTATTACAAGATACTAAATATTATTCCCTGTGTTGTACACAGGGAATTCTTGTTGCTTATCTATTTTATGTATAGTAATTTGTATCTGTTAATCCCATGTCCCCCTAAGATATCCTAATCTATCCCTTCCCCCTCCCTTTCCCCTTTCGTAACTATAAGTTTGGTTTCTGTGTCTGTGAGTCTGTTTCTGTTTTGTATATAGATTCATTTGTATTATTTTTTAGATTCCACATATTATAAGTGAGATCATATAATACTTGTCTTTCTCTGTCCGACACAGTATGATATTTTCTAGATCCATCCATGGTGATACCTGTTTAATTAGTCCTACTGTATTTATCTCCTTTAAAAAAACTTACATTATGTATCAGATCAATACATAATAATATGGTCTATAAAATTTAAATATCCAATATATATTTCTTACTTTAATTTTTGATCGGTCCACATATAAGATTCTACATATAAGTGATATCACCGATATTTGTCTTTCTCTGTCTGACTTGCTTCACTTAGTATGATATTCTGTAGGTCCATCCATGTTGCTGCAAACAGCAAAATTTCATTCTTTTTTATGGCTGAGTAGTATTCCACTGTATATATGTACCACACCTTCTTTATCCATTCTTCTGTCATCACCCATCAACATCTTTACACAGAACATTCTTTCTACTGGGAAGATTCTGCTGCCAATAACTTGCTCCTCCTAGAAAACTCCTTTGCTGTTTGGAAAGCACAATTTGAGGTTCCTTTCTCCAGGAAGCTTCTCCTTCCTCTCCAGGCCGAGTCACCCTCTCATCAGCAACCTCTCTGTATTTTAAAAGTGCTCCCACTGCTGCACTCTGTATTCAGTGTTCCAATTCATTAGCTTAAATATTTGGCTTCCCTACCAGTCTTAGAACCCTTTGAGGATGGGGCCAGTGCTTTATTCATCTTCTAATCTTCCACGTGAAGATGGAGAACAGAATCCAGAATAGAAGCCTTGTGAACGCATGCATATTTGCCAAACTCAATGAAAATATGCTTCCATAAATTGACATCATGTATAGGTTCACTGTTTTTCAATAAATCATCCATGTTAATGAGTGTATTTTCAATGTCATTTAAAACTTTCAGCCCTTGACTTGCCAAATAAGTCTGTTGCTGAGGGAGGGGTAGCAGGAAGAAGTTCTTTAATTTTAAAAGTGCATCTTAGAGAGAATTGCTTCCAACTAGAAAGGGAATAAAGGAAATGTCACACTGAGAAAGGACAAGGGGGTGGAAGGAAGCCTAATGAGGGCAGAAAGGCACAGAGGTACATCCATCGGTGACAGGTTACAACCCATCCAACCAAGATGCTTTTCAGTGGTTTACTAATAAAGCAAATGTTATTACATGGTTTCAGCTTTCCGTTTGAGGTCTACAGTCCAACAGAGGTGAAAATGACATGACTGAAGAGAAATCCAGATACAAATGGGAGGAGCATCCTTGACCAGAGGAAGGCTCCTTGTCTCTAGAAGCCACAGCCATGGAGCACTCTGCGAGATGACCATGTCACTAGGGCAGGAGCTGGAAGCCTTCACCTCAAGGTCAATAACTTAACTCAGTAAACAGAAGCCTCCAGGCCAAGCCCTTAACGACTCGGAACCTCTACCCAAACTTCCGTTAAATAGGAAACTGACTCTTAGGAGTGTTGCACGGGGACCCAGAGCCCTCCCTCCAGTGGGTGGATGGCTTCCATGTTTCAAGGGGTGCAGGTATCCCTTCCATCCTTCTGCTGAAAATGGTCCCACTCTCCACCTGCTGAGACTCAAATGGAAAATATCTTCAGAAAGCTTCCCCTTACAGCTTCGTGAAGGATGGAACGTTTCCCTACGTTGTTTTCCACCATGTGCTTGTTTACATGTCTGTCTCCTCTTACTGTCCTCCTCTTCCCTGTAACCAGAAGCTTCTATCTCAGCGTTCGAAGATGCTAGACACCCAACCCACGTGTGTGGAATGAATGGATTCGGGAATGACAGGTACAAGGGACCATCATCATGGCTCATTCGTTTCTGGGAGTGGCTCCCCTCAGCTGCCAGACAGGCCTTCAGATGAGGACAAGTGGACATATTTTCCCTAAAATCCCTCAGAAATTAGGAAAACAAATTCTCCTCATGTCTCTGAAAATATTTTCAAATATCTTTTATCCTCACCCGTGAGAGTCTTTTCTCTCATTTTACAAAGGAGGATGCAAAGCACAGATACAAGTATACATAAAACATATATGTTTTGTTCTCCTACACGATTTTTCCCCACAGAGGATACCTATACATAAGCACCTAAGAAACTGCACCCAGTGGTCTAGCAAAACCATTCTATTTTATTTCATTTCCAGAAAGAATTGTGCCTAAGTTGTTATAAGTGGACAAAGGTTTTCCCTGGACTGATTGTGTCAGAAGTTATAGAAGCAAACATTTCATTTCACATTTCTCTGAATTTGGGTCAATAATAGTAGGACTGTCACCAAGACAGCAGAGACTGATGCAGTGAACCCCCAAGACGGGCCAAGCACATTCCCAGAAGATCCGCAGTCAGAAAGTGCTCAACTGAGGCTTTTGGAGAAAACAGGAAATTCTAAGAAATCACTTGGAAAGACTGGCAGAATGACTACAGATACTCTGACATAAACATATGACACTTAAAAAGAAGGGTAGAGATAATGGGAACACTTGTAACCCCAGAGTAGTAGGAAAGACTGGAGGAGTCGTCAGGCATAAGAGGGTTTAGACTTGTAATGTATGAGTGCAATGCTTCAAAAAAAAAAAAAATTAGAGGAGAATTACATCTTGGCAGATTACAGTCAGTAGGGTACATAAAAGAATATTCTAATAAAATGGTGAAACACAGAATGGAGAATCTTGGACTAAAATGGAGTTCTATCTGGTATGCATATATATATATTTTTTTCATTTAATCCATCACAACCTTATGCTACATGATTACCATTATTACAAGTAAGGACGATGAGATTCTAAAACTTATGAAATGTGACCAAGTATCAGGAAAACTCTGAACACAAACTCTACCTGCCTCAAAAGGTTCTTTTTTCTCCTTTCACAGGAGTGATTCTTTAGCACAGGCTTATCTTCACTTGGCAGCAAAAACAGAAGAGATTCACAAAGATGGAACCTGGAATTCTAGGAGCCTATGATTCTACAACATTATACAAAGCCATTAACACACATTAGGTAGGAAGTCTCCAAGCCAGTCCAGTTCATGGACAGGTTAAAAAGAAAAAGAAAAAAAAATACTGTTCTAAGGAAATAATAAAATAATAAGGAAATAAATATTAAGAGTTTTGGGACTCTTGGAAATCTGATGAAAGATACAGACTTTCTCCTCGGATGCTTTGCATTTTAATTCAAGGTGTTCTTGGAGACCTTCAAGCTCACTCATGACCATTTGATGTTTACTTATTACTTAGCTTAACCTTTTTCCAAGGACTTCCAACAATTTCAGCTTTTAGATTCCTCATAAATATTCAACCTTTAAAAATTAAAACTTGACTGAGGAAAAATTCTGACGTTTTGATTTGAGAATAAAACATTGATTTAACCTCTAGCTAGCTAAGAACACCTTAAGATTTGCATTTCTATCACTGTATACTTGCATCTGATTATTTTAAGAAGAAATATAAAACTGCTCCTGTATTATCAGAGCAGCCTCCAGCTTCTTGAATCTTTATTTTTAAAGAATATATCCCATTTGTCTTAGAGTTCTGTGCCTTTCTATACTATATACTTTGTTTTATTTCAAGATATATGTTTTTCCTTCAGGATTATTTCATTTACCTGTAGTTTATCAAAGATCACTTTAATAACTCCCTGTTTTTATCTCCCTTCTTTCAAAAATTCCACGGGCTGATTGCAAGTCTTAAGATGTAAGATTGTTGAAATTATGAGTTTCCAATGGCATATGCATGAAAGCCCAGGTAACAGCTAACATCCCTGAACTCATCTGATGGTCCAGGGGCTGAAGATCTAAATGCTACACACGTGTTCACTTTCACCTTCATGGAAAAGTTACTAAAAAGCCCCATCACTTGGTTCCACCTGGGTACTTCTGGCTTTAGTCAATATTTTACATAATCTCAAAATTGGCAAAAAATAATGATGGTTAAGCATAATAAAGTTTATGACATTTTTCATAGACCTTCCCCAGGAAATCAACTGAGAACGTTCTGGTTGATTTATGTGAACTGAGGGAAGATATATAACATTCTGCCGTCTTAGGACTCCAACAGTGCCTGGCATTAAACTTTTAAATTATCTGAGCACAGTTAACAGTCAAGTACAGGACAAGATCAAGCTGGATTTAAGTGATGAGACCCCCAACACCCCTGTGATCCTTTCTACACACAGACCTCTCAGGAAGGATTATCTATCGGGGAAGGACTTCCAATCCCTGACTTATCCTCTTACTGACTTGTATTCCTAACATGCATATGGTTCATCACTGTAGCTCTCATTTCCTTCAAAACTGCAAAGTAAATAAAGCCACTAAAATAGACCACCGGATTGTAGATATGCTAACTGGCACATTCTGGGTAAACTACTTAATTTCTTTAGGGCTCACCTTATATGTAAAGTAGGAATAATCATGGTACTTGCTTTATAGGGTTGTTGTGAATATTAAATAGATGAGCATATAAAGTGGTGCATGGTCTGTGCTCAATATGCTGGAGATATTACCATAGCATCAATTTCTTCCCCAGGTAGTATCTCATTTTGCAGAAGAGTAGAACATAAATACTTGCACTTCAAACTGATTGCACAGCTTTAATAGTTCTTTTGTTTCATTGATCTATGTTTATATATTAGTATAAATACACACATACAGTATCAAAACATAAGATGGGTTAATATCACATGGCTCTCCCTTAAGGGATTATATTTTGATTCACCTATTTGCTCTGGCTAGAGCTTTGAATCATTTCCATATTTAAATGATACATAAAATTTGCTAATATACATAAACAATTTTACCATCTGGGAGCTCCAGCCTCGGTTTGGTTACATTGTAGAAAGTAAGAAACAGGATATTTGAGCTGAAATACTGCTTCTCACATACAATTTCCAAACTGCGCAGGCGATTTTTAACACTTAGAGTTCTAATGAGACAGGTTTACATGCATCTTGAGAAAGCAGCAGCGGAAGAATTCACTCTGTCCTGAATGCAAGGGTAGTAAATAACACACTAACTGCATATAGTTTCCAGATTTAAATACGAAGGATTTTTTTCAATGATGAGTGAGACTGTAACTAATATAAACTAGTCGGTAAAAAGGGTGATAATTGTAGCCAGTTAAAATTTTAAAGGACAGAGTATAAATTTGAAGAAATTACAACTGCCCTAAGAACAAATTCATGCATAGAGCTAGAAAAGCAATTCACACTGGACTATGTAGATAAAGGGACAACCTCTGGATGTAAATACTGTTGACCCTTGAGCAACACAGGGGTTCGCAATGCCCATCCTCCATTAAGTGGAGAATCTGAGTATAAATATAGTCAGCCCGCCATATACACGGTTCCTTCATAGCCCCAGTTACACACCCCCGCTCTCAACCAATCCCATGTAGCACTGCAGTATCTGTTATTGAACAAATCCACTTGTAAGTGGACCCAAGTAGTCCAAACCCACACTGTTCAGGGGTCACCTGTAGTGTACATAAATACGCATACACACACACAAAGAATACAAAAGATACAAAAAGACTAGTTTCACTTGGTAAGACGCTGTGGGCTGTTGGAATTATAATAACAAGCAGCAAATTTTAAAGATCAAAACCCAGCTATCTTCCCACAGGGGTAGGAGGACAGCAGGGGGTTAAGATCCTGGAAGACCCACTGGGCAGGCTCCCAGACACCTTCCTCTGCTCTGTCAGAACTGTGTGCCCATGAAGTCTTCTTTTAGGTTTATCCAGGATCCTAAATTGAACTGAATCATAAATCCAAATGCTTTTCATGGAAAAAGTTACCAGAAATAATTCCAAATAACTCCAAATGCTTGATAAGAGAAATGAGGGGAAAAACTGTCATACAGAGTGAAGTAAGTCAGAAAGAGAAAAAGAAATACTGTATGCTAACACATATATATGGAATTTAAGACAAAAAATGTCATGAAGAACCTGGGGTAAGACAGGAATAAAGACACAGACCTACTAGAGAATGGACTTGAGGATATGGGGAGGGGGAAGGGTAAACTGTGACAAAGTGAGAGAGTTGCATGGACATATATACACTACCAAACGTAAAACAGATAGCTAGTGGGAAGCAGCTGCATAGCACAGGGAGATCAGCTCGGTGTTTTGTGACCACCTAGAGGGGTGGGATAGGGAGGGTGGGAGGGAGACGCAAGAGGGAGGAGATATGGGAATATATGTATATGTATAGCTGATTCACTTTGTTATACAGCAGAAGCTAACACACCATTATAAAGCAATTATACCCCAATAAAGATGTTAAAGTAAAAAGAAAAGAAAAGCAGCCACTAACTAAAATGACCAGAAATGCGTCCCCTGGAGATAAACAGCTGCATTGGCCAAGGGCTCCTTTCCTGGGTCTCCTTGGCTTGTGGGTAGTGAACTCATCCAGACACATCGGTCGGGGTGCTAAGTACTCTATCTATTAAGGTCGGTGAATGAAAACTGTACCAGAAGCATGACGGTAGGCGTCGCCCAAGCATACGGGGTGGGGGTGGGGGGCCGTAATGGACTATATGGTGAGATTTCTTCCCTCAGCTTCCCTCCTCCTGGCACTAGCGGTCTTGTAGCTTTGTGTAGCCCATTTGGCCGTCCTACCTGTCGTCCCAAATGACAAGAGACATATAGCAGAGCAGGAAGCAAAGACGCTTCACCTGTAATGCAGCTCAGCTATGCCAGGGTGAAGGGCGGGAGCTTGGGGGAGGGGTACTTTATTGTTGACAGAATATAGCCTAAGTGTCATCAGATTAGCATTGTTTCTGCTCAACATGAGGCATACCTACAGCAAACTGTTTCTGCCAAGAGGGCTAAAATGCCAGGGCTCTTGACAGTGAGTGCAAAGGTTGACTGTGCAGAACACATGAAGCTGCCAGGACATCACAGTTACAGACACGGAAGAATTCAGGTTGGAGAGATGGAGGGCTTCAGCACCACGGACAGCGTCACTCGGTCGTTTACACAGGAGGAAAAGCAAGGTGTTACTCAGAATTCAAAGACCACCAAACAAGAGACTAAGCACCTACTGTAACTAAGCAACAAGGGCCCTGAAACAAGACTGGGCAGCGTAGCTCCCAGCACAGGAGCCACACCGGCCACTGTAAGGACCATGAAGGAAGCCAAATCCCACTCCCTGCTGTCAGGTAGCGCCTATGCTGGCGCCCCCGTAAGGAGGAGAGGAGGAAAGGCAGATTCACAACCAATCACCTGCACTCAGGTGTCCGTCATTCTCACAAACACGCTTACCACAAAAAAAAGTCTTGAGTAAAATAATCTTTAGGGATACCTGACTCCGGAACACCCCCTATAACACTTCTAATCAAGATTCTAGGGCCTAGAAGAGGTAAAGGAGGAAAACAATGCTCATCTTTCTACCAACTTCTTTCTTAACAAAGATTCTTTCTCTGGCCGAGCTACAGGTTATGCGATCCCTGCTCTAGTGCAACACCTGTGCATCTGCATTGACCAGAGACTTTGGACTCTGATTTCATTCCTAGAACTTGTCTTTCTGGGCCTTCCAAACCATAACTCGGATTTACCCACAAACATTATGATAATACCCTTGGCTTGTATTGTCACATTTAACTGACTTCTAATTGACCTGACGGAAACATTAAAAATCATTTCCAAAATGTAATTTGAATACTTTGTTCATCAAAGTCTCATATTTTTTTAAATATAAAAAAAATTCTATTTACTTTCAAAAAAACCATTTCAGGTTGCTTATGTGGAAAACGAGGTACAGTTTCCTCATTCAGAGTCAGCCAGCTCGTTCTCTAACTCAGAGAATCTGCAGTGTCTACACACTACACAGCATTCGGTTTTTCCCAGTAGGAAGCTGAATTCCCCTAGATAGTCAATTTCCATAGAAACAACAGCAAACAAAGGAGTAAAAAATGGAATAAAAATCATAATCCAATTTTCTCCGTATTTTATATTGTATATATTCATTATACTGCATATATTTATAATTTATATACACACAAATTTGTTTTTAAAAGCAATGCTTTCTAATTGTCACCTGCACAGTCATGAATCACTCTGTGAATATATGTACACATGAGCACAGTGTGGAAAAAACATAAATGAATGTTCATTTTAGAATCATGACACTGACAACTTTAAATCCTTCCTCTGAGTAATGCCTGTTGACAAGTCAGAAGAAGATATTACCAAGGAAACTCAGAAACTTGAGGTATAAGCTGTCATTTAAAAATCTAAGATTTTTTTCTTTTATCAGATATAGATAAATCAATTCCAATATAGGCTCATTAACACTGAATTATTTTGCTAAATAAGTAGCGGTGATGAAGGTCTGCGAGAATCAGAATGTCTTGCATCCCTTCTTATTCTCGTTATTGACCATAAGTAAATCCAGCCACTTCTCTTCTCCACTCACTTAAATTGCTTTAAACACAACATGTGGCAGCTCCCTAGAGAATTCTGACATGCAAATAAATAAAATGAACACTATTAAACTCTGTGATGAAAAAGAAAATAAGAAAAGAACATGGACTCTTTCAATATTAAGAATTCTTTGCTGATTGAATCTGCTTTGCTGATGTGAAGCTACCTCCATTTTAACACAGATGATGTATAACTCAAATGAGTTCCTAAAAGAAAGTAAATAAATCAAAGAAGGCAGGAAAATCATTTCTCACCTGCTAGCGAGAAGACCAAAAATGCATTTCTACCTCTAAAGCATCTTGCAACATAATGGAAACGAGGTAAAGCTAAGTTTAAAGCTCATATAAAAGCATTCAATAGCTTTCTATTTACTGAAGAAATTGATATCCTTGACAAGTGACATTTCTGAGATGTAGACGATTGCCAAAGGAAAAAAAAAATTAAATCCATCACAAAGTCCATTACTGAGAAGTTATAAATGTGCATGCAGATACAAAAGGAAAACACAATTCACAGAAAAATTGGGGGAATTATATGGAAATTTAATTTCTTTAAATAAATACATGACATAATCATAACAGAATAATGAGAGATAATTTTGAACCAAGTTAATAAAGAGCTCAATCAAGCACTTATAGCAGAAGCCTACTCAAATATCACCAACCTCTTTTCAGTAAAATCGATTTACAATGATGAAGTTAACAAAGAACGGTCAGTGGTCAGATGAAGCTGGTGGCATTTCTACTTGACTAGCATAACACTTAAGTCCCAGTCTGTTTTTTCAGGACATCTTCTGACATCTACCCAGTCCCAGAACAATGATTAAGTATGATATGAACATGTCGTAATAGCTGCCTAACTGCAAGCAGGGGAGATCTTCTAAAGCAAAACTGTCCAGGACTCTCCACAGCATACAATCAGCAACAGTTTCCCACTTTCTCCTGGATGAAGTGTCTCTTGAATATGACACGGTTCCCACGTGGCTCCTGGCTTCATCACCTTTTCTCTTACCACAGTCCTCTTCCCACGCTAGGCTCCAACAGCCCCGTGTTACCTGCTAGTAGCCAAGTTTTCCAGGCTCTCAGAAATGTTATTCAGGGCTGTCACCGCTGTTCTCTGCTCTGACCGCCCCTGCCTTTTGGTTCCCCCGGAGAAACCCTCACTCTTATTCCAAGTGCAACTTGACTGTACTGTCTCCTTTGAAGTCTCCCCTGCCCCCGGGACAAACTGGTCACTTATTCTTTTGTACCTACCCTATACCCTGGACACAGAAAAAATCCTAAAACTTTGAACACTTTATCATACGTAGGGAGGCCATATAGGATTTTAGATTCAGATGGTCTAGGTCAGAATCTTTGCTATGCAGCCTTGTGACCCTTGGCAATACACCTAACCCCTGAAAGCCTCAATTTCATCATCTGTAAAATGGGAATAATAAACACAACTCAAAGGGTTAAATGAGGAACTACATTTAAATAATTTATTATCATTCCTGGCACCTACGTAGTGCTCAATGAATGTAATTGGGTAGTAAATATGAGTTGGCAGCAGCAATAAGGATAGTCGTTGTTGTTTATGTGATGGCCGCTTCCTACAAAACTGATCATCTCTTCCCAGCAGAGATAATGTGCACTTCATCCCTGACCTTTGTGCTCAGCAACAAGCCATCAGGTGGTATCTCTGTTAAAAATGAGAAGTACACCTGGTCCAACATTATTTGGCACTTTTGCTCTCAGATTCGCTCCCCACTCTTCCTTTCTTCTGCTTGGAATACATGTGGGTGTGAAACTATGTTTCTCCCCCTGCCCAGACAGTAGGCTTTGGCTAAGTTTGGCTGGTGCACCCACTGGTTTAACCTGGTACCTCTGCTTCCTGGGACCCAGTCACCCCATCTCTGCTTTTTGCTTCTCCAGCGAAGGCAGACAGCTTCTGGTGCTTGTCAACCTGCTTGCTTCATTTTCCCATGGTTATTCTTGTAGCTCTTCCATCTAATTCTAACCAACCTATTTTAAATGCTCCATATTAAAGTGAGAGAGTGGCATGGACACATACACACTACCAAATGTAAAATAGATAGCTAGGGGGAAGCAGCCTCATAGCACAGGAAGATCAGCTCAGTGCTTTGTGACCACCTAGAGGGGTGAGATAGGGAGGGTGGCAGGGAGATGCAAGAGGGAGGAGATATGGGGATATATGTATATGTATAACTGATTCACTTTGTTATACAGCAGTGACACACTTTGTTATAAAGCACTAACACACCATTTTAAAGCAAATATACTCCAATAAAGATGTTATAAATAAATAAATATCCTCTATTGATTTATCTGGTACAAATATGCCTTCCCGGCTGCACCCAGTTTTTTTCTGAATGGGTCTGATTATAGTCGCAGGGGCCCACAAAGCTTAAGTGGAGATAATAAAACATTTGCTCTGCCTGTTTCACAGGGTAGTTGTGTGGGATCCAGGAAAATCCTGCTCATGAAAGTATTCTGAAACTATAAATGGTTGCACAAATGTAACATTTTTCTCTTAGCATTTTCAGTTGCAAAGGAACAGCTTAGTTTCACTGATCTATAGCAGCAATGTTCCAAACGATACCGATGTCTTCCAATGACATCATGCCTGTAATTTGCACAGTTGAATAAAGGGGAGGACAAAGTCCAAGAGATAACTGAGCTTGGCATTGCAGAGCTCCTATGAGCTCGTAAGTCAGAAGACACAGATAGAAACAGTGAAAATTATGATTTTACGGAAGACGAGGAACCACTTGGAAGACAGCCACCTTAGACGTTCTCCAAGTCTTAATTTTGAAGAAGAGCAATCACATCAAACTCCATAAGAATTCATGCAACGGCAGGTTATAGTATCTGCCTATTTGAGAACAACGCAAAAGCAAAAGCAAAAGCAAAACATATATGCAGATAGGAAAGCTTTGCTTAGGAAATCCAATTTTCAAGTAAATTTTTGAGTTCTGAATTAAGACATATTACAAAGCAGCTATCTGAAACACAATAATTTTAAAAACAATCATTAAGACATGATAAATGTTTTTTTTAAACTGCATAATTGTGAAATTCAAATAAAGTCTATAGTTAATGGTAGTGTACCAATGTCAATGTCCTTGTTTTGATAATATATTCTGGTTATGTAAGATGTCATCACTGGAGAAGCTAGGAACTCTGTACTAATTTTGCATCTTCTTATAAAACCAAAACTATTTAATTCAAAATAAAAAGCTAAAGAAAAAAAGACAGTATTTCATATGCCAAGGGGATGTATACAGGAAAAAATCCATTAAAATTTGAAGTGCAGACTTTGTACTCTTAAAAGGACTGTCTGGGACTTCCCTGGTGGCACAGTGGTTAAGAATCTGCCTACCAATGCAGGGGACACGGGTTTGATCCCTGGTCTGGGAAGATCCCACATGCTGCGGGACAACTAAGCCCGTGCGCCACAACTATTGAACCCGTGTGCCACCACTACTGAAGCCCATGCACCTAGAGCCCATGCTCCGCAACAAGAGAAGCGACCGCAACGAGAAGTCCTCGCACCGCAATGAAGAGTAGCCCCCGCTCGCCGCCAACTAGAGAAAGCCCGCGTGCAGCAATGAAGATCCAACGCAGCCAAAAATAAAATAAATACTTTTTTTAAAAAAAGGTCTCGATGAAATTAGAAACAAAATTCTTGCTCTGCTACGTGACCAAGCTACTTATGCATTTTCGTATCACTCCACAAACATTCACCATCAAGACATTATGCTCTCATATATGACCACATTTTCCTCCTCAGGCCTTTTACCATTTGGAAGATGTTCTACAGTCTTTTCTGAACCATCCTTCACTTGGCCATGGGTTTCAAGCAATTTAAACTCCTCTGATTGAAGTTTACTCACTCCTCAGGAACATTCAAGGACAACTGGTCACCAAATACCCACAACTCGCTTTTCAAAATTTCAAACAGACCACATTCCTATCAAACGTGAGGCTCTGACCACTTCCCATTGATATTTACCTCTTGGTTGATATGTAAGGCTTGTTTGAGGACTGGGAAAACATCTGGACAAATAGCACAGTTCCATTCTTAACCATGTAGATGTTTGGGGATGGACCCTTAGGGATGGGTTCCTCCCAGAGTCTGGTGATGCCCGCAGTTACTCAGAAGGATGCCTCGAGCCCAGCACTGACAGGGAACATGATTATGTAAGTTCTGACAGCCATCCTGACTTTCCTCCAGATGAAAAAACATACAGATCCTTTTCTTGGACTCAACAGAATTCTTCAAGCTCGAAGACGTCACTTTCAAAGAAACAAACATACTCTTAGGGAAACTGCTCTATAGGATATGAAAGTATCTGTCCTGGGGCTTTATCTCCTTCCAAAATGTTACTGCGACACACAGGCACAGCTTGGGCGAGAAGCAGGGAAAGTAAGAAGTCAGCAGGCTCCCTCTCAACCCCTCCCTCAGATGTAAAGAGCTGCTGGGGGCGCACCACATACAGCATCAATGCTACTGTCTGGCTGGGAACGTTCTTAGCCTTTCTGCGCCTCATATAAAGTACCACCACATGTTTGACGTCTGTGATTAGCTTGGATGAATTTGGCACAGTGCTTGGCTCACAAGAAGCCCTTTGCTTCCTGAAAGCTAGGAAGTCAGAGGTAGACCTATTATTCTGAAATACCTGGGCACTGACTCTGCTCTCTTCCCATGGATGACTGATACTGATTTTAGTTCAAGATCAGGTGCGCCAAGTCTTGACGAAGATTCCCTCCCCAGTCCTCCATGATGTGCAATTCTTCTGCAATGTCCATGTTATCCCTGAGGGTCACAAGGATACACAGCAAGAACTGAAGCTTCCAGGGCTTCACAGACCCCATGTTGCTCCGGCAGCATCATATGGCCACTGTGGGGCCCTGTTAAGGACTCTAGGGAGGGGGCCTTGCGGGGGGGTGTACGTTTGTGGGGAGGTAACTTTGCTGTATCTGCTCTAGCTTTAAATGCACTTCGTTTCCACTGAGATGTTCTTTACCTTGTCTAACACACACACACACACACACACGTACATATAACATGTGTGTGTGCATGCGCTGTTTGTGAATAAATATATATAATTTAAAAAAATATCTTGACAATAAAGTTGGGAGAGCGATCTCTTCTCACCAGTTCACCCCCATCGTAACCAGTGCAGCCCTCAGTGATGGTCTTAGCTGCGGTGATCCTTATCATCGTCTTGTTTCTTCACTGTAGATTCATCTCCATTTGTTATACTCACCCTTCAGAAACCTGAGAAACCATGATCAGGTTTTGATGAGGTCCAAACCAGAAGTGCCTTCCCTGTTCCACCAGATGGCAGTCCCGCATCAGGACCAGAAAAATAAAGGGGCGTGGGAGGGAGTTGGTGGTAATATTTTGGATATAGAAGTATGTAATTCTGGTATTTTCTGTGATGGGGAATACTGACAAATATACAGGCTGATTCCATAAGAAACGAAGTGTAGGTGTTTTGTACAAACTCATCACAAGTGTTCTGCAAAAATACAAAAGCAAACAATTGGAACTGCACAAATTAAAAATATTTTGAATACTGACCTAAGCTTCTGCTACCTGACACTGAGAGTTGAAAACAAACTTACAGAACATAGAATGTGTTCAAGTATGTGGTTACAGTCACTATCTGGATTTGGTTAGTATTCTAAATATACCTCTGCTTCATAGCTAAAAATTGCCTCAAATTTTTCATTTGGAAAGTTAATATGTCCTGACGACGTACTGCCGTAGAACTAAGTTAGAATACAGGCACGTGTAGTGAGCAAGCTTCAAGGAATTGTCTTTCTGTGGTGATAAAGGGCTCTTTTAAAATCTAGTTTTGCTCAGCAACATGGGGTGTATGAAACCTTTCCATCTGTCTCGCTCTCACAGCAGCCTTTAGCAAGGACCAGGCTGATAGCTCTCGTCCATTCCTGGGAAATCCAGTCCGGAACCTAACACATCTCTCATGCCAGTGGCTTGGCCCTACTTCAAGACCTTGTCATTCTCTGGCAGTAAGTGATGCTAATGAAATAGCATCTACTTCAGGATGCCTGATGTGATGTCCATGAAGGGCTAAAGGGCAAGCTCCATAGATAAGAATGGGCAGGCTCATGCTTGTAGCCTTTCACCTACAGAAGCCGAATGGGGAGCTGGCCTCTATCGCTTGGTGGGTGCGTTGCTTTTAGGATGTGCTAAACTAACTAGATCAGGATGATCTGGCTTTACCTTGCTTGTTAAGGTAGCATTTTTCAGCATGCTCTGGACATCACCTAAATCAACCTTTAGCTTCAGCTTTCAATTTTGTATTTTTGAAACAAACTGTTGTACATTTCTGTGCATGAGTCTTCTGCACCTTCAACTCCTCTTAGTTGGAAGTCATCTGTAAACCCCTTTGATGGATGGTTCAGAATCTTTTCTGTAGGTAGATGTTAGCATATCATGCTTATCTTTAGTAGTTTTCTTACTTCCTGGAGAGATCGATTAATTGTTCCCTATGGCCTTTGGTCCCGTTAGCAGTTTTCCAGTATTAAAGAAGCTTGTGTTTCTTTTTTTAGCCATTTGCCGCCACATTTTTCATGTGTCCAAAGACATTTTCCTCCTTGATACTGTGCCTTTTATCACAGATTATTTACTTATTCTGATTATCACTGGTAGGTAATATGAGTTTGTACTTTGCTTCCCTAATATATATTTATCTTGTATGATCCAAGTATAGAGAGATTTAGAGAAGGAAAATTATTTGGAAAAAAAATTTCTACATTTCTTCCAGAATTTTGGGTCAGGCATATTTTTTTGTTTAGGTATTAC
The DNA here is from genome assembly GCF_963455315.2 of Globicephala melas. Lineage (NCBI taxonomy): Eukaryota > Metazoa > Chordata > Mammalia > Artiodactyla > Delphinidae > Globicephala > Globicephala melas. The sequence continues at coordinate 5,655,282 of NC_083327.1, read as the reverse complement.
AACCAAAATGTTGATGTCTACAGATATGTGTTAATTTCATCATTGTGCAAGTGAACTAAAACCAATTAATTTACCACAAAGTTTGTCAGCAGTGGTAAAAATACCACTATGCTTTTGGAGATAACATACACTTATGCACCATTACAGTGCATGGTTCAATTTCCCCTGCACATAAGGGAAGGCATAAAAATGGAGCTTGGCAAAGTCTACATTTTACGACAATTGAATTGCATTACATCACAAAAGTAATTATCACATATTATAGATTCAACAGGAAAAAAAAAAGTAGGTCTGCTAGGCTGTTTTGTAATATTTTCTATAATCAAGTAGCTAAATGGGTCACAATGTAATACTTTATATATTTTTCCTAACCCAAAGCCCTGTAGAAAATCGACCTAATTCAAGTACTTCTCAGCTGACATCACTGTTCAAATGGTATTTTCCTGCAAAGAAAAATTACATGGCTAGAAGAGTGTCCAGTAGTAATGTGCTTGCTAGGTAGTTTTTTCTATACCCTGAGAAAACCATAATTCAAAAAAAGTCACGTACCACAACGTTCTTTGCAGCTCTATTTACAATAGCCAGGGCATGGAAGCAACCTAACTGTCCATCAACAGATGAATCGATAAAGAAGATGTGGCACATATATACAATGGAATATTACTCAGTCATAAAAAGAAATGAAATTGAGTTATTTTTAGTGAGGTGGATGGACCTAGAGGCTGTCATACAGAGTGAAGTAAGTCAGAAAGAGAAAAACATATACCATATGCTAACACATATATATGGAATCTAAAAAAAAAATGGTTCTGAAGAACCTAGGCACAGGACAGGAATAAACATGCAGAACTAGAGAATGGACTTGAGGACACGGGGAGGGGGAAGGGGACGCTGGGATGAAGTGAGAGAGTGGCATGGACTTATATATACTACCAAATGTAAAATAGATAGCTAGTGGGAAGCAGCTGCATAGCACAGGGAGATCAGCTTGGTGCTTTGTGACCACCTAGAGGGGTGGGATAGGGAGGGTGGGAGGGAGACGCAAGAGGGAGGAGATATGGGGATATATGTATAGCTGATTCATTCTGTTATACAGCAGAAACTAACACACCATTGTAAAGCAATTATACTCCAATAAAGATGTTAAAAGAAAAAGTTAGAGTTTCACCATTGTTTTCAAATGTTTTATATTATAGCTCTTATAATTATTACAAGAAACACCAGTATCATATTTGCCAATGAAAGAAAGGAATGAACTGTAAGTCTTTAAATATAAATTATATCACACACATTAGAATGGCTGTAAAAATGGCTTGAAACATTTTAAAACCTATTATGAGACAAAAAAAATATCTCATCAATGGTGATTCTCAAGGTATTCAGGAGACTATTAATAAAAAGTCTAGAAAAATAATTGTGTGAATCTCTACAAAATGTAAAATAGATAGCTAGTGGGAAGCAGCCACACAGCCCAGGGAGATCAGCTTGGTGCTTTGTGACCACCTAGAGGGGTGGGATAGGGAGAGTGGGAGGGAGATGCAAGATGGAGGAGATATGGGGATATATGTATATACATATAGTTGATTCACTTTGTGATACGGCAGAAACTAACACACCATTGTAGAGCAATTATACTCCAATAAAGATGTTAAAAAAAAGAGAGATTTTAATTTTTCCACTACTGTGAATTTTATTTACTTATGAAATGAAGGTTAATGATTTCTTTTTGATTTCTTCCTATGAAAATCTTCAGTAGAATCAAAGTAGATTAATAGCTTTAGAAACAAAGGTAATACTCATCAGACTACAGCCTTTCACTGTGAGCACGCACTATAATCGGCAGTATCATTCTTCCTAGGTTTGCTTACTTTCCATTACTCATAATTGCTTCTTTTAATTGGACCAAGCCAGCTTCCTTCAGACTCCCCTGGAGAGTGATGTTGGCAGAAATGATTGGCAGTTCCCTCTCCTACACGGTGCCATCCTGAAATTGCAAATGTCAGTTAACAGGCTTCTTTCTGTCTTCAGTGTTTAAGAGTGGGAGTCTGCATTTAGCAGAAAGCAGTCTGGGCGCACATAACTCTGAATAAATGCATGTGAAATTATGCATTCAAATCATGGAATCAGGGGACTTGAAGGATGCCAGAGAGGTCAACCACTCCATCCGTTGCCCGCTTTCCAGTCCTTCATCTATTTGTCAGCCACTCCAGGCAGGTGAAACTATAGCTTACTTTTAAAGATCATTATATGTAACCCCTTTTCAGTTATCTATGGTAGAGGGTTAAGAAGAGCAGCGTTGACTTAATTTTCCAAAGCAATTTTTTTTTTAATATCACAACTCTTTGCACTAAGGCTTTTATTAGATGTTCTGACCAGGAATAAAGTGTCAATTCCTAGTCCCTTACCTCCTTATTTTTTGTATCCAATTAAAATTGAGGTACTATTAGCAGTGAAATGGCCATTAAGTGGGGGGCAGTGTGATAAGCAGAAGCTATCGAGGTAACGGAGTCTGTGTTTGTCCCAGCCTCTGGATCATAACTGAACACGTGCTCTCTATGTACGACAGCGTGTAAGGAAAATACTCAGCCATGTTAACCTATGCTGGAGGGACACAGCACAAGGTGGGAACCTTGACCTCCAAATCCTTATCTATCGCAACACTGAAAACAACAAAAGTAAAGTCTAATACTGAATAAATGCTATACGAATAAAATGTTTTTATAATAAATCAGCTAGGTGTTTATTTTAAGGGAAAGAAAGAAAAGAAAAAGAGAAAAAGAAATTCTTTGGGCAGCCAGGCTGGCTGGATTCAAAATGAACTGAGGAACTCTAGAAGAGGATGCTTCCCAAGGTTAGGTCATAATTAGCGGTGGCTAAAGTAGAGAAACCTGGGACCAGAGCGGATAAAAGGAGATGAGAGGCCCCCAAAGCAATCTTGCTATCTTTATCCGTCATGGGTGAAATCTGAGAGAAGTCTTGGTTTCTGACTTTTATTTTATCTGGAAGAGTTACATGCTTGGGCAGCCACTGTTCTGAGGGTTTTAGAAACATTAACTCATTTTAATCTTGGGCATCAAGGCTAAGAATGAGGCTTGGGGGCCTCCAGCTGCTGTCTGCACGGAGGATTGAAGTTCCTGACTTAATCCTACTGTCTCCTCCCTAAAGAAGGCACTGTCTGGCCTGCACTCCCCATGGCCGTCTCCAGGGAACTGCAGCGGCCAAGGGCCCATAAACGTTACATGATGTACAGAGGCAGCCATGTTCTGTGCCCCTGGAGCAGTGGCAGTGTCCCCTCAGGTCAAAGAAAGGCAAAAAGGCACTAACTCCCCATTCCCACCCGTGCTCCATGTCAGGAGCCACAACGAAATGCAGAGTGGAGTTCAAATGGATGAAGGAAGGAAAATGAACACTCTTTTTTTTTTTTTTCCCCTGAGCAATTAGCTTGTGAGAGGCACAGAAGTAAGGGTTTGTGGAACTTATCTCATTTAATCCTCATGAGAAAGGTTCTTATCCCTGCTTTACAGGTGAGGCTGTATTAGTCATGAGCCTTTCTCTCCCCATTCCCCAGACCTTCCTGTCTCCTGCCCAATTACTCTCTTAACAAACTGATATGTCTCTTGTCTATGCAAAAAAAAAAAAAAAAAAAAAGCTGTCTTCCAGAACGCCTCTTCCCAAAACCTTACAAGATAAGGGCATATTTATAGAGCAGGATTTTGCTTAGGGGCTGGAATATATTTGTTCAATCCTGAACAGGTTTTTTGCTGGAAGTGTGTTTACTGCTATGATAAATACACTTGTTGATAAAATGTTACTGTTGTAACATTCATGTGGGTGAAAAATGTTTCAAAATAACCTATTTGGGGAGTCAACTGGGATAGAGTCCCAGGCCTCCTATTGTATTTCGCATCTTCAGAAATGTTTCTGAGAAACAAATGTGTCTGTGAAGCATGATCTTTTCCTGAACAGAAGTATCACTGGAAAAGAAAATAGCAATAAACATAAGAAGGCTACATGCCACTGCATGCCCAGTGTCCATAATCCTTTTCCTGTAATTAAAAGTATTTAAAAGCCTGTGTAACAACAAAAGCAAAATTGGGGGAAATTAATCTAGTTTCATTCTGAGGCTGTTAGAGCTAAATTCACATATTTCTGAAAGTGATCTTGAGTATACCAATACTGAGAAAGTTCAATCAAAACTTCAGTGATTCCATACCCCCCAAAAAAGGAAAGGAGGCAAAGTGGAAAATTCAGCATTATTCTGTCTAAAAATGGCATTAAAATGCACAAAATAGGGGCTTCCCTGGTGGCACAGTGGTTGAGAGTCCGCCTGCCGATGCAGGGGACACGGGTTCGTGCCCCGGTCCGGGAAGATCCCACATGCCCCGGAGTGGCTGGGCCCGTGAGCCATGGCCGCTGAGCCTGCGCGTCCGGAGCCTGTGCTCCGCCACGGGAGAGGCCACGACAGTGAGAGGCCCGCGTACCGAAAAAAATAAAATGCACAAAATAGATTATTAGAATTCTGAATCCAGTCCGTCCTGCTCCCTACATGCTCTCTGCTTTCTTAGGACCAATGACTTAACAGACAATAATATAAAGAATCACAAGGATACTTCACTTATTCAGGAATACCTTAGTTCACACAAAACCATTTTCCAGAAAAATTAAAATTTAACACTAGGCATTACAAACTTAAAATAAAATCTTGATAGAAACCTGAAACCTATTAGACATTACTCTGTCCTCTTTATAGAGAGAATCCATCGCATATAGTTTTACAAATTTACTTGTAATTTAGGTGTCAAGGCCCCACTTCTCCTTCTGCCTCTTACCTCTTCGAGTTCGCATGTGGACACCCCACCACCTGACCCTTTATGCTCCAACAACACTGTTCCCTCTTAGGCCTTCCCATCTTCAGATCTTGCTGCCTCTTTAATAAACCCAACTCATCACATCACACTTCTGATTTCAGCTTAGATACCGTAACCAGCAGGACCCTATGGGGCCTTCCCGGGATGGACCCCTCTCCCATATCCTCGGCTTTAGCCCCTCCCTGTAGTACCCAGATGATGGTGTCTGGTACACATTCCTGAGCTGCGTTACACACGCTCAACCCCTACCAATGGAAGAAGTTAACTACCTGATGACCATGAGCGTGTAGCCCCCAGACCTACTGGAGCCTGAGGACTGATGATGTTAAGCCCTGTGACACTGCCTGGTTACCTCACCATCAACCAACCAGAGAACTGTGACTGAGCTGATCACACAACCCTGGGATGCTCCTCCCTCACCTGGCCTGTCAAAATGCTTCCCTGAAACCCATCAGGGAGTTTGGGTGTTTTGAGCACTAGCTGCCCGTTCTCCTTGCTTGGCACCTGCAGTAACTGCTGTACTTTCCTTCACCATGACCGGGTGTCAGCAGATGGACTTTACTGAGCACTCGGGCGAGAGGACCCAAGTTTGGTTGTGTAACAGTGTCACCTCCCATGCGAAGTCTTCCCTGACCCTCTGAATCTGGGCTCCACATTACTCCTGGGTTGTCACGGCATCACACACTTCCCGGGACAGAGCTAACCACATGGTCCTTATAACTGCCTGTTTATTCCTCTGTGCCTTTGGATTAATTTCTACCTCATGCATTTTTGATCCAACGCACAGAAATCAATAGATGTGTGTTGAATGAATGAACACATTAATGAACACAAACGACCTCACTATGCACTAATATGAACTAACTTAACTGGGTTCTATC